>NC_091475.1:139267290-139575290 GCF_036971445.1 Narcine bancroftii
GGTTGAAAGGGATCCACCTCCCCCACTGCAGGATGGAACAAATTTTGTGCAGCTTAAGTGAAAGGCAGTCATAGGACCCAAATACACTAGCCTTTTCTCAGAAAGAGTCTCCTATGGCATGTCGATTAGGTAAGTGGGGATCAGTCAATGCAGGGAAAGATTAGTTTGGAAGTGGGAAAGTGAAAAAAAAGGAAAGAGAGAATGTGAGAGCAGACTGAAAGATAAACATAGGCATAACTAAAGTGTTTTGTGAAAACCTACATGGAAGGATATTACAAGGAAGGACAGGGCAAATTAGGAGATGTACATTTAGAGGGGTGATAATGGTACCAAAAGAATTAAAGAAAGAAATTTAAAAATGGTGGAAATACTCAACATGTCAGACACCATGTGATCAAAGAGAAAAAAAAAAATATTTCTGATCCAAAATTCTAGATTATCATGTGCCAATTTGGGAATGAGTGTCATGGTGCTTATGTTCCTGAGCTTCTATCCGCAGACCACAACCCTTGATCTTGATTTGAAATCTCACCGATTCAAGTAGAAAGGAACATTTTACCTCTTGCCCTTTCCCAGAAAAAAAAGTCACAGCAAAAAAAGGGATGGTTGAGTTATTGGCCATGCTAAAATAAAAATGAAGGAGGAACACTATACATACTGTATGAACTGAAGCCACCATGATCACTATATCTAAACATCTTAAGACACAAAGAAAAATAAAGTTAAAGTGGTCATAATCTTGCCAAATCCATGGACATGAGGTAGAATCAGAGTCACAGCATGGAAACAGTCCACTCAACCCAAGTTGTGCATGCCAACCAACTTGTTTATCTGAGCCAGTCCCTCCTCCCTGCATTTTACCCACATTCCTCTAAACCATTCCAATCCACATACCTGTATACAGTTTTCTTTTTTCAAAATTACACTTAAGTCATTCCCTTGGTTAAAAACAAGTACCGTTACCGACGTCTGTCTTTAATTCAAATTTATATGCAGTATCAATACATGAAAATGTCTTAAATATAATAATAAGGTACATAATAATAATAATCCAGGTAATAATACGGTACTGTACACAACAATAAGAGTAATTACATAAAGGTTAACACTTACAGGAGAAGATGATGGAGAGATACCAACATTCTTTCAGTCATGCAAGCAAAATTACAATACAGCAGTCTCAGGACTTGAGATTCTGAACAGGCAGATTTTCTGGAGTATTGGATGTTATTTCTGTTAACACATTTTTTTAAAAGTTTTACAGTAGTATTAGAAATCTTCCAGTGAACCTAACATATTTAAAGTAAGACTAACCTAAAGCACAAAAATAATCTGCTAGTGGAATTCTTCACACATTGAAGAAGGGCTCAGGCTCAAAATGTTGGTTATACATCTTAACCTCCTATGGATGCTGCAAGACCTGCTAAGTTCCTGCAGCATTCTTGTGTTTCACGACAATCATAGCATCTGCAAACTTCTACGTTTCACTCCTGTTGATGGGATTTAGTGAGTCGAGCAGCTTTGGTGGGAGTAAAAGAATTGTCAAAGTTTCAGGTCAAAACCTTTCGCTCCCGACGAATGGCTTTACTCCAAATTGTCTACAATTTCCTTCCCCCATGTCCAAGCACCAGCTGTTCATTTTAATTTCATTATCTTTTTTTTCTGATTCATTTAATATTCTGCAATTTAACAAACATCTTTTAAAAATCTGTATTCATAATGTTAGCTTGATTGCTCTCAGGAAAGCTTACTCAGCAAATAATTCAATCAGGTTCCATCCCTTCAGTTTTCCATTTAAATAATATTGTGATCTTCCATTTTTCCTTCCATAATGGTCAAATACAAATTCACAGCTTAAAAATCCATAATGGCTTTTCCTTCGTAGTGTAAATTTGTCCAAAGAACACTCAGTTTGTCTTAAACTTATATTATCATTTCCAGCAGTTTCTGCAGTGTCATTATTAAAATGAGTGTCTTGTTTACCTCTGAGTTTACCTCTAATTCCTATATCAGAGGAATGATGCTGCAATTATAATGCACAGATTTCTAGCACATATACGAGTGTGACTTGGGGAGGTTTAAATTAGTCTGATGGCAGTGGGTGGAACCCACAGCATCAGTTTGGCAGATGAGAAAGATGAGGCTTTAATTGATGCTGAAGTGAGCAATTTCAATGGACAGAACATATATGGGGGAAGTTAGAGAATGTAGAAAGTCAGACAGACAACAATGTCAATGCATTTTTTTTTAGTGTAAGTGGGCTGAGATGAACTCAGGGCATGGAAAGAAGCATGGGATATTAAAGCCATAGCTGATAGAGTGGCAGATTAATGATGTAGGGTAATTATGCTAAGAAGGCAGTGAGGTGTGTTTTTGGTTAAGGAGAACATAAAAACATAAGAAACAGGAGCAGGAGTAGGGCATCCGGCCCATCAAGTCTGCTCCACCATTCAATGAGTTCATGGCTGATCTGACTATAGGCTCATCTCCTCCTATCTGCCTTTTCCCCATATACCTTAATTCCATTACTATATAAAAATATATCCATCCTAGTCTTAAAACATATTTACTGAGATTGCCTCCACTCCCTTAATGGGCAGTAAATTCCATAGATTCACCACTCTCTAGGAAAAGCAGTTCCTCATCTCTGTCCTAAATCTACTAACTGAATCTTGACATGATGTCTCCTGTTCTAGTCTACCCTTCCGATTAAAACAATGTGCTCTATCTTATCTAAGTCTTTCATAATTTTATATGTTTCTATAAGATCCCCTCTCATTCTTCTAAATTCCAGTGAGTACAATCCCAGATGACTCAATTTCTCCTTATAGGCCAGCATCTTTCTCTGGAATCAACCTGGTGAACATTCACTGCACCACGACCAAAGTCAGTATATCCATCCTCAAGTAAGGAGACCAGAATTGCATGCAGTACCCTTGATGCGGTCTCACTAGTACCTTGTACAGTTACAGCATAACCTCCCTGCTCTTAAATTCCATCCCACTAGCCATGAAGGCTGACATTCCATTTGCCTTCTTGATAGCCTGCAGCACCTGCAAACCAAACATTTGTGATTCATGAAAAGCATTCCCAAGTCCTTCTGCATGCTGCAATTGCTTGCTGTTTATATAATTTTCTGATCTTCAATCTTTCCTTGCAAAGTGGATAACCACACGTTTGTCAACATTGTACTCCATGTGCCCACTCACTTAACCTATATCTCTCTCTCTCTCTCTCTCTCTCTCTCTCTCTCTCTCTCTGCATACTCTCCATTTCATTGGCACACCACAGCAGTATTGAGAGAGTATATTCTTGGGGGAATGATCATCCGAAAGACTTAATGCGTGGAGCATAGAATCAAGAAGGCCATGATCACTTTGAATAGATTGAACTATAAGTCCTCAAACAGTCAGCAGGAATTTGATGACCAAATGTTCATGGAGATTGCATATTGATTGGTGTTATACTAGTTGGTGAATTCAACTTCCCTCTTACACAGAGATTCTCATAGTACCAGAGACTTGGATGTGGCAGAATTTATAAGATGTATACAAAAAAAAAAGTTTTCTCAAACAATATGTAAATAGCTTAGCTAAAAAGACGCAACACTGGAACTCTTCTTGGGAAAAACAGCAAAGCAATTAATGAAAGTGTCAGTGTGAGAGCACTTTGTGGCCATAACTTAATTTGTTTAAAAAAAATATATGGGAAAAGTTGTGACTGATCCATTTTCCAGTCCTAACTTGGGTGCAGTGAACTGGAATTCACTGTCAATATATTGTTCTGATGGTTGGTTCCTCCCTTGGCTCCAACCTCACCTACCCCAATGTAAACCCTGGTTTTCCCGCCTTACCTTAGATTCACCTGAAGACTATTGGCCATTGATTGTTACCTATTAAAAACATGTTTGTACTCCTCACTTGTCTCTGAGTGCAATCAGTTAGAGAGGAACATGCAAATATTGATTGGGAGAGGCTGTTTTCACGCAATGGAACATCTGATGAAAAGTAAAATTTGAAACAAAATAGAGGGAGAGTTCGGGGGTTATTGTTCCTATTGCAGTGAAGGATAAAGTTGTAGTGAAGGATACCTGGAGAACTGGAACCATTGAGACACTGGTCAAGAAGGAGACATATGTCAGTTATAGGCAGGCAGGATCAGTGAATGCTTTGAGGAATATGGAGGATATAATAGTTCATTCAAGACAAAAATCAGGAGGGCAAAGATAGGACATCTGATGGCATTTGATAAAGTTAAAGAGGTTCAAAGATTCTATGAATATAAATAGATATTTTAAAACATTATTTAAAATAAAACCACAAAGTGAACATATTACAATATTTCAAACTTAATCCAAATACATGTGGTATTTATATAAAAAAGAAAAAAATGTAAAGAGAAATTTGAAAAAAGAAGAAAAATCAATTAATCCTCCTGACCCACCACCCCCAACTCCTTACAAACTCAAAAAAAAAGAAAGAAAAAAGAAAAGGGACAAGAAAAACACAACAGGAGTACTTCACTTTCTGATACCTTTAAATATTTAAAAATATATAGAGACCTTTAAGAGAGAGAATTTTTGAGATTGAATTTTAATACAATATACAGTTTGTATATGGGCTCCATATTTTCCAAAACGTGTTTCTCTTAAGTTATAAGTAATTTTCTCATGGAATACAACTTTGAACTTCTGCATGCCATTGATTCTACAAATATATTAAGGGTAAAAGAATAATTGCAGGGACAAAAGGGCACTTAAAGATTGAGAAAGTTTCTGTGTGTAGAGCAGCAGAAGATGGTTGAGGTCCTAATCCAATATTTCTCATCTGTATTAACCATGGATCAAGATATGAAGGCTAGAGAACTTGGGAAAATTTCAGATGAGGAGATGCTGGAGGTTTAAATTACATGAAGTCCTAAGGAGGATGTTAATGTGGACTTGACGAATTGTATGACTCTCTAATTCAATAAAACTTCCATAAATTCAGATATTTTCAGGAGGTTTGAAGTTGGAAAGTATAAAGCCAGCTTAGAAAGAATCATTGGAATGTGTCCCTCCCAATCAGCTCAACTCACTCTATACTTGCTTTGAACACAATTACAGTGCATCAGAATCATTCACTTTGACAACCTCACATGCATCTGCATCTACCCAAGAACATTTCTACAGACATCAAATTGGTCTTCCTGAGAGAGAACAGGCAGAATGTGTCTGATCTTGATGGGCTCTCTTGCCGTGTCCTGAGAACCTGCTCAAACCAGCTGGTAAGATATTTTTCCTTTCCCATGATGCTGAAGTTCCTAACTGCTTCAAAAATCCACTTTTAAATCAAGACAATGTACCTGAATGACATCTTCCTGCTGGTTCTGATGTCCATTGTTATGAGATGTCTTGAAAGTTTGCCTTTGCCTACATGAACTCCAGTCTCCTAGATAGCCTTGGATCCTTACACTCTACCCCAGAATACCTGAATAACAAAGACACTTATGTCTGACTCCTATCTATTTGTTCAATACCTCAATCCCAAACGCAAAGACTAGGTATCTCTGTAACTAGTTCCACCACTTCTTGACTTGTAGTCAACAAGCAAAGAGGATGGTGACAATGCCTCTTTCATAATAAACCTATACACCGATGCCCTGAAGGATGCATACTCAGCCCCTTACTATATCTTTATGCTCTAACTCTATGTACAAACATAAATGATACCACTGTCATCAACAGGATCTTAGACATGGATGAGATGAAGTAGAAAATCAAGAGTCTGATGGCATACTATCAGGATCATAACTCTTGCAAAACAAAGGAACTGGGCATTTACTTCACTTCACTTTTATGATGTACATATGGAAGAGGAGAGAATTAGAGTAAATATCAACAATAATCTATCTTGGTCCAACCATGTTGATGTAACAACCAACAAAGTGCACCAGGGACTCCACTACATCAGAAACTTGAGCAAATTTGACATGTCCTCAGAGTTTCTTTCTATAGAATGCAGCCTGTCCCAATGCATCTCAGCTTGGAATGGGAACTGCTCTGCTGAAGACTAAGATGCTGCAGAAAGGTGTAGGCAATCACACAAACTAACCTCCCCACCATTGATCCATCTGTACCTTACACTCTCAGGAAAGCTGCTCACATATTAAAGGATCCATCCCAACCCAGTCATTGGGCAAAAGATGTATGAGCTTGAAGACACAAACCTTCTGATCCAAGACTAGTTTCTTTCCTGCTGTTATCAGACAATTAAATGGAGCTCACACTAGCAAAAGAAAATATCCTTGCACTTTTATTAACTCTACTTTTACTGATATTATTGCATTTTTGTACCACCCTGCACTGACTTGTGATAGCAGTTTCCCAAACTGTTTATTGTTTAAAATATTTCACTTCCTGCTGTATGAGTTGAGTTGACAACTGCATAGCACACAAAATGAACCTTTATACAGTGTCTTGACATTCAAGACTCCTTTATTGTTATGAAATAGTAACATGTAATAAGCCTTCCAGAGTCAGCTTCACCGAACCTTGTTTGATTCATTGGCACATCAAGCATCAGATCCAAAACTCCGACACAATCAGCAGGCCTTGAGTATCCGAGACCTTTTAGGAGCCCTTCTTGGCCTCATCATCCACTTAAAATGGGGTAGTTCTCCCCATTTCTGATACCCCACGCTGTTCCTCTGCTCTGCTGGAGTCTGCAATACCTTGTGGCCGATGCAAAGCACAAACGCTGCTACCTGGACTACAGCCTTTTACTTACAAACTCCATCGGCTTCTTTATCAGACCATTAACAGTTCATACGGAGCCACCATCATTAGTATTGGATGGTTGAAACCTCCAGAGATGTGCTGTGCCTTTGCTCTTCTTGTCTGCATCACCGTCAGCACCTGCTGTTACAGCATTGGAAGCCCCACCATTTTTTTGCGTAAAGGGTCAATAAAATAATTCAATGAAAGTGATCAAGGTGCAAGCAGTTCAAATCAAATAAGAAGTTGAATCAGAAGTTTTAAAATAAATTAAATTTAACTACTGCTATAAGCAAGACAGGGTACTTCAAGGTGAGCTGCCCAACAAGTTATGGTTACATTTAATATTCAATTAACTTTGATCAAGTGAAGATGATCAGATTTTGTTCTCAGCAGGTGAATTAGGAGTGATGCAATAGTTCTGGACAGCATAAGCTACTAGCATATTAAATCATGGCTTGTTTTCAAATAATTTGTTATTCACGTAGGTTAACAGGATTCAAAAAATATTTAATGTCCCTTGAAGGACTTGTGTAAAGTTTTATGTTTTTAAATTTAATAACATCTACTGTTTTAGTTCTTAAAACATATCTGTCAGCTGATGTGAAGGTTTTGCAGACTTTATTACTACTTACAATACTTGCAGAACAGCCAAGATTAGAATTTAGAAAGGTAAATGAAAGCAATTATACAATAAATTCTATACTTGAAATTTTGCAACACAAACTCATGTATAATTGATACCATCAGTTGATTTACTTAGGGAAATAGTAAGTAATTAAATTTTGTAATTAAGTCTGTTGCTTCAATACAGTGTTATAGGTTTCATTTTGTGGCTCAGCAAAAAATTGTCCCTGCTGCCTATTGGAAACTAAAGAGTGAAATTCGTGGTGTGCGAAAGATAATGGATTGTGCAATCTCATACTAGAGGCAGTCATTTTTTCCCCCCACCTTGGAATGTACAATTCAACTGCCATGCCAACTGCTGGAGTAGAATGCAAATATTATAATAAGGGTAATGATTTTCTTCCAGCACTAAAAATAAAATACCTGTATGTCAACCATTTCAAAAATTAATGTCTTTGAAATTACTGAAACGGTTTGAAAAAATATTGTTGTATTTTTAATTTAAAGTCTAATTTTAATCATTCTGCAACCCTGTGAAATTGAATAATACTCCATTACAACTTTGTTTATAGTTTAAAATACCTATAACACTTCAGATAATTTTTTGTTGTGTTTCTCAAACATATTTTTACACCAGCATACAAGCTAATAGTTTCAAAATTGCTTGTCAAAGAATGGAATATTAAAGAAACAGAACTGGAAAAGTAATTTTGATATCACTGATTACATTGACAGAGCCAGAAATATTCAAGCATTTACAGTTCTTGTGTTTCTCTGGCATGACACTAAAAATATTTTATGATGCCTTCAGGGACGTTTTGTAATGTGCAAACTACAAGAGGCAGGAGCTAGGAAGAGGCTTTGTGTGTACTTGCTGAAATTAAATTTGCTTTCTCCTTTGCTTCGGACTATTTACAAACCTTTGAAATTCACAAGATAATAACCAGCTCACCATTGATTCAGTCTTAAAGTCAGGAAATGCGAAAGGCCGGACTGTTGTTGAGATTAAACCCATGCCAACATACCCAGAGTGATTTCCATCAAAATGTCTGTGTGTGATGAGAATCATCTGTCAAAATGACATTCCTCAATGATTGTGGACTTGAAAGTCAAGCAACTATGATAAACAAACAGGACAAAGATGGTTATGTGCAGAGAGGCATGCAGAATCACTTGATATTTATGTCATGACATATAATCTATTGAAATTGTAAATGTAAGAGTGGCACAAGATAACATGCAGACAAGTTTTTTTAAGGTCAGATGAAAAGCTGTAGAGAAAGCTGGTAGCCTTCTGCAGAGTATGGCTTTAAAATGAAGCTTCTCATCTGCAGTCAAGGAGGAGTGACCTTCTCATTCACCAGAAGATGATGGCAGGCAGTCCACTACTTGCAGGCAGGCAGGGTGATCCATAGAGTCATCAAAAGTCATGATTCATTTGACAGTAGACAGAATGACTACCAAGAATAAATAGAATTCAGTGCATAGCATAGGTTTATAGAGGGAGGGTATCATTTATTTTTGCAATGACCTTAAGGATACTGTAGAGTCAGAATTAGAATTTACTATCATGAACATGACATGAAATTTGGTGTTTCTGTGGCAGCGTCATGGTACAAACATTCATACACACCATCTTACAACAATAAATATATAAAATGTAGTGCACAAAAAGTAAGGCAGTGTCTTTGGTTCATTGTTTATTCAGAAATCAGATGGTAGTGGGGAAGGAGCTCCCCTTGTGCCACTGAGTGCTCGTCTTTAGGCTCCTCTACCTTTTTTCTGATGGTAGCAGAGTGAAGAGGGAATGACCTAGGTGGTGGGGGTCTTTGAGGATAGAGGCTTCTTTTTTAAGACACCGCCTCATGTAGATGTCCTCGATGGAGTGAAGACTGGTGCCTGTGATATCGCAGATTGAGTTAACAACCCTCTGGAGTTTATTAATGTCTTGAGATTTGTTTCCTCCAGTGATGCAACCACCAGAATACTCTCAACTGTAGAAGTTTCTGAGAGACTTTGGTGACATACCAAATCTCTTCAAACGCTATTCCCTCAACTTCAAATAAAAGCAGATAGAAGATATCATGTAACCCTGGGTCCCTTACTCATGAAATTAAGTAAATTATTCCAGAATATTTACACACTTATTAAACATTTTTAATGTATATATGTATTTGTATTATGTGTAATAACAGTGGTCAGAGAAAAACTGTTTTGTCAGGTGACACAGTCAAATGATAATAAGCTTGAACTTGATTATGGTAAAATGAGGAATCCTCATCTGTTTTCATTTATTAAATCCTTGGTCAAACTATTTTGAAGCCAATCATAATTCTATCCCTTCCCACTGTAAATATGGGTGGATGGAAGATAAATAATTGTCCCTTTCAGTAAATAAAACTCATGTTAACTATGCCACTAAATAAAAATTAACAAATATATAAATTTCAACTTACATAGAATTCAATTCTAGCTTAACTTCTGACACATTCATCTCTCTTTGTTATTTCACCTTAACTTCTTGGTTTTATGTATGAAATGAGCAGCACATTTGGCTTAGCGGTTAGTGTAACACATTTACATGACCATCAATCGGGACTGGGGTTTGAATCCCATGCTGTCTGCAAGGCGTTTGTATGTTCTCCTCATGTCTGCATGGGTTTTCCCCAGGGATTCCGGTTTCCTCCCACCATTGAAAACATACCAGAGGTGTAAATTAATTGGGTGTAAATTGGGCAGAATGGACTCGTGGATTGAAATGGCCTGTTACCATGCTGTATGTCTAAATTTAAATTTAAAAATTTAAAAAAATTAAAAATGGCCTTGATGCTTAGATCACAACCCATTTAAGTTATTAATCAACAACCTGTTTTTTTTCATTGTAAGATAGGTTACATACAAGAGGAACTTTGAAAGTTTCACTTGTAACATAGTCCAAGAGCTTGTTTGATGTCGAATTAGCACCCCCGTCCCTGCTGTGCTTTAAGCAGATTAGAAAAAAAATCCTGAACTTATGGCAAACTAACACTTGGTGTGCCTGCATATCTCTGAGAGATTTCCTCACCTTGGTCATCAGAAATTAAGTGCAATGGAATAAGGAATAGCTTTATATTCAAAATTAATACCTATTAAATTTACAACCAACGTCATCAGTTTTTTTTTCTATTAGAGAAAAGTATATAATAACAATAATTCTGCCTTGATGATAACATTTATGGGGCATTTGGCAAGGTGTTAACATTATGGCTGTTGGTTATCTCAGTATACATTTCATGAACAGCACACTTCAAAGGGATCCATTGTTTTTGACTTCTTGTGAAAGTTTGTACTTTTGAGCTATCCAAAAATGACAGTTATTAAGAAAAAGCACCACTGATTTTGTCTTTATTATGTTTTTATTTTGTCTTTATTTAGTTTCATATGTTTACTGGGCAATTCACCTTCCATGCAGACCATTAAACTAATCATCTAATCACCTAAAGTAATTTGAATTGATTATTTCAGCCATTTCCTGGGCACACAGTCCCCAAAAAGGGTCACAGAAGCAATAATGAGTTTTAAAACAAGCACTAAATGGTTGGGTCAATGGACTAGAGATCTGTCAATGAGACTATTTATAAATAGTTTCCTGCGCTAATACACCTGATTAACCCTTACAACTGTCAGCCGCAATTTGACTTGTCAATGGCGTTGGGTGCGCACATCAACTCTAAAGGCACTAGCAGAGTTTTGTTCCAATTCTACCTCAGCCTCGAAACTTCCCTTCCCTTTGTTAATGCTGATGGCTTAATATTATTGTGAGATTAATCATTTACATGTGCTAATTAAAGACAAAATCTTGGGTATACAGATCATGGATGTTACAGTGTATTGGATCTGATCCTTCTAGACGTTTGCTAATTTCATATGTAAGAAATGATTGCACTTCATTATTGCTCGTACTTCTGAATAAATGATTGACGTCAACTATTTCTTTGTCTTAAGAAAATGGCAATGCCAGGTGTTAAACCAAGACTTGTAACAATGAATTCAAAGAGATGTCAATCAGATTTGTATGCCCAAAAATGCCTTAAATACTGCACTCTCTATGTTCTTCAAATGAGATTCAATAGTAACCGGAGTGTCATTGTCTACCTGACATCAATATCCCTCATTCCCGCTAGCGTGACTTAATAAATGTGTTTTATATGCTCTATGGTTCTGTATGTATTTTTCTGTTCATGACAGCGCAGACTAGCATATTTTAATCCATTGGTAAATTAGTCAGGATTGGTTAAAAGGATTTTACTCAAGGATGAGGACAGCCAAGACACAGAACCGTTTAGAAGAATCAGAGCAGCTCTGTTATTTTGAGCCGTGCATTTTTCCCCTAGTTTTACTGATTGGACCACATGCAGGAATCAAGTAAGCGGCTGAAATTTTCCTTGGACCATTATACTTCAGCCGTCATTGCATTGATATATACAAGGATACTGCCCTATGCAGGGACATGTCTCAGCCATCCATGAACTCTTCAGGAGGCAGTGGGTGAGGGAAGATCTAAACCAGATATTAAATAAAATCACAAAAAGCAATATACCAAAAAAACCCAGAGATCTTCCTTCTAAGTAATATAAGAAATAAAGAATTTGGACTCAATTTGGATGGAGCACAAAAAAGATTTATTATGATAGCCCTAGCTGTAGCAAAAAAATGTATTATGTCAACCTGGAAATTAGAAGACAACTTGAGAATACAACAATGGTACATAGAAATAAATAAATGTATTCCATTAGAAAAAATAACATATAATTTAAGAAATAACATCACAATATTCAAACAAATATGGGAACCGTACATGAAATACAATAGTGAAATCCTGCCATGAACCTCCACCACCTAAAATGACAGAAGGAGAAGACAACGAAATTAACTGACTCAGTATATAAAAGTAAAAGATAAAAATTTCTTGTTTATTTTATTAAGTGACGACATTGTTTAACAGATTTAATGTATCTTATAGATTGAACTTTGAATAAATGGGAAGGGGGAGAGGGAAGGAGGGAAGGGAGGGGGAAAAAGTGGAGAAAATGACACTGTATATATTCAAGAGAAAAATGTCCGAATGTATTTTGGTCAGTATGGTTTATTGTGTGAAAAATTTGAAAAAAAATTTAAAAAAGGAGGCAGTGGGTGAGAAGTGAATAGGAAGGATGTGATAAATACACTGTTGAAATGTTAACTCTTCTTCTTTACAGCAAGCCAAATGAGCTAAAATCTCTCTTCTAAATATTTACCTTGGCTACACAACAGTAATTGCAATATATAGGCACTCACATTGTGTTTGCTTGACAACTGGAATACATGTTTATGAGGTTAACATAAATTGCTCTGCTTTTCTTTTAAATATGTATCAAAGAGGAAGCAATTATATTTCATTCTTGATATTCTATAGTAGAATTAAAAGAACTGAAAGGACACATCTCTCAGTTATAAGTCCGACATAAACCAAGAACATTCTTTATTTTCCTATTTCAGTGGTTTGACATATCATGTTGTCTCAAGGATGTTTCCCATGGTAGGGGATTCTAGGACAAGAGGCCATAACTCTAAGATAAAAGGGCATTAATTTTAAAAAGAGATGTGGAAAAATATCTTTAGTCAGATGGTCATGAGTCTGTGGAACTTGTTGCCGCAGGCAGCTGTGGAAGTGAGATCGATGGGTTTCTTTAAGGCAGAGATTGATATGTATTTGATCAGTTACGTGGAGAAAACTGGAGAGTGGGGCTGAGTCGGTGGGTGGATCAGCTCACGATTAGAATGGCAGAGCAGACTTCTGCTCCTATATCTTGTGATGATCCTCTGACCATCAATGATGATACTGATAATAATGCAAACAATCGTCCTCTAGGGGCATGGTTGGAAATGATGAGCAGAGGTACATTTGCCATAAACATTGCATTCGTTTATCCATGGCTGTTCCCAGAATATGAATTGCATTTAGACTGAAAATAATCCTACTGTTGTCATTCCCAGTGTCCTGAATTGAAATTTTGAGGTGGTTTTACTGTTGGACAACTCAGATGATTTCTTCAACCAACAGAAGCATAAGTTGTAGGATATTGACACATAAGAAATGATCAAAGAGGCCCAGTATGGAATTATATTGGATGATCAACATACTGTTATAATAAATGTTAATCATATCAATAAAATGTTCTTTACAATTTAGTGTCAAAAGTCTGTGGGTAAATATATATATTATTTCCAAAAATAGATTTATTTCACAGTAAACTATTACAAAAGGAAAACTATTCATGTCCTCTTCCCAGCCTTAGTTTTGTATCCATAAATTTTCATCACTGTACATTGTTACATTAATTTCTATTAAAACAATTAACACATCACTGTGGCATCTTGTCCTCCCTCTGTTGATTGAAGGGCTCAGTTCCCCAATGCCCTGTAATGGGAGGATTCTTGACTTTAGTCCTTCCCTACACTGCCCTTGCTGTAGCTGCACCAAGCCTCAGTGCAATCCTCAGCATGTACACCTGAAACCTGGAATGTGTGAGTTGGCAGAATTCCTGGACGGATATCTCCATGTGCTGAAAGACCAACAAATTTCGGGCAGACCAAAGTGCGTCTTTCACTGACGATGGTCTTCCAGCAGTTCTGGGTGTCTGACTCTGTGCATCACCAGGAACAGCCCGTAAATCAGAGTCAAGTTTATTGTCAGCTTATTGCACAAGTACAATCTGATGAAATAGTGTTCTCCAGTCCTCAGTGCAAAACATGTAGACACACAACCAGACATAACACACATACAGTTAAATAGTACATATTCAGGACAATATTGTTTCATGAATGTGAGAGTCTCGGATGGTTAATGCGAGCAGTTCCTTTGAGTGTTCCAGCATTCTCACTGCTTGTGGGAAGAAACTGTTTCCCAGCGCGGAGGTGCTGGCTCTGATACTCCTGTATCCCTTTCCTGACGGGAGAAGTGATTAGTGCAACACTTTTGTAGCACCAGCAATTGGGACTAGGTTTGAATCCCGTGCTGTCTGTAAGGAGTTTAGTATCCTCTCCCTGTGAATACGTGAGATTTTCCCAGGGAAGCATACCAGGGGTTGTAGGGTAATGGGGTGTAAATTGGGTGGCACGAGCTCGTGGGCCAAATTGGCCTGTTAAAATGATGAATGTCTAAAGTCCAGCTGACTGAGACATCACATGGTAATGGGACAGACCCATCCTTTACAACATTTGAGACAGTTAGAATCTCAACACATTGTGCCACTTGATGCCTTGAACTTTGGTTGCACACACAACCAGATGCAGCCACACATGAAAATGATGATCAGGATGAGTATCCCTTGTTTCCATTGCTCAGCAACTTGTATATGATGACCCTTCAGACCTTTTCCATCTTGGATCCCTATTTCTACAGGAAGACTTCTCTGATGATGTCAAAATTATGGGGGATGTGCCATACCTGCATCACATGCAGCACCACATCACAAAAGCACCTTGCACATGATGACCATGTTCTTCCCTGTTATTGAGTGGGAGTGTCACATCCACATACCGAATTTCTGGTAGATCTTTGCTATCTACTCCATCTAATTTTTGTTGCACACCTCCGTCCCTCCTAACCAGATCCCAAACGTATTCAGGTAGTGAGATCTGACTGTGAAGGAGATGATAGACTGGTTTGATGAGTCAGTCTCCTTCAGGTTTACCCTGGCACCTGTTGCAAACTCAAAATGGTTGCAGATGCTGATCAGTCTGCAGATCTATTGTGTGTCCGAATAGAAGATGGTACCATTGTCCATGTCCAGGGAGGCCTTGACCTGAGTGCCTCAATTGTCTGGTAATGTCACTGCTCTTTTTCCCTCATCGTTCCTTCCTGGTTCAGCAAAAGGCTCTATGCAGCACCAAAATAGGACTGGAGAGAGTGGGCAACACTGCCTGACTCTAGATTCCCTCCCCAAAGGCCATCTTCGACAACACATCCATCATATACATGTGCGATATCTGGTCAAAAGCCTTCTAGTCTAAGCTGACCAGGGAAGTGTCCAGTCTTCTGTCCTGCATGAGACTGCCAGAGATTTTCCTGCCCAGAAACATGCTAATATAGTCTAGGTGGATTATCTGCTCCCACAGACTTGGCTCAACTGGCAATGTCTGCAGACAGGATTTTATAGTCCACATTTAACAATTATATGGGTCTCCAAATCCTGATATCCTCCTTCTCTCATTTTTGTTCGAAGGTGAGGATGATGATGCCTTTCCCCAAGGATTCTGACATGTTGCCTGCCAGGAGCATAGCATTGTATACTTCCAGCAGATCCAGGTCCATTCTCAGAGAGTTGAGTACAACTCAGCTAGTAAGCCATCACTTCTGGGAGTTTTACCCAACCCAAAAGAGACCATCAGCTGCCCCAGGATAATTGGTTGATCCAAACTCACCCACCTGCTATTGACTGTTACCTCTATGATAGACAACAGGAGGTTTTGGGAGGCCATATGGTCAAACAGTTCAGCATAAAAAGATCTACTGATCTGCTGTATGCCTGTATACGAGGATGTGACAGAATCATCCTCTTCCTTAAGGCTGTGAATCATAGAGCTCTCTCTGTGAACTTTATGGAAGAAGTATGAGCATATCTGATCCTGCTCCACTATGCGGGCTCTGGGTCAGAAGATGACCTTGGAGGACTCAAAGGTGAATAGCAAGACTTGCCAGCTCTTTGCCTCTTGGATTTCCTCTTTCACAACCATCCCTCTTGACTACAGAAGAAGGAGTTGCTACAGGTCAGTCTGGAGTTTGATCTGTTCCCTCTGGCCCTCTGAACACCCTTGAGAATAAAGACCCTCTTAATTTTCTGCTTGGTCTCTTCCTACCAATTCATTGGGGAGTTAAAGAAGGGTTTCACAGTTCTTCAACCAGCGAATACATTCCTTAGTTCCTTTACATTATCTGGGGTCAGCAACTTCACATTCAATTTCCACGTCCTCCTGTCTGTCTTCTCATCTGCCTGTGGGTGACAGGAGGGCAAAGGAGGCACTAGTCAGAGAAGAACAGCAATGTGACATCAGTTGATCTGACCATAATGGCCTTCAATACAAAGACAACGTTTATCTGAGATCAGATTGAGCTGTCCGATCTCATCAAGGTGAGCAGTCGCTGTGCTCCACCTGCAGAACTGCTAGAAGTGTTGCACAGCTGTGTCTTTTACCACCTCCATCAGGACTCTGGAGGAGCTGTCTGCTGTCAGCACTGCCAGATCATCCAGCCATATTGATGAATCAGTTCAAGTCATCTGCCAGAACAGTCGGCCTAAATGTGTCAGCAACCATGCGATCTGGCAAAAAACCGTCAGCCTCTCGCTTTGCATGGGTGAGGTGTACACTTTGAGCAGCCAGAGGGGAATGACCCAGTTCTTTAGATTCACCATGAAGAGATATGCCCCACCACCCACTGCCCCCCAACAACAGCCACCTTAACCTCAGCAACCATATAACTAAAGTTTTGGGCCTGAGGGGTACTTCAAGGTATAAACAGGCAGGTGCCTGAATTAAAAGGCTGGAGAAGAAGGGAAGAAAGAGTAGGGGGTGCTCAGGCCAATAGACAAAAGATAATAATTGGACATGGATAGCAGGAAAGGTGAGAATTGAGTAGAGGAGTGGTGGCTCTGTGAAGGCAGAGTTGCTCTTTCTTCCTCTCTACCATGCCCTTTTTATTTAAGTTCCTGTCTGCTTTTTGTTCATACCTTGAAGGACTCATCTGAAATGTTGTTTAAATACAGTATCTTTACTTCCTATGGATGCTATAAATTCCACTGAGTTCCTCCCGAAATTTTTTTGTGCATTTCTTAAAGTGCAGCTAACCTGTTGAATAAGAAATATATTGTATATAGACTTTCAAAAGGCATTAAATTGCTGCGCCCAAGATCATAAGGGGTGGCAGGGTTTATGTAACAGTTACCACAGTGCTATTACAGCATCAGTGACCCAGGTTCGAATCCGCCACACTCTGTAAGAAGTTTGTATATTCTCCCCATGTCTGAATGGGTTTTCCCTGTGTGCTCCAGTTTCTTCTCACCCACCAAAACGTATGGGGCTGTATGTTAATTTGTATGTAATTGGGCGGCACAAGTTTAAATGGCCAGAACTGGCTTCCACCATACTGTAAATAGAATTTTAAAAAATAAGAATGTGGGAAATGTCAGCAGTAGTAGGTGATTGGCCCTTTGCCTGCTCTGATGTACAATAGGATCATGGCTAATCGAGCCATGATCTTGTCCACCTCCCTGCCTTTTTCCAAAACACCATTCTCCTACTATGCAAAAGTTGATCGAATTGTTCCTTAAATATATTTCATGAGGTTGCTTCTACTGTTCCCTTGGGCTGAGAATTCCACAGATTCACTACTCTCTGGGAAAAGCAGTTCCTTGTCATCTCCATTGTTAATTTAGTCCCCTAAATCTTGAGGCTCTATCCCGTAGTCCTTGTCTCACCTACCAGTTGGAATAACTTTACTGTCCCTATCTTATCCATCTTTCATAGTTTTGCATGTTTCGGGGCATCACACTCAAGCCCTGCTCTCCATCAACTTCATCTATACCTACTGTTGTCTTGGAAAAGTGGATAACATATTAAAAACATTAAACATGTAAGTCTGGAGATGCTATGAATGAGTAAAAACACATGAAATGCTAGAGGAATCAGACGGTCTTTTCAGCATCTAAAGTTGAGATATATATATATATATATACATATACATATATTGCCAACGTTTTGGTCCTGAGCCCTTTTTCAAGGAATAAGGAGAGAGAGTCAGTCGACCCCAGCCACACACTCTTCACCACTTCCACTGGAAACATGGACAGTTTATTTCCTATTGTTTTCAGATTCCTAAACAACCCCCAAAATAGTACAACTGTGTTGCCTTTGCTCTGTACAGTACATCTCTCCCTATATCTCTGCACTTTTATCTGTGTATTAACTGTTGTACAATTTAAATTTAAATTAGATATACAGCACTGTAACAGGACAATTTTCCCCAAAGAGTTCGTGCCACCCATTTTACACCCCATTAACCGGTAAGTTTTTGAAGAGTGGGAGGAAACCAGAATCCCCCCTCCCCCATCCCAGAGAAAATCCATGCAGACATGGGGTCTATTTCTATTCTATTGGCTGTAAAACAATCTCAATCCCGGCATCTTGGTACACGTGATTTAAAGGAACTTGAACATAACAGCCTCAGTTTATGAAAAAGTTCAAAGAAACGTGTGAACAAACAGGAATGAAGCTAACATTTTGAATGTGGATTTCAATTAGGTTTAGTAGTGAGGGCAGCGATAATGGCTTTGCATACAAATAATCAAACAGTTACGTCGATGTCCCCCAGGGATCTGTGGTCAGGCCAAATTTTCCTGCAATACTCATAAATAAATTGTGTGAATGAATAGAGAACTGTATAATCCAGGTTTGCTAAAAATGTTGTTATCATCAACAGTATGATCGATTGTAGAAATTTAAAAAACAAATGTCAATGAAGTGATTGGACAAAATGGTTGGCAAAGTGCAGGAAAACGTGGGGTAAGAATATTAGAATTCTGAGCTGAGCCGACTGGGAAGCAGAGAAACTGAAAAATAAACTCCTACAAAAGATAACATTGGACAACAAAGATTTTTCTTCCTGATAATTTTTGTGTGTATTTTTAATTTAAAAAAAATTAAATTTAGACATACAGCACAGTAACAGGCCATTTCAGCCCATGAGTTTAATTTAGATCCAAATAACCTACAACCTCGGTATGTTTCAAATGGTGGGGGGAAACCGGAGCCCCCAGGAAAAACCCATGCAGACACAGGAAGAATATACCAACTCCTTACAAACAGCACAGGATTCAAATCAGATCCTGATCGCTGGTGCTGTAAAGGCATTGGGCTAACCGCTACGTCAACGAAACCTCCCCCACAAAATGTAGATTTTGGGCTGCTGATCAGAAAAAAAATCACCTTAATTTTTTCCTAATCAGTTCAATTTATTAGATCTAGCCTATTTTTTAGAGATTCCCTGTCATATTTGAAGTCTTCTTCAATCATACAGAACCATGAAGGGTTCTGAAAATTCAGTATGTGCATTCGCGCTTGGACGTCTTCCCTGCTGATCTTGGAGCAGTCAGTGACAAACATGGTGAAAAGTTCCACCAGGACATTGTGACCATGGAAATGCAGTATCAGGGCAACTGGAATCCATCAATGCTGGATGAATATTGTTGGACACTGACACAAGAGGCATCAGATGCTGAGTACAAACAAAAATCAGCGGCCAAACAATGTTATTTCAGTTGGACTAACACAATGTGTCAGAATCATAATGCAATTAAACATGCTAAATTAAATAAAAATTCTTTTAATGCTTCTCCAACTTTCCACGTGATACAGCAAACCAGAAATTATCTTTTGTGTTCGGTTTGAAGCTGTTTATCATAACCCACAATTTCTTTTTCAGTAAGCTAACATTTTGAAAAAAAAATTGTTGTGCAGTGTAATCAAAAGCCAAAACAGCATCCTTACCTTCAGACAAGAGCACTAGAATTTAAAAAAAAGATTGAAAATATATTTGCCTAAAGTTATGTTGCAGTTAATCCCCTTTTCAAATACAAGTTTGATTCTACGAGGTTGCACTACAGGAATAATCTATGGGGCTTCGAGAAAGAAAAGTTCAGATTGTCCAGCATAGAGGGATGGGGGAGAGGTAGAACTGATGCGCAGCTCATCAGCCTTCAGTTATTCAGAAATATTGAAATAAATGCACGAAGAAGCAGAATGATCATACAATCGGACAATGTTGTCTGAAAATCTTAGCTCTCCTAGCTGCTTGATCATGGATCCACCATAGGCCATTAATGTGACATTTGTTGTTTCTAATTCACTGTCTTTTGGATACCCTTTTATTATGTTCTCTGGGAATATCTGGCAGTAGAGTCTGAGTGGAAGGTCATTGATTTGTGATCCAGTATCCAGCTTCACCTTTAGGTTAAATATCATAGACTTGTTCTGGATTGTCCTCTGTATTTGGATCCTTGTGTGCAACTTGCTCCCTTCTTTCATCTCACCCGACTGCTCATGAAGTTATATGGATAGGAATACTATATCCAGTATCTGGGTGTAAGTGTCCTCATTGTTGTTTCTTGTATAAGGGTGTGATTCCATCACCAATGTGTATATGTACAGATTGTAGTGTAGGATGACTGTGATTGGCTGAGAGCATACCCACACCTACTGACAGGTCTTAAAGGATTGCTCCTAGCCAGACCAGATCATTCTGGACTGGTCGACCTACTTGTGATATGTTCCAGTCTTTTAGTTAATAAAAGCCTTGGATTGGATCAACAAGTCTTTGGTTATTTTGACACGCTCTACAATGGTGGATCTTCTTCTTGTTTTTTTATTTCACTGGTATTACTGTTTTCTTCAGACCAGTCTTGCACATCTTCACCCAATGCTTTGCTTTGCCACAGACTATATATTCAGAACCGTATGTGGGGTTTTTTTTTTTTGGTAATCGAAGGGGTCTTGTCTGCTGCACCTCTTGGAGGTCTTTGGGGTTTGCACTTTTCTAATTGTGTTCTTTATAGCATCAATCCTTCCTTCTCTTTGTTGTGAGCGGGTCTCCATAGATAGGGATTTCATTGCATCCTCATGGCTTTGAAGGGTCTGGCTGTGTCTATAGTTTTGGCCAGCTTCAAGCTATCCTTCCCTGTAAGAGACTTGCACTTCAGGATGGGCACTTCCCCATATTAGTTGTTCAACTAATCTTTCCTCTATATCTTTAAATCTGCATTTTGCAGCAACAATTTTAAATCTAGTGAGGAAGTTATCAACAGTTTCATCAGTCTCTTGCATTAAGCCTTGAAATTCATAGTGTTTGATTCTATGATTAGACCTGGGTTCAAAGTGAGAAGCAAACTTTGCAAATATCGGCTCTGGATCATTTTTCTCCACCTCTGTAAGCTCCCAGCTATTAAATAAGTCAAGGCCTCGCTCCCCTGACAAGAGAAGTATATAGCTGACCTTCTCTGCTGTTGCATTTTTAAAATCACTTTTAAATGCTAAATTGCACTTCTGCTGAAACTTTTAAAAGTATTCTACCATGTCTTCAGCCTTCCAATCTATCACTGGGTGAACTGCTGTTGCCTCAGCCATTTTCAATATTTTATTTCTTTTCTTCCCCTTCGTATTTCAGTGACTTACAATCAATTGTATGGATTTATTCTTGTTCTCTTGTACCACTACCACCATGTTATACCTCTGAAGTTACTTGGGAGGCTTCTTAAATAACTTAGAGATGTAAGATTCAAATTCAAATAACAAAAGAGACTTTACTTACTGATGTTTTCCACCATCTCAGGAAACTATTCACTCACTTATATATATATATAGGCCTCACAGTGGTGGACTATAGTTACTACAGTGAGAAGGGTATATTCTTACATGCTTACAAAATAGTTCACATTATCCTGACTATATAACAGAGATGGTGCAAAATATAGAGAAGGAAGACATGGCCGACATGTTAGGCTAGGTATGGCTCCACTCCCAGAGGAAAAAAAAACTAAAAGATGATTTAACATCACAGATGGATGACTGAGACAGATGATAATTACACCTATATGATTTTAGAATTCAATAATAAATCCAGTAGGTGGCTACACTCCCAGATTGAAGTTGAGGTGCTGTTCCTCAACTTGCCATGGACCCCATTATAACAGCGAAGGAGATTACAGAGAGGGAATGGGATAAACCGTAAAGCAGAAGGCAACAGAAATCTCAACATGACTCCGTGGAAAGTTTGAAGAATTTTGCATGGCCATGTCAAAAATTGAGACCATTTTGGATAGGATTAGGAAGTTTTTTGGAACAAGTCACAGGAGTTAAATTTCCACAGGATCCAATGTTATTTTTACTGGGTAATATTTCAGGGATAAGACCAAAATTGAAACCGAATTGACATCAAAAACAATTTGTAAAAATTGCATTAGCAGTTGCAAAAAAATGTATTTATAAATTCTTATTTATGTTTGGACAGATGATGTGGAAATACATAGCTTTATTCCTCTTGAGAAGATTACATGTAACTTAAGAAATAATTATGATAATTTTTTTGAAAAATTTGCATCCATATTTACATATTGTAGATATAAATGGCTTTCCATAAACCTTGTGAAACTGCATTAACACCTTGGAATAAATAAACAAATAAAACTGAAAAAGATTAGAACTGAGTGAAAGGTGATGATCCCTTAACAACCAGGTCTGCCTTTATTTCTTTAATTGTATTTTTCTTTCTTTGTTTCTTTCTTTCTTCTTTCTGCCTTTTCTATCCTTATTGGGGTTATCATTTTGGGGGAGATTGTTGTGGGGTTTTTATTTTCTTTTTTTTGTGAGAGGAGGGTTTTATAAAGCCATAATGTATAATGGAATTGATATGACTATATGATTATTATATTTTGTATTTTGACATGAATACATGAATGGAAAATATAAATAAAATATTGTTAAAAAGAGTATTCTGCAAAATGTTCCATGAATGTACCAAGCAAGTGAAAATCAAGAGAACTGCAAATGTTGGAAATCTGAAATAAAAACAGGAATTTTGGGACCATCACTGCAGGTGAGTGCAGTTTGTAAGGGAATGGAAGGCAAGTTAAGGGTTAAACAGAATGGTGATTAGTGGGAGGAATAATAAAGAGAAGGGACAGTGACAAATAAAAAGAGGAGTAGCTCAAGCGACAAGTGTGTGAGTGGCCCACTGTAGGAGTGGGACTAAGAGGCTTTGGCTCATGAGGCTTCGATGAGCAGAGGCTAAGGACCAGCTTGCTTCCAGTGATGTAAGGCCAGACAAGATATTTGTAGTTAAATTAGGAATAGTTAATGGAGACAGCTAGGGCAGTAGAATGCTCTGATTGTAGGATGTGTGAAATCTGGAACAGAACAATTGTCCCTGAGGATTATACCTGCAAGAGGTGCATCCAGCTGCAGCTCCTGTGAGACTATGTTAGAGAACTGTAGCTGGAGCTGCAGAGGCAGTGATAGAGAAGAGCTTCAGGGAGATAATCACCCACAAAAGTCAGGAGCCAAGTAACTGGGTGACTGTTAGGAGAGGGAAGGGGAATAAGCAGTGAGTGTGGTTCATCCCTGTGTCCATTCCCCTCAACAATAAGTATATTCTTTTGCATACTGTTGGTGGGACACGACCTACCGGAGACAAGTTGTGGTGGTCATGTCTCTGGCACAGAGGCTGGGACCTTGGCTGAGAAGGGAAGGGGGAAGAAGGGGGAAAACTATGGTGATTGGGGACTCATTGGTTAGAAAAGTAGATAGAAGCTT
The DNA here is from genome assembly GCF_036971445.1 of Narcine bancroftii. Lineage (NCBI taxonomy): Eukaryota > Metazoa > Chordata > Chondrichthyes > Torpediniformes > Narcinidae > Narcine > Narcine bancroftii. Next base: position 139,291,052 of record NC_091475.1, read on the forward strand.
TGGTGAATGAGATCAAGGCTCCTGGATGATATGTTGCCTCCCAGGTGCCATTTTCAGGGATGTCTCTGATTGTGTTCACAACATTCTGGAGGGGGAGGTTGAGCAGCCAGATGTTATGATCCAATTGGGGTCCAATGACATAGATAGGAGTTGTGATGTGGTACTGAGGAGGGAATATGGGGAGTTAGATAAGAAGTTGAAAAGCAGGACCTCAAAGGTGGTCATCTTGGGATTGCTGCCTATGCCACATGCCAGAGAGAGCAGATGTGGCAGATGAATGTGTGGCTGAGAATTGGGGTAGGGGGCAGGGGTCATATATTGTTGGGATCTTTTCTGGGGAAGGTCCGACCTGTTCCAAAAGGATGGGTTGCACCTGAACTAGAAAGCGACCAATATCCTGACCGCCAGGTTTGTTAGAGTTGTTGGGAAAAGTTTAAACTAATTTGGCAGGGTGGTAGAAACCAGAATATGAGTGCAGAGACAAGGGCTGAAGGTCAAAAGCATGATGCTATGTATTTTAAGTTTGTGAGGATGAACAGGTAGGGGCCAAAACATAAATGTAGCCATTTAGAGGGTTTGAAATGTGCTTATTTCAATGCTAGGAGTATTTGGAATAAAGGGGATGAACATAGAGCTAGGATCATTATGGGGAAGTATGATGTTGAGGCCATTACTTGGTTGGAGGAAGAGCAGGATTGGTGTTTTAAAAGGAATAGGATGGGAGGTGGGGGGGTGGAGCATCATGACTATAAAGGCTGTAGAGGGAGTCAGAAATAGGAATGGAAGCAAAAGGGATGATTATGGAAAATGTAGGGATTAAGAAAGAGGGGGTGTTGGAACTTTTGAGGCATATAAAGGTGGATAAGTCTCCAGGTCCCAATGAGATTTTCCCCGTCACCTTGAGGGAAGTCAAGGAGTAAATAGCAGAGGCTCTGATCATGATTTTTCAAGAGTCACTAGAAGGGGGCATGGTACCGCAGGAATGGCGTATTGCAAACATAGTTCCACTGTTTAAAATGGGCTCCAGGTGTAGGTCCAGCAATTATAGGCCAATAAGTTTGACATCGGTGGTCAGTAAGTGAATGGAGAGTATTCTTAGAGAAACTATGTATAAGTATCTAGAGAGGCAAGGGTTGATCAGGGACACCCAACAAGGGTTTGTGCAGGGAAGGTCATGTTTGAAAAATCTTGTTGAATTTTTTGAGGAGGTGACTAGGAAGGTTGATAAGGGTAGAGCAGTAGATGTAGTATATGTGGATTTCAGTAAGGCCTTCGATAAGGTTCTACTTGGAAAGTTAGTAAGGAAGGTTCAAGCGCAAGGTATTAATATTGAGATTGTCAGATGGGCTCAACAGTGGCTAGAGGGTAGATGCCAGGGAGTCATGGTGGATAACTGTCTGTCAGGTTGGAAGCCGGTGATGAGTGGTGTGCCTCAGGGATCGGTGTTGGGTCCCTTGTTGGTTGTCATTTACATTAATGATTTAGATGATGGAATGGTAAATTGGGTTAGTAAATATGCAGACAATACTGAAATAGGTGGAGTTGTGAATATTGAAGATGGTTTTCAGAGACTGCAGAAGGATTTGGATTGCTTAGAAGATTGGGCTGAAAGATGGCAGATGGAGTTTAGTACTGATAAGTGTAAAGTGCTTCATTTTGGGGAGAATAATCAAAACAGGACATATGTGGTGAAGGGGAGTACATTGAGGAATGCAGAGGAACAGAAAGATCTTGGAATAACAGTTCATCATTCTTTGAAAGTGGAATCACATATGGATAGATGTTAAAGAAGGCTTTTGGTATGCTGGCCTTTATAAATCAAAGCATAGCATATAGGAGTTGGGAAATGATGTTGAGACTATACAAGGCATTGGTGAGGCCAAATTTAGAATACTGTGTGCAGTTCTAGCCCCCAAATTATAGGAAGGATATATCAATAAAGTAGAGAGTGTGCAGAGAAAATTTACTAAAATGATGCCTGGATTGCAGTATATAGAATACAAAGAAAGATTGGTAGACTGAGTCTTTATTCATTGGAGCAAAGGAGGTTGAGGGGGGATTTGATAGAGGTATTTAAAATTTTGAGAGGGATTGATAGAGTAGATGAGAATAGGCTCTTCCCCTTGTGGGTAGGTGAGATTGGAATGAGGGATCATGAGTTAAGGGTTAGGAGGAAAAATTTATAAGTAACATGAGAGGGAGCTTCTTCACTCAGAGAGTGGTGGCTAAGTGGAATGACCTTCTGGAAGAGATGGTTGCAGCAAGGTCAATTTTGTCATTTAAGAAAATGTTGGATAGGTGCATGGATGTGAGGGGATTGGAGGGTTATGGCCAGGGTGCAGGCGATTGGGAGTGTGACAGAATATATAGAAATATTTTTGGGAGATTAATTGGGCAAAGTTAGAGAAAGTTACATACACATACTTAAAAAACAGATCTTATTTGAAATACTGGAGAATTTATATTATGAGTGACTTTACAGAAATTGAAGAATGCCTATGGAGACTTCACAAGTTGGTGTTGAATGAATGGACTATTGTCTTTAAAGCAACAGCAAGAAACAAACTGTCTCCTAATACCTTATTGCAAGGCTTTTGACAAGAGTACTCAAAGGTTACTGATGGGTTCTTGTTTACCTAAAAACAACAGATAAACCAGAAGACTGACTTCTATTGTTTACTGGAGAAGGTTATGTTGTTTTGCAAGCACAGTCAAGCAAGCTGGAGTCTCAGAGAGAGAGAGAGAGAGAGAGAGAGAGAGAAACAGACAGACAGACAGAAAATGGTCTCAGTGTGTGGGACATTGAAATCTGTAACAAGCAGAGAAGTTTGCTGAAACTGAAGCAGATACCGTTGGAACAGAAACAGAAGCTCCAGAGTGGTGAATGGGTGAAAGTACCAGCTGTCTAGTGTTTCTCTTGGAATAAGAAAAACAGAAAGAAACTCTGTTAAACCTGAAAGAAAGAGGTTATCATCTGGAGAACCCTGATGGGGCAAGTTTCATCATCAAGACACAGAGGTGATGAATGGTAATGCCTCAGTTGTGGAAATCCTGGAACAACATATCTCTCTTTGCAAAACCAACAAGAACCTTCCTGAGTGGTAACCATTTACTTTTCGAGCACCAAAACCTGCTGAACTTTATACATGTTAAATTCTATGCACAGTATAAGAATTGCCTGCAACCAGTGAATATGGAAGAATAAGAAGTGAGATTGGATTGTGAAGCAAAGAACTTTCCTAAATTTACACACACATCACATACACGTGCACTTGGAATTAGAAGGGCATTAAGTTGGGTTAAGATAAGTAAGTTAAAAATAGAGGTAAGTTAAAGTTTGATTCTGTTTTCATGTTTAAAGATAATTAAAAGCTAATTTTGTTTAAGTAACCATTTTTCATGGTGAATATCTATTGCTTCTGGGTCTTGGGGCCCTTTGGGCTCGTAACAAGAGGTGATCACTTAAATCGGTATGGACTAGAGGGGCTGAGATGGCCTGTTTCCATACTGTAATTATTATATGGTTATATGTTGGGAGTCATCTATAGGCTTTCAAATAGCCCTTGAGACACTGAGGAACAATTAAGCAGGCAGATTTTAGAATGGTGCAGTAAATACAGGTTTACACTTGGGTGATTTCCACTTCCCTAATATTGACTGACACCTATTGACTGCAAGAGGGATAGGTGGGGCTGTATTTGTCAGGTATGTTCAAGAAGGATTCTTGACACAGTATGTGGATTAGCCAACAAGAGGAGAAGCATACTGGATCTAATTCTGGGTAATGAACCTGGTTAAGTAGTGGACTTCTAGGTGGGGGAGCACTTTGGTGAGAATGACCACAAATCCCAGAGCTTTAGCATTAATATGGAAAAAGATAAAAGCATACAAAATGTAAAAATGCTTAATTGGTGAAGGGCTAATTATGATGGGATGAGGCAGGAACTAGTGAGAGTAAATTGGAAGCAGATATTCAAGGAGAAAACACAGGAGTAATGTGGAGGAAGTTTAGGGACCACATGTGCAAGGTTCAGAATAGGTTTGTCCCACTGGGACAAGGAAAAGATGTTAGGAAAAGGGAACCATAGTTGACAAAATAAGCCAGGCAGCTAGTCAAGAGGAAGAAGAAAGCATACATTAGATATAGGAATCAGGAAACAGGAAGGGCTCATATGGTAGCCAGAAGGATCTTAAAAAAGGACTTAGGAGAGCTCAAAGGGAGCATAAGATGGCAACTCCCAAGTCATTTTAGGAGTACATGAAGAACAGAAGGATGATGATAATGAAAGTGGGGCCACTAAAGGATAAAGGAGGTAACGTGCCTGGAGGCAGAGGAAGTTAGGGAGGTCCTAAATTAATACTTTTGCTTCAGTATTCAGAAGAGAAAAGGACCTTGATCAGGGTGAGGTTGGAATAGAACAGGCGTGTGCTGGACAATATTGAGATTAAGGAAGAGGAAGTGTTGGATCTTCTTAAAAACATTGTCCCCAGGGCTGAATGCAATATATATCCCAGGTTGCTATAGGAAGTGAGGGAAGAGATAATGGGTACATGAGCTATGATCTTTGAGTCCTCTTTGGCAACATGGGAGGTTCCGGAGGATTGGAAAATGGCAAATGTGGTCCCCTTGTTTAAATAAAAGGTAATAGGGAGAATCCTGGGAACTATAGACTGGTGAGTCTTATGTCCATGGTGAGTAAACCATTGAAGAGGATTCTTAAGATAGGATCTATGAGCATTTGGAGAAGTACAGTCTACTTAAGAATAGTCAGCATGATCAACTCATTACAGGAAGGATGTGGAAGCTATGAAAGGGTAGATTGGAAAATAAGTCCTATGAGGCAAGGTTAGCAGTCCTGGGACTATTTTCCTTGGAGCAAAGAGGGATGAGAGGAGACTTAATAGAGGTCTGCGATTATAAAAGGCATAGATAGGGTGGACAGTCAGCGCCTGTTTCCCAGCGCAGGAATAGCAAATAGCAGAGGACATAAGTACAAAATGAAGGGGACTAAGTTTTTTATGCAGAGAGTTGTGTGTCTGGAGTGCCTTGCCAGGGATGGTGGTGGAAGCTGAAACATTTGGGACATATAAAAGAAATCCTAGACAGGCGTGTGGATGGAAGCCAAATAGAGGGTTATGGAGTAGGGTGGGTTTAGTACATTTTTTAAAGGAATATATGGATTGGCACAACATCGACAGCTAAAGGGCCTTTAGTCTGCTGTACTGTTCAATGTTCTAGGTCTAGGATATGCTGGAAATAGCAGGTCAGGCCATAACTGTACAAAGACAAACTGAGCTGATATTTTATCAGAACTGGGAAGGAGATAAAAGCAGCTTGTTATGGAGAAGTGGGACAAAGAGAGGTCGAGTCCTTTAACAGGATCAAACTAACAAAGGGTCAAAACTGGAGTGCTAACTCTGTTTCATTTGTGGGTAGAGTTGGGTTATTAGATGGCAGTATTTAATGTGGAAGACACAGGGATTATTAGTATGAAAAGTAGTGGGAAGCAATACAGTGGCTGGGGATCATGAGGAGTGAGAGCAAGTAAATGAACTGAAGTAGATTAATTTTACTTAGTTTCCTCTGATGAATTGGGACCTGATCAGGGAGGTTGCTGTAGGGGGCGTGGCAAGATGGTGTAGAGACTAGACGTGAATCCCTGCCCTCTCTGGTCAGACTTTTAAGTACCCGTTTTTTAACCCTTTATTTTTAATTTTAAAACTTTAATTTTTAGTTTGATATTGGAGCCATTATCACTGCCAATGTAAAAAAAGAAAATACAGTTTCAAAGTGCAGAAGAATTGGGGCCTAAACAACTTGAAACAGCCTCGGATCCATTTTCAGCGATTGCCAAGCTTCAACGATCGCCGGTGGGGACAAAATTTAAGGTAACAGCGACTCACCAGTCTCAAGATGGCACTGGTTTGACCCGTTTTGCGGAGGAAGGAGCGCGCTCCAAAGAAGTCGGGCGCGAGCCTGGAGGCTTGTTACAAAGAACATCCCCATTGCAAGAGACGGGAGCGCGGAGTAAGAGGACTGTGATGGTAGACATGCAGTCTATAGCGACTGTGGGCTTGGGTAGTGCTGTTAATTATGGAGAACTCCATAATTTTATGAAAAAATGGTCTGCGGGGGGACGGCAGCGACAACCCCCTGAGGAAGTCGGGGGTGGGCGTCGTTGGGTGTCCAAACTCGCAGCAAAATGACTAGAATGCTGCCTTTTGAAGAACAATGAGAAGAGGACTTACCTTACTCTACCACTGCACAGGAAATGGAAGAAGAGCTGGAAGAAAGTGAGTTACAATTTACGGAACCGGATTCTGCATTTCAAACTGCACCTCAGCCTGTTTATATGATGTTTAAAGGTATTGCTTCTTATTTGGATGTTATTACTGGTCAATTGAACCAGCTGGTTCAAATGAATACTGATATAAGTTCAGACCTAACTGTGGTTAAGGCAGAAGCTAAAGAAATTTGGAAAAACATTAAAAAAATTTGAAGTTTCCTTTTCTGAATGTAAACAACTTGTACAATCTAATACAGAAACAATAGTAAAGGTGGAAAAAAGTCAGTTAAAGATTTAGGAGACCAGGAAAGAGAGATAACAAAAAAATACTATTTGGAAAATCAAAGCAGAAGAAACAATGTGAAAATTGTGGGTTTGCCAGAAGGTATAGAAGGTCAAGATCCTGTCAATTAAAAAAAAAATGGATTCCACAGATGTTAGGGGAAGTGTATTTTCCTGATGGATTGGTATTGGAAAGAGCACATAGAGCTTTAAGAAGAATACCCCTACCTGGCCAACCTCCAAGAGCTGTGATAGTTCGTTGTTTGAACTGTTTGGATAGAGAGGCAATTCTTCGACTTGCAGTTCAAAATGCAAGACAAAGGCAAGCTCCAATGATGGTTCAGAATAGTAGAGTTTTCTTCTACCCTGATTTGAGTCAAGATATCATCATATGCTGATGTGAATTTAATCCAGTTAAGATGTTTTATGGTGTAAAGGTTACAAATTTGCTTTTCGTTATCCTGCTGTGTTGAAAGTGTTTTATGGAAACTATCAGTCTCAATTCTTTGAGAGTGACCATGAAGCTATGGTTTTTGCTAATTCGTTACCAGATGTCAGAGGACAAAGAAGAAGTCCACCATTATCTCCTAAAAGAAAATCTGATGGTCTTGGAAATGGGAAAAATGGCAGAAGTGGAAAGAACACAAATGGAAAGAGCTTACCTACTCTTGAAATGAGTTCACCATCTGGACTGGAATCTCAAGGCTGATTTTTTTTGTAATATGTTAATATTTTTGATTGGCTGGCTGGGGAGGAAGGGATTGCACTAACTTCTTTGTTAGTCATCAGTCATTAGTAGGTAATCCACATCCATTTTTTTAGGGAGTTACTACCTTTTGGTAGGTTTTTTTTGTTTTTTTTGGTTGTTTTTCTTTTCTCTTATTAACAAATATTATTTTTATTTGGAGGGCCTATATATTTTTATTTGAGAGTCCTATATAATTTTTTTCTCTTTGTTATTATTAATTTTGTGATTATTTTTGGTATTTAGTAATTGTATTAGATATGTCAAATTTGAAATTTGCTACCTTTAATGTTCAGGGATTAAACAACCCGATCAAGCGTAATCGAGTTTTGGCATATATAAAAAAGATGAAGATTGATGTTGCTTTTTTACAGGAGACTCATTTGCATGAAAAAGAAAGTATGAAATTGAAGAGGGACTGGGTTGGACATGTTTTTTTCTTCTTCATTCAACTCCAAAGCTAAGGGAGTAGCAATTTTGATACATAAAAAAAATATTTTGAATTACAATCAATGGAAATGAATGCAGGACATATTCTTAAATTGAATTGTAAGATTTTAAATGAATTTTGGACTTTACTTAACATTTATGCACCGAATGTGGATGATGAAGCATTTATTTCGGATGCATTTTTGCTTCTGGGATAAGCTAATGAAAATGTTCTGGTTAGGGGAGATTTTAACTGTATTTTGGAACCTTTATTAGATAAATCTCCAAAAAATGTTAAAAAATCTAAAATGGCAATTCAAATTCGAGCTTTGATGAAAGATTTTAATTTAGTGGACATTTAGTAACATCTTAACCCAACAGAGAAGGATTTCTCTTTTTATTAATTTAGACATGAATCTTTTTCCAGAATTGATTTTTTTTTTTAATTAGGGGAAAATATTGCATGCAGAATATAAATGTAGGGTAATTTCAGATAATTCTTTGTTGTATTTTACTTACGAGAGTTCTGAAAAAAAATCATGCAGCTTCTCGTTGGAGATTCAATATGATGTTGTTTAAAAAAGCAGAATTTATTGGATATTTAAAAAAAACAAATCAATTTATTTTTGGAAGAAAATTTTAACTCCATTCAGAGTAAATTTATATTGTGGGATGCTATGAAAGCTTACTTGAGAGGTCAAATAATTAGTTATACTTCCAAGGTTAAAAATAATTATTTGACCGAGAGCCTTGAATTAGAGAAACAGATTGATAAATTAGAAAAAGAATTTCAGAGAGATGTGACAGAAAATCAAAAGATAGAGTTGTCTAGATTGAAATTGAAATATAATATGTTGCAATCTTATCAATCTAAACAACGGTATTATGAATGGGGTGAGAAAGTGCATAAGGTACTTGCATGGCAGTTAAAGAAAGAACAGGTATCAATGGTTATTAATGCAGTCAGATGAAATTCGACTGTTACTTACAAACCTCGTGAGATTAATGATGAGTTTCATTCATTTTATAAGAAATTATATACTTCTGAGGAAAAACAGGAGAGCGGATCGATTGACTCCTTTTTAACGATGTTGAAATTACCGGTACTAGGAGAAGAAGACGTATTGGAGCTGAAGGCTCCTTTTACTGATTTAGAAATTAAATTGGCTATGTTGGAAATGCCGAATGGAAAATGACCTGGTGATGACGGGCTTTCAGTTGAATTTTATAAGGTATTTTATGATGATTTATCTACAGTATTTGGAGATGTGTTATGACAGATTAATGAACATTATAATCTACCTGAATCATGCTCTAGTGTCTTAATTACTGTAATTCCTAAGAAGAATAGAGATCTGTTGAAGGTGTCTTCATATAGACCATTTCTTTGTTAAATGTAGACTATAAAATAATAGCTAAAGTATTAGCAAATCGATTGGCTAAATTTTTACCTAAGTTGATACATGTTGATCAAACAGGTTTCATAAAGAATAGATATTCTTCAGATAATATTCTTCGAGTGATTAGTTTGATTAATAAATATCACCATCCGATGGTGATATCTCTTGATGCAGAAAAGGCTTTATACAATAAACGAATAGCCAGGGTATTGACAAATGGTCAGATCTCAGAACCTTTTAAATTAATTCGTTCAACTCGACAAGGTTGTCCTTTATCTCCAGCTTTGTTTGCATTAGTAATTGAACCTTTAGCACAGTTGATACGACAAAATACACAGATACAAGGTATGAGAGTTTTAGATGAGGAGTATAAAATTAATCAATTTGCTGGTGATGTACTGGTGTATTTAACAAACCCAGCTCAGTCACTTTTACACTTGAAGGAATGTTTAACACAATATGGATCTTTGTCTGGATATAAAGTTAACTGGGAAAAAAGTGAAATTTTACCGATAGGTGAAGGAGATTATTCAGTTTATAAGAATATTATTAATTTGAAGTGGACTGATTGAATTAAATATTCGGGTATAAATGTGGATGTTGATTATCAATCTTTATATAAATTAAATGATGTACCATTAATGAAAAAGATAAAAGCTGATTTGATTATGTGGAAGGATCTTCCTATAAAATTAATTGGAAGAATAAATACAATTAAAATGAATATCTTTCCATGTATACAATATTTGTTTCAGTCAATTCCGTGTTTACTTAATAAGATTTTTTTTTTGAGATTTAAATAAAATGGTTAGGGAATTTTTATGGAAGGGTAAATTTCCGAGAGTAGCTTTGAATAAGTTAACTTATAAATATGCATTAGGGGGATTACATTTACCACATTTTCAAAATTATTATGAGGCAGCTCAATTTAAATTTATTAGTTCACTAATGGATTTGGAACGACCCCCTAGTTGGGCTAAAATTGAGATGGCAAAAATTTTTGAATTTGAAATACATCCATTTTATTTTTGGTAGAATTTAAATTTATTACAACAATATAATGTGCCTATACTAAAACATTTAATGAAGTTATGGATGAGGGAAAATAGAACGATAGGTTCTAAGGGTAAATTATTGACTTTAACACCATTATATAATGATCAACATTCTTTTTTCAATGTATAATCATTGTTTATTACATTGGAAATCTAAAGGTATAAAAAACTTGGGGGATTGTTTTAAAGAAAGTCAATTTTTATCCTTTAATCAAATGAGGGAAGATTTTGGTATTAATGAGAATTCTTTATTCATTTATTATCAACTTCGATCCTTAGTAAAACAAATATTTGGTAGAGATATGATTTTACCTAAATTAACTAAATTTGAATCTTTTCTTGCGATTGTATCAAAGAAGGGATATATTTCATTGATGTATCAAATATTACAGGAAAGTATGAAAAAAAGGATGGGATAGATCTAAGATTAAATGGGAAAAGGATATTTATCTTATTTTTTTTTTCCGAGGATGACTGGTTAGATATTTCTCATGATAGTGTTACTAGATTGATAAATGTTCATTATGCAATGGTTAATTACAATTTTTTACATCAATTGTATTAAACACCTGAAAAGTTTAAAAAAGTATGGTTTTAGTGAATCAGACTCTTGTTTTAGATGTGGTAATTCAGTTAGAACATTTTTTCATGCTGTTTGGTTATGTGTACATATACAATCTTTTTGGAAAGCAATTCAATTGTTTTTTCAACATTTGTATAAGATCAAAATACTTCTCGACCCAACAATATTTTTGTTGGGTAAGTTGAAGTCTTTGAAAGATTTGGGATTAGACAAATTTCAGATTGCTTTTGTATATTTAGCTTTATCTGTAGCAAAAAAATTGAAAAATGCTAATGTGATTGATATTAATAGATGGCATAATGAGATCAAAACTTATTTGGTAATGGAAAAAATCACATATGTTTTACATAATAATTATTGTTTTTTCTTAATAAGTGGTCTTTACATTAAGAATATTTATATTTAAATTTTACCTCAATTAGATTTTAGTAAATATATTTGTTTTTTTTTCTCTTTGGCTCTCCTAAAGAGAGCTGGCTGAGAGGGGAAGGTGGGGGGGTTCTTCTTTCTTTTTTTTTCTTATTTTTTATATATACAATTTTTTTATTGTTCACAATATGTACTTTTTTTACTGTATGTAATAACTTTGTTGAACGAATAAATAAAAGTTGTGAAAAAAAAGGGAGGCTGCTGTAAATTTTGTAGCTACATGGCAAACAGCCTTAAAAGTTTATATAGATAAATCTCCTACTGTTTAGTTTAGGTATTCTGCAGGTTAGCAGAATAAATGTAGACCTATTCCACATGATTGGTATCAAAGCAACATTGCACAACGACTCGAATGTGTCCAGGAGTGCTACCTAATTTGCTGATTGATCTGAATCACACTGAAGGCTTGCAGATGCAATTCAAAATATATGCAAAGCCAGATGGCTCTTTTGATATTCCAAAAGCCATACTCTGTAGCCCACTTTACAGACACCAAATGCTATTTCATTAACCATAGGTTTTACAAAATTCACAATGTGAAGCAATCCAATGACAACTATCCAAGTGATCACCAGATATCTCCTGAGCCTTGAAACAGATGATTAAATCAGTGCTGGACTTCAATGTATTATCAGCAATTTGGAGACTTTTATTCTGATGTTTATGATTTATTACAATTTTCATATTGTTTTCGATGTACTGTAATCAATTTACTTATTCAAATTGTACTGCAATAATGGGACATCCAAAAATTGCTAGTTTTGGCAGGAATGTGCAATCTAGGTATAATAATTTGTAACTAAGAATGATTCTTTAAAATATTTGTTTTTAAAAAAAGTGTAGTGAAATGATGTTAGGATTCCAGCCTATAATTGCTGTTGACAATGTTAAATCCAAATGCTTCATCCATTTGTTTGACTTTTTATTTAGCTGGAGATAAAGATGTTAAATTTTATCTCTTAATATTGCTAGCATTAAATTATAGATTGAGAACTGCTGTGTGAGATTTTTAGGAAGGGTTAGTTTTATTCACACAACAAACAATGGTCCACTTAGAATCCTTATTTTTAGGGATAAATAGCACATTTATGTAATGTCAATAGAATCTGATTGCATTGCTCAAACCTTCATTGTAATCTGAATGGAATTGAGAAAAACTTTTGAAAGTTTAAATTGAACACTGAATGCAGCAAAAGCTGTTAAAAGCACCATTACATAAAATAGTTGAAACATTTGGTGAGAATGTATTTCAGAAAGACATAGAAATAACAGTAATGGTCTGCATTGCATTAGACCAGAAAATCAATGAAATCAATTGCACCATCCCTGGAAGAGTGGCAAAAAGATACTTGATATTGGGTTCTATTCACATGGAAAAGAACAATATTTCTATATTTGGACAATTCACAATTTGGCTGTGCCTCTGGTCTCTTAATTAATAAACATTTAAAGATTAAGGAATGACACAGTTTCTTTCTCCAACAAGACAAAACCGAAAACATATTTTATAATATGTGTTTTTCTTGTGTTGATAAAAAATTGGAAAGCTGAATAACTACATTCTTTTCAGTGCAAGGATTACTTGAAAATCTGGTCACGTTTTGGGTAGAGATTGGAATGAGATCAATCATATTTTCATCAGCTCCATTATCTGACCATTTTTTAAAGTAGTAATTTCTAATTCATGAAAATAAATATTGAACTGTTTGGTTCAAACCACCCAGATGACAACTCCATGTCAAACTTGTGTTACCAGTACACAGATCATTTAAAGCATGATAAAGCATAGGTGCTCTGTGGTTAGTAAGAGATTACTTAAGGTGGTATGTGCATCAGAAAAGATAAGTTGAGAACCACTATTAGACTATGAACTTTGTACCATCTTTGAGGTCTTCAAATACTCCTTTCCTTGAATGACTGAAGGCCTAATCAATTTAATCTCCAATATCTTCCATTGTTGAGGGGTAACTATTTAGATATAAGAGGGAATCCATGTTTTCTCATGTATCACCATAGGTTTTGTTATGAGCCCAGAGGACTCCAAAACCCAGTAGCAATAGATATTCACCAACAAATAGTTACTTAAACAAAAGTTGCTTTTAATTATCTCTAAACATGAAAACAGGATCAAACTAACTTTTTACTATTAACTTACTTAACCCCCTTCTAATTTTAAGCACACAAGTATGTAATGTGTGAGTAAGTTTAGAAAAGTTCTTTAATTCACAGTCCAATCTCACTTCTCACTCCTCCAAGTTCACTGGTTGCAGGCAATTCTTATAGTGTGCAGAGAATTTAACATTTATAAATTTCAGCAGGCTTTGGTGCTTGAAAGGTAAATGGTTATCGCTCAGGAAGGTTCTTGTTGGTTTTCAGAGAGAGATTTATTGCTTGCTGGACACCCACAACTGATTCCTTCTGAACAGCCACTTTAATATCATGCCGAATAAACTTGCCCCATCAGGGTTTTCCAGATGAAAAACCTCTTTCTTTCAGGTCACCACAGAGTTCCTTTTTGCTTCTCTTATTTCAAGTGAAACATTAGGCAACCAGTCCTGTATGGACAACAACGGCTTTGACCAGGCTTGAACTAGGAACTCACAACCCTTCTTCAAAATGGGATTTTTCCACAAGCTTGCCAGCTTGTCCTATTCCAGTCCCAGCTGCTGCTGCTGACCGGAAAACTGCAGAACTGATCTCTCTCTCTCTCTCTCTCTCTCTCTCTCTCTCTCTCTCTCTCTCGCTCTCTCTCTCACTCTCACACACACACACGCAGAAAAGCCTGTTTGATTCTCTCTTCTTGCAAAACCACATGACCCTCTTAGAAATGACCCCCTTAGAACAGCAAGCTCATTCAGAGAGCCTGCAGCTCCAGACCTAATCCTCAAAGTTCTTTCATCTGTTGCTTTTCAAAACAACAACCTGTTAGTGAAGTCCCTTGGGTACTCTTCAAAGTTTATGCAAAAGCACTCAGAGTCGACCTGTCTGGCTTGAGCAGAGCTCCAGTATTTTAAATGAGATCTGTTTTGAAGTGTTTGTATGTGACTTACACTAAAAAAAATCCTTCCCCAATTTATCTCCTTTAAAACACATCTAAATACAATATAAAACACAACATAAACTCTTACAGTTTTAATGGATAATGCAATGCGCAGGGAAACATTGAGAGATAATATTTTCTTAATTACTAAGGGTTTCAAAGGTTACAGAGAGAAGGCAGGATAAATCTGATATGATATAAATGGGACCAGCCTTGATGGGCCATATGATGTATTTTTCCTCTTATGACTTAAGGTCTTATGAAACATCAAGACTCGTTATTCCATTTATTGTTATGTGCACAAAAATTCCTTTGTTTGGCCTGTAAAAATGCAGAAAGAGGCATAACTAATACAGTCCCATAATCCAAACAAGAAAAATAAATAATTGAGAGCTCCTTGAAAGACACCGAAGATCCATGGATCCCACCACCTCCTCCAATGCGGCCAATTCCTACATATCCATAACCTCAGTACCTTAATGATCTACTGTGTATTTATGAAGGATGATTTAATAAAAGCTTTTCCACATGTAATGTACTTATTAGAACAGCTGTAGTTTCTGCATTATTTAATGCTATGAGTGTGACCCAACCACAAAGCCTCATGCACTACATGACCAAAAGAAAAAGTTCAAAGATTGGACTTATCTAAAGCATAGAAGTCAGCCTGTGACTGAAATTGATTTCAATTGAAAATTTGTAATAGGGGACAATCCTCAGGTGTATGTTAGCTCTTGCTCAATTTATTTATTGTGATCCATTGTGCTCAAAGATGCAAGAAGATTCATTACCATGTGGCCCTGAAAAGCACTAGTTTAATGATTTGTGTTGAGATATTCTCCTCTGTTGTTACATAGATCACTGATTATTACAGCATAGGGATAGGCTCTTCAGCCAAGTATGTCTAAACCCACATATTGCCAATCTCACTGATCCCATCTGCCTCAAATGTTTTTTATCCTTCATGTCTGTGACTGTTTATGTGTCTGTGTAAATGCCTTTTAAACATTGCCTTTGTTTCTGCTTCCTCCATATCCATAGCATCGTATTCATCAAGCATCGACTCCACTCTCTCTCAAGCCTCTACATCCTTCCTGTAATATGGTCACAAGATACTCCAAACATAGCCAAACCAAAATTTTATATAGTGGCAATGTGACTTACCAACTTTTACACTCATTGCTTCATCCAGTGAAGACAAACATGCCACATACCTTCTTCATGTATTCCCTTGTGTTGCCATTCACAGGGAGGTCGGAACTGTTACCCCAAGGTCCCTCTGTATATTGATGCTCCTGATGGTCTTGCATTTTCTGATTATTTTCTGCTTGCTTTTGACCTCCCAAAAGATGTCCCCACACTTGTAAAATAGAGAACAAAATGATGAGTGAAAGAAGAAAATCTGCAGACACAGTGATTGTAGTAAATACATGGCTTTCCATGGTCTCATGTACTGTCAAAGTGAGATATCCGCAAGATGGAACAACACCTCAAATTATGTCTGAGCACCCTCTAATCAGACAGAAATAATATAAATTTCTCTGATTTCTGTGGTCCAACCCTCAGCCTACGGAGTATCTCTCATTCCTTATCCCTAGATCTCCTTCTCTCTGCATTCACATCACTAGCCTCTCCTTCAATCAATTCTCAGCTTTTCTCTCTGGGGCATCAATCCAAGTATCACTATGGCCTTTTGCCTGTTGGCCTGTACTCCGCCCCCTGTCCTTTCTCCCCCTTCCTTTTAATCAGATGCCTGCCTGTTTTTTGCACATACCTTGATGAAGTGCTCAGGTCTGAAACATTAGTGATGTATGTTTACCTCCAAAAGAAGCTGTGAGGACCTGTTGAGATTTTTCAGTACTTTTCTGTATTTGCCTAATGACAAATGCATGCACAATTGAGAATTTCTCACCTTCTTTTCCCACTTTAAGTATGGCATACAATTTCTTTTTTGTCACTACTTATAGAAATATCATAAATGGTTTTTTTTTCAAGCTAAATCATAAATTTTAATCATATTGTTTTCAATAAAAATTTTTAAAAATATAATATTGTTCCAAAAAGAAATGACAGTGTCTTCACTAATAGCAGCCTGAAGACACCTCAGAGCGAGGAATTTAACTCAATCTTAATTGTGGCCTTAGCACCATGAAGAATTTTTTTTAATTAATTTTCCCACAGCAGCCATTGTTGTCACTTCCCAAAATGAGATATATAGTTTGATAACAAATTTCTCCTGGCTCTGAGCAATTTAATAAAGGTAAAAATTCCATTATTATCAAGTAATATTAAATTTACAATGTAACAAACATGAAATTCTTTAACTTTTGTCCACCATAAGGCAGACAGAGAGTTGCCATTTTGTCCAGTGCCCCTCACAGAAACCTACAGCATTTGGTGTTCCTAGGTAGTCTCCCCTCCAAGTACTGACCAGGCCTGAGCCCACTTAGCTTCAGAGATTAGACAATTTCAGATGTATTCTGGCTATTATCCTTCTTATTCAGGCTATTGGGCTTCTGAATCTGAAGCCAGCATCATCTTCTGATTATTTTTCACTCTGAACTGTTGAAGAAAGCAAATGGAAACACTTTAAATCCATCAAGATGTGCTGACTTAGTACTTGGCAGCAAAACATGAAAAGGCAGGACACCAAACCATTAATTTCGAGTTGAAACCTGTTGACATCTCCATGTCCGGAAACAACATGATCTGCAGTGTTATTAGTTAGATTATGTATTATATTTTATAAAAATATGTTTTAAAAAGAGATTGTGGGAGGTTTAGTGTAGGTAATTTCACGAACCAAACAGATACTTTCACTTCACATCTCATTTGAAATCCAAGAGCTTTGCTGAAACTAGACATGCAGGCACCAGTGGCTTTGCAGAGACAATGGAACTGCTTTGGAAGGAATTTTAAAAGCAAGTGCAAATGAAAACTTTGGGCTCAAGTGCTGATAAAGATCTTTCGAGGATTGGATTTGGAGCCTTGGGAGGGGTTTTGGTTTTTACAAGCAGAGGGAGAGGAAAAAAACAAACAGGTGATTTCTCTTTTGGGAGTGAGAGAGGGCTTGTTGAAACCCCCATTTTCAAGACAGGTTGTGAATTCTGAGTTCAGCCTGTTCAAAACCCTAGTAGTTCTTACAAGAGGAAATGGCTGGCTAGAGTGTTTCTCTTGAAATAAGAGAAACAAGAGGAACTCTCTGGTGACCTGGAAGAAGAGGTTATCATTTAGAAAACCCATGATGGAGCAAGCTTCTTCAGCAAGACACTGAATTGACTGATTGGAGGAAATCAGTTTGTGTGAGTCCAATGAGCAACGAATTTCTCTCTGAAACCAACAAGAACCTTTCTGAGTGGTATCCATTTACCTTTAAGCACCTGAGGCTGGTGAACATTCATAAATGTTAAATTCTGTGCACAGTACAAGAATTGCCTGTAACTGGTGAACTTGGAGGAGTGAGAAGTGAGATTGGACTCTGAATTAAATAACTTTTCAAAACTTACTCAGACATTACATACTCATGCTCTTAGAATTAGAAAGGGATTAAGTTAGGTTAAGTAAGTTAATAGTAATAAGTTAGAGTTTGATCCTATTTTCATGTTTAAAGATAATGAAAAGCAAAGTTTGTTTAAGTAACCGTTTGTCTTGGTGAATATCTATTGCTGCTGGGTTTTGGTGTCCTCTGGGCTCATAACAAAACCCATGGTGAGACTAGAGAAAACATGGATCCCCTCTTATATCTAAATAACTACCCCTCAACAATGGCCCCCTTCCCCCGAGAAACAATTAACACAGAATCCCTCATATTCTCACCTACCACCCCACCAGCCTCCACATCCAACACATTATCCATCTGAATTTCCAGCACTTATTACAGGACACCACCACCAGACACATTTTTCCTTCTCCTCCCCTCTCAGCCTTCCATAGGGACTGCTCCCTCTGTGATTCCCTTGTGCACTCTTCCTTTCCAACACTTCACCCCCCCTCCCCAGAACCTTCCACTGTGGTCATGGGAAGTGTAATACCTGCACATACACAGCTCCTCCCTAATCACAGTCAGAGGTCCCAAACTGTCCTTTCAGGTAATGCAACACTTCATCTGTACCTCCAAAGAACTCGTTTACTGCATCCGGTGCACCCTCTGTGGCCTTCTCTATATCGGAGAGACTGGTCGCAGATTAGGAGATCACTTTGCCCAGCACTTTCTCTCCATCCACAACAAAAGCCACCTTCCTGTAGCCAACCATTTCAATTCTGAGTCACACTCTCAAGCTCACATCTGTCCATTGCCTTTCACATTATCCCACCCTGACCACCCGCAGATTGAAGGAACAACACCACATTTTTTGTCTGGGCACTCTTCACTCCCAGAGCATGAACATTGAGCTCACTACATTCCACTGATTAGCTGCCTTTTTCCTCCTCTTCCCCCCCCTTAACTATTTATTCCATTTCTTACTCCCTTTCTCTTTCCACCTAGCCTAGACTCCTCCCCCCCTTGCGGTGTTCCCCCCCTCTCCACCTATCATCTCCCACACTCACCACACCCCCTCCCTCTTCCCCCTTTAGTTCAAACATGTCTCATGTTCTGTGATGAAGGGCACAAGCCTGAAACATTGGTGATGTACATTCACTTTACTACATAAAGGCACTGTTTGACCTGCTGAGTTTCTCCAGCATTTGTGTGTTTTTTCACTTCACCACAGTGTCTACAGAATCCTATGTTTTACCTCGAGAAACAGCAGTCACTATATAGGTGGAGATTAAACTCTGGGTTATTAAAAAGGAAAGATTTTCACGATATTATAAGACAACATATCATACTATTTTGTGATATTAATTTACAATCGATGGATGACAAGTTTGTTATTTGGGAAGCATTAAAAGCATATTTGAAAGGACAAATAATAAGTTTTACTTTGATAGTTAAGAAGGATTATACAGAGACATAGATAAATTTGAAAACAAAATAACTGAATTGGAAAAAGATATTCAAATATTACCATTTGAAGACAAACATAGGTACTTTAATAAAAAAGAGTATTACACAGTGTCAACATAGAACATTTTTAAAAAATCCTTAGATCTAAACAAAAATATTATGAATTAGGTGAGAGATCTCATAAAGTCTTAGCTTGGCAATTAAAGGCAGAACAAACATTAAGGTCAAGCAATGCAATACAATGAGATAATAAGAATGTGACATTTAATCCTCAAGAAATAAATGAAACTTTTAGGGAATTTTATGAAAAATTATATACTTCAGAATCATTACAAGATGATCCTAATATAGATAATTATTTGTCACAAATAATATTGCCTAGATTAACTGAGTTAGATAAAGATAATTTGGATAAACCATTTACTGAACAAGAAGTTATGGAAGCGCTTAATTGTTTACAGAATAATAAATCTCCTATGGAATTAAATAAAAAATTAAAGACTTAATAACTATTTTATTCATGCAAGTAATAGAACAAGCTTCTAGTGTACATGCTCTTCTAGAAATCCTTTCAACAGTGATAATTAGGGTTATTCCTAAAAAAGACAGAGCTCCAGTATAACCAGCTTCATATAAACTGATTTTGTTGTTAAATGTTAATTATAAAATTATAGCAAAGATATTACCAAACAGAGTAAATAATTGTCTTCCTGAATTAATAAATATGGATCAAACTGGTTTTGTTAAAAATAGACAAACTTCTGAAAATATAGTGAGATGATTAAGTATAGTTCATTTTGCACAAAATAAAGAGGAGATTGAGGTGGAGCAGTTGCATTGGATGCAGAAAAAAAAACTTTTGATAGATTAGAATGGGATTTTTTATTTCAAATTTTAGGTAGATTTAGTTTTGGATTTAATTTTGTAAAGTGCATTAAAGTACTTTAGAGAAGTTCTAAAGCTAAAGTAATCTTCTTTCTTCTTCTTTGGCTTGGCTTCGCGGACGAAGATTTATGGAGGGGGTAAAAGTCCACGTCAGCTGCAGGCTCGTTTGTGGCTGACAAGTCCGATGCGGGACAGGCAGACACAGTTGCAGCGGCTGCAGGGGAAAATTGGTTGGTTGGGGTTGGGTGTTGGGTTTTTCCTCCTTTGTCTTTTGTCAGTGAGGTGGGCTCTGCGGTCTTCTTCAAAGGAGGTTGCTGCCCGCCAAACTGTGAGGCGCCAAGATGCACGGTTTGAGGAAATATCAGCCCACTGGTGGTGGTCAATGTGGCAGGCACCAAGAGATTTCTTTAGGCAGTCTTTGTACCTTTTCTTTGGTGCACCTCTGTCACGGTGGCCAGTGGAGAGCTCGCCATATAACACGATCTTGGGAAGGCGATGGTCCTCCATTCTGGAGACGTGACCCATCCAGCGCAGCTGGATCTTCAGATTTATTATTCTGTAAACAATTAAGTTGAGTCCACGCTAAAGTAATAACTTATGGGCAAATAGCTCAATCATTTAATTTGACTAGATCAAGTAGGCAAGGTTGTCCTTTATCTCCTGCTTTGTTTGCATTGGCTATAAGAACCTTTTGCTGAAATGATTTGTGTAGATGAACAATTAAAAGGTTTTATGGTAAATCAAACTGTACATAAGATTAGTTTATTTGTGGATGATGAGTTGGTATTTGTGACTCAGCCACAATGATCATTACCTAGATTTTATAAGCAACTGATAGATTATGGAAAAGTTTCTAATTATAAAGTAAATTGAGATAAAAGTTAAGTTATGGAATTAGTACAAGGTGATCATTCACAATGTCAAAGAGAGATTCAATTTAAATAATCTAACACTGGGATTAAGTATTTAGGAAAACGTACAGATAATAATTTGAAAAAAATTCTAGACATTAAATTATATTCCGTTACTTAACAAGGTAAATGAGGATTTGAAAACATGGATAAATTTACCTGTAACTTTAATTGTATTAAAATGAATATCCTTCTGAAAATTCAATACTTGTTTCAAAATTTGTCAATTTTTATACCATAAAATATATTTTTCAGGAATTAAATAAAAAAGTTAGAAAGTTTCTTTGGAAAGGTAAAATGGTGAGAACATCGATAGAAAAATTAACATGGAGATAAGAACAAGGTGGATTACAACTTCATAATTTTAAGAATTATTATAAAGCATCACAATTAAGGTTTCTTGTCTCTACATTTGGAAATATTAAAGCATCATGGGTGGAAATTGAGTTAAATAAAATTGGAGAAGATATAGTTGAATAATTTATTTACAAATGGGAACTAAGATTAATGACTGTTTACAAAGATGCTCCATTATTGAAACATTTGATTAATATTTGGAATAAGATTAAATTAGCAAATGAGGGAAGCTCTCCATCGCCAAAAATGCTATTAGTTAATCCTCTCATAACTGTTTCAAAAGATAATCCTTTTTAAAATATATGGCATAGTAAAAGAATTTATAAAATAGGGATTGTTATGAGAGTGGTAGATTGATGTCATTTGATCAATTGAGAATTAGATATGATATACCCCTTATACTTTTTTTTGTTATTTTCAATTGAGAGCTCATTTGAGAGAAAAATTAGGACTGGAAGTGGTATTAAAGGACTGTACAGGATTAAAACAATTGGTTACTGATGGAATTGTTAAGAAGTTTATTTCATTAGTATATGTGAAACTACAAGAGAAAACACTTAAATTAGGTTTATTTAGCCAAAGAAAAGATGAGAACATGATTTAAATATATCAATAGATCAATAAATTTGGTAAAATTTATGTAAGGATGTTATATCTAATACAATTAATGTAAGGTAGAGATTACTTCAGTATATTTTTTACACCAATTATATATTACACCTCAAAAATTGAATAGATGGAAATTGGACATATTGGATCAATGTTTTAGATATGGTGAAGATATTGGAACTTTTCTTCATTTCAAATCATCTTATTCAAAAAAAATAAATATTTTGAATTTCTATTAGCATCTTTTTGCATCAGGTTACAGGTGTTTTTTTCCATTGAATCCTGGGTTATTTTTGATGGGGAATTTTGAAAATATAACTCCTAAATTATGTTTATCAGATTTTCAATTGAAATTTGTCAAATTAACTTTGGTAATAACAAGGAAATATATTGCTATGACTTGGAAATCAGATGTCTCTTCAACATTAGGAATATGGCATACAGATTTTCAAAGTTGTATTCTATTAGAAAAAAATACATATAATTTGAGAGGTAAATATTCTATAATTTTACAGATTTTGAGCCTGCATGCTCAAACATTAGGTTTGAGTTTATAAATAATTCCTTTGAATCCTCTGGACCTGAGAAGTCTTCCCTAAATAAATCATGTTTTTTTTTGTGAAATGTTTTAAGGATCTTTGAATTTTTCCTAAAGCAGTTCAATTTAATATATATCTATATTCATTATAGTAATTTAGTTTATTTTTCATAGTTTAGTATAGCTTTTGGTGGGGGATAGGTAGCAGATGGGGTTGTGGGGGGGGTTAAATGGGTTTTTATTTTGTAGGTTTTTTCTTTCCTTTTGTTCCTTTCTAATGTATTCAATCAATCATTTGTAACAATGTGATATATGGTTTCTATTTGTTTTATATGTGTTGATTCTAAATAAAATAATCAAAAATATTGACAATTAATTTAATCTGCCAGACACTTTTTTAGATATTATCAAATTAGACATTTTATTTGTTTTAAACTTCCAGTATCTCCATATCTTCTGGATCTGAATTTCATAGATGAACTTATTGAATTACAATTTGTACATAAAGGTTTAATATCCACCTTATATTATAATATATTGAATTTAAAAACCATCTATTAAATTAGGATCAATTCTGAATGGGAGAATTATATTAATATGTCTATTTCAGAAGAAGGTTGGATTTCAATTTTGGCCCTTATCCATGACTCATCTCTGTACTACACAAGGTTGGATTGAATTTAAAGTGGTGCATAGAGTACATTTTTATAAAGTTAACCTCGCTTGAACCTACCCAGATATCAAATTATTTTGTGACAAATTTAAAAGATTTGAAGCCTATTTGATACATATATTTTGGTTTTGTCCCAATTTAGCAGAATATTGGACAGCTATTTTCATAAAAGTTTTGGCCATTTTTGATATAAATCTAGAACCATGTCCATTGATTGCAATGTTTGTCTTCTCTAGTGATGAAAACATATATTTAATGTCTAACAAGTCTTAGCATTTTATATATCACTGGCAGAAGAAGAATATTGCTTTAATGGAAAGAGGTCTTTTCACCCACCCATAGGCAATGGTTACAAGATATTATGTGCTTTCTAGGTATAGAAAAATGTCAGACCTAATCTGAGGAAGATTAAGATCTGTTTCAAGAAGACTTAGGGTACATTTATAGCTCAGTTTCATAATTGGAATGATCAAGGTGTGGCGATACAGTAAATGGGCATGTTCATCAGATACCCGGAGGCCATTGCTTGATTTCAAGTCTGCTTCAATACCAATTTCAACCTTGTTGTTGGATGGGGGTTAGATCTTTATAATCAACCTTTTTATTCTCTTTTTTTCTTTCCTTTTTTTTTACTATTCACTATATGTTTAGATTGGAAAATAAGTCCATGTGTTATTATTTCTACATGATATGATACCAATCCAATTATATATTATAATATACATTTATATGGACTTATGATTATATGATAAAACTCAATAAAAATAATTTTAAAATAAAAAATTTCTAATTTCAAGGTATTCTGTAGAACTTTTGTTACTGAAATATGATGGAATGCTTAAAGCACACTGGACTGGCATCCAATCCAGCATTATAAACATTAATTCCCTCCATCACTTTCAAACCATGACTGCACTCTGGCCACCTGTACCACTCCTCCCATCAACAAAGAACATTTTGGTGTGCAGGAACAAAATGTTAATAGTTAGCAAAAGTGCAAAGCTATGGTACAAGGCAAGTACAATTTTCCATTACAAGCACACACAAGAATTTCTTTGTTTACAAATTTTAACAATGAGAGGGACAATTGAAAAATACATTATCCCTTCCCTTAATATGAGTTCTTATTAGGTCATATTCCTGTAAAATCAAACTCCAATTCAATAACCATTTATTCTTCATTCTACATAGAAAAACTAAAGGACTGTGATCCGTATATACAATAATTGTTCATTGTGCTGTACAAATGTCGACATCAAAATGCCGTAAACCCAACAGTTCTTTTTCAACTGTTGAATAGTTCTTCTGGTGTTCATTGAACTTATTTTAAAAATATGCCACAGGATGATCAACCTTGTCACCTTCTTTCTTCTGCTGCAACACAGCACCAACAACTTAGTCACTGGGTTCCATAGGTGGAGAAAAAATTTCCCCATCCGGGGTCTTAAATACAGGTTGGTGGCATAAAATGGCTTTTAATTTTATGAATGCCTCTTCGCAATCCTCCGACCAAATAAATTTCTCTCCCTTCCTTAAGAATTTCAAGCGAGGGAGTGCAATACCTGCAAAATTTTTACCAAATTTTCTATAATAGCCAACAAGTCCTTAAAAAAAAATCTCCATAGGCTTTTCCTATTAATTGAGACAGGCAACTTAGAAATGGTTGCAACTTTTGCTTCCACCAGCACTAATTTTCCATGTCCTATGATATAACCCAGGTACATGACAGTCACATGTCCAAACTTAACAGTGAGATTAGCTCTTGATAAATGAGTAAATAATTATTTCATTTCCACCATATGCTCCTTCAAGGGGTGAGTTCCTATAATCAAATCATCCAGGTAAGCACCCTTGTACCTCAATCCCTGAATCTCTGAATTCATCATGCTCTGGAAAGTTCCTGGAGCATTTTCCATCCCAAAGGGCATCTCATTATACTCGTATACCCAGGATGGGGATACAAATGCCAAAACTTCCATCTTAGTCACAAATTTATCTCCTGCCACTTTGTCAACATAATCATCGATTTTAGGAATCAGATAGGCATCTGTGTTTGCACCCCATTAACCTTCCTGTAATCAGTACAAAATCTCAAGGTGCCATCTGCCTTAGGTACCAACATGCACAGTAAATTCCAATCTAAACTTGATTACAGATGATTTTGTCCTTTAGCATATAATCAAGTTCATGATTCATTAACCTACATTTTTTCCAGATTCATCCGGAAAGGATGTTGCTTAATAGCCTTTGCATCACCTATATCCACATCATGGAACATTATGGAAGTTCATCAGGGTATATCTGGAAACAAATTTTTGAATTCTAAAAGCAATTGTTTCATTTCTTCCCTTTCCACATTTTCAAGATGAGTCAATTTTGTTTCCAGATCCTGTAAAACTATGGATTCTCTAGTCTCGGACATAATTTTCTGCGTCTCATGATCTTCCTTGAAACTAGGTCTATCTGTTTCTTCCTGGTTAATCACCATTACCTCTGGCAAGGGTTTCATCACATTAAGAGGCACCTGCTCGGAATATAGCTTGATTATATTTATATGGCAGACTTGACTCTCCCGTCTGCAGTCAGTTGTTTTAATTACATATGCAACCTCACTAATTTTAGACTGAACCTCATATGGTCCAGAAAACCTAGCCATAAAGGGATTCAATTGGGTAGTGAACAATACTTAAACCCTGTCACCAGGCTTGGAGCTCCTCACCTTTGTCTTACAATTGAACCAGACTTTCATTCTCTGTTGATTGCCTTTCAGATTTTCTTTTGCCATTTCACAGGCTTTCTGTAATAATTCTTTAAATTTAGAGGCATAATCCAATAAGTTCAACTATATATCCTGATTAGTCCATTGTTTTTTTAGTAACATTAGAGGACCTCTCACTAGCTCAAATGGACTAAAACCAAGTGATTCCTGGACGGATTCTCTTACGGCAAATAAAATGTAAGTGAACTCCTTTATCTCAGTCTTTATCATGATGAAGCAATAAATTCTCATCATATTCTTTAAGGTTGAATGGATCCTTTCTAATGCTCCCTAACTCTCTGGGTGGTAGGGACACGACACAATCTGTTTAATCCTCAACTCATAAATTACTTGCTGAAATAAGCCTGACATGAAATTGCTCCCCTGGTCTGAATGTATCTCCCTGGGCAGGCTCACTAGAGTTAAAAACCTTAACAAAGCTTTTGCCACTGTTTTGACTTTAATATTCCTCAGAAGAATGGCCTTTGGAAATCTTGTAGAGGCACACATAATTGTCAGCAGGCATTGATTTCCAGCTTTTGTTCCAGGTAATGGGCCCACACAGTCCACATATATCTTGGAAAATGATGCAATGAAAAGTGGGATTGGCTGTAAGGGTGTCCCTGGGGGACCCTGATTAGTTTTACCAACCATCTGACAGATGTGAGCGACCCTACAAAAATGCGCAACATCTTTCCTTACAGTCGGCCAATAAAATTGTTTGGTGATTTTATTGACAGTTTTATTTACTTCTAAGTGACCTCCACAAGGGGTGCTATGAGCTATAGTCATGATTTTGTTTCTGTAAGTTCTAGGTACCATGACCTGCTGCACCACTGCCCAGTCTTCGCTGGCAGGAATATAATGTGGCCCCCATTTTCTCATGAGCATGACGTCCTTTACATCGTATTCTACCAGCACTTTTTTCAGTTTTTCCTTGTAGGAGGCCTTCTCTCTTACTTCTGCAGTTTCTGATCCTCCTTTAATAGTATAATAGAATTCCTTTAATAGTATGATGAATTCTTGTCTAGACAATGACAGTTCCAGACCCTTCACACTATTATCAGGATTGGGACTGGCTAATAACAATTTCTCAGTTTGAACTAAGTCAATTTTACTTGGAACTGGTTCTAAACCACTACCAATTTTGTTTTGGTCCACATTCTTTTCCATCACCTTATCTAGGCTCACTATCTTCTTAGACATCACCCTAATAATTGCACAGACAGGGTAAATATCTGAGTCCTTATTGGACATCTCACTTACTGACTTAGGTAGCAATTGCACTGCAGGAACCATCTATCCCTTTGCCAAGTCATTCTCCAGTAAAAGAGAAACTCCATCCACTGGTAAGGTTGACCAAACCCCTATGATAACTGGTCCATTGACTGTCTGATCTTAGCACTATTCGATGTAAAGGAATAGGTTCCATATTGCTCCTGATACCTTGAATTAAGTTGATCTCCCCAGTGTCAGTTTTCTTACCAAAGTCTAAGATGCTATCTAGCACCAGTGACCGAGCTCCCACTGTATCCCTTAAAATCTTCACAGGCACTGGCCTTGACCCTTCTCAGATTGACATTGAACCTTCGGTCACAAACTGTTTAAAAAATTCCTTAACCCCATTGATTAGTTTGGATTTTTCCTGGTCATTAGATTTCCTTTCACTCTGAATGCAAGCATCCTTTTCCTTCTTTCTCTTCAACAATGGGTAACTGGTAATCACATGAACAGTCTTTTTGCAGTAGCAACACAGAGGACTAGAGGTTCTCTTTGATCACCTTTCCTTCATCTTTGGGTCTACTACTTTTCTCATGTTTACTTGCTGCCTTGTTTGGACTTTCCCTCTGACTTTTGGGGAAAGTTCTACTGGGTTTCACCTAAGCCTATGTGCTCTCTTAGCAGCATCCTGCCAAGTTGTGGTCTCTTTTTTGTTGAGATAGTCTTTGATGTCATCGAGGACACATCTGTTAATTTATTCCATTATTATTAATTCCCTTAACTGATCATAGTCATTATTTATGTTTCTAGAAGTACACCACTGGTCAAAACACACAACCTTCTCGTATGCAAAGTCAGTATATGATTGGGTTGGCATCTTCCTTAGGTTTCTAAAGCTTTGTTGGTAGGCCTCCGGAACTAATTCATAGGCCTTAAGGATGGTCTCTTTTACCACATCATAATCTGCAGCCTGTGCAATTGTCAGAACAGAGTAAGGTGTTGAGCCTTTCCCCTAGTCACACTCTGCAGCATAAGGGACCACTGACTTCTTGGCCCATTCAAATTTACAGCTAGCTTTTCAAAACATTGGAAATATTTGCCATTGCCAGCCTTAACAAATGGTGGAACTAGCCTAATCTTTTGGCTAGGTATAAACTCTCCACCAAAACCTGGAAATGGAATCCGTAGTGTTCCTTCTCTGCTTTATTTCTCTATTCTAAGCTTCTCCAACTTAGCCCAGCTTTCTCCTCTGCTTCCATCTCTAAGTTCTTATGTTCTATTTCCGCATCCAATTTTTTCATTTCCAACTTTATTTGTTCAGAGGTTAGACTCTCAGGAAAATGTTTCAGAACATCTTCTTCAAATTGTCCTTCTGCTATATAATGGTTGGCAATCTTTATTCCAATTTTAACATTTTTCATTGATGGTTTCACTGAAATAATTCATAATTTCTGGCCAATAGCCACCAATTTGTGCTTTCTAGCCCTCCACAATGTCTCCAGGGAGGGTGACTCTATGAATTTCTGCACATCCATTCTTGCTGATTTGTCCACACATACAATCCATTTTATGAGTTTGCAGATGGAATTTAGCCAATCATTCAAAATTTAGTAAATCACTAAGTTCCAAATTCTGTGCTCTTTTTAAAGCACATTGACAAATAAGCTCCAAAATTTGGTGACAATCCTGGATGAACCCCCAATTTATGTTACACTCCCGTGCTGCATTTGGGAGGCACAGAAATGAATGGGTTAAGTTCAACACAATACATATTAACCAAACTAACAATAATAGAATTAACTCAATAAACTTAAAACTCAACACCCGTCTTAAATGGAACGTTATATAAACAACAGATTATTATACAGTGTATGTGGGAAAAGAAAACACCAGACCATTACTGCCCAGGCTGAACTGTTCCAAAAATCCCAAAAAATCCCAAAACAAAACCCCCACGTCAGTCATGTCATCTATGAGTCAAGAAGGAAAAGCTCACGGATCTGGTCTCCAAGCTTGGGATTATTTGTTTCCTTGCCCACAGGTCTTTTAGTTTTAGGCTATTTACTTTCAATCCTGTCAGGTGAATACAAGACCGTCTTGAGGTTGAAATGTGGCAACATCCACCCTTTACTTCCTTAACTCAGGAATTTTCACAGAGACCTCCTGGTTATCACATGACATTCACACCTCCAAGGTCCTCTTTGGGATTAACAAGTGACTTTCTCTCACACAAGTCCACTTCTTTGGACACCTTGGCTTGAGTGGTCCTGTGATTTCTGTCACACAAAGTCCTCCTCTTGAAAAGGGTCAGGAGAGGTACTAGTCAGTCCTGCATACACTCTGTCTATCAGAGTTTCCCAAACTGCTGTCAGGTCAACAGTGTTGACACCGATGGACAATGTAGCTCAGTCTTCCTTTTCCCACTTAAACAACTGGGTGAGCACACTGACATACAGCTCCAGACATCAGTTCTAGCACCCATGAACAAAGCAACTCAGCGTGTGGCTTGCTGTAGCTGCCGAGTGAGCACTCACCATTAGACCGACTGTCTGACTGCCTGCAGTCCAGTCCACCAACCAATCTCTTCAAAACCAGTGCACTGGGATTTTTAAACTGTCCAATGCTGCCTCCAGCTCTCCCCATTGGTGGAGAGAGGTTAACAGCTGCAGGCTCACTCTCCTGTGAGCCCACAGACTTCCAGCACGTGGTTCCCATGCATTGGCAGCAGTCAAAATTCTCTAGTGGAAGCCCAGCGCCACCACAACACTTAGCAGCTGTTAAATCCCCTGCTGTAGGTTCAGTCCTGTCCTCAGTCAAAATTAAAATTGTCCGAAGTTCATAACTCCTATCCACAGAAGCATCTCCAAAAGTGCCTCTCAAATGGACTAAAACTGGAGCCAAGAGCATCAAGGGCAGCAGATTAACAGAGATGCCAACAATCACACCTGATCCTGACATGGATCTAAATCCAGAAACTTCTCACCAACGAGCACTGAGGCTGTACCTTCATAAGAAGGATGACCACAGTGTAAAAAAATGGCTCTCCATCTGTACAAGGGCAATTAGGAATGACTACATGAAAAATAATTGTGAATGGGGAGGAAAAGGAAAGGAGAAGCACCTTGTGGAATACCAGACAGCATAAAGATGAGAATACACTATCACTGTCCATTTACATTCTTCTGATGTGAATCACATTGATTATATGCATAGTTGATACACATAGCAGTTGGATAATGACATTAGGAACTGATTTCAATTGATTACCTCTTCAAAGATCATGCAATCGAGCATGCCTGAAGCATTGCTGATTATATTTGTTGGCATTGTCAATTGCTTACCATTTACTGATGACCCAACCCTGTCAGAACAGCTGTGGCAGCTGCTGAAGGAGCTTTGGCTGGTGTCTTCCAGCTATTGGTGGACTGAAGTGGACTTCTTTTGAGAGAATAATGACTGTGATCCTGAAACAGGAATAGGAGCAGGAGGGGGATATGTAGCAGTGGGTGTGGCAGAGGGGCTTTCAGATGAAGGGCATGTACACGGTGTGGTCTTGATTCTATAATGTAGGTCAATTGTTGTGAAAGAGATACATACTGTGCTGAGTAAAGAGAGCTTTATTTGTCTATATCAGATGCCATCTCACTGGCTCTTCACAAAACCCAGAACACCTGGACAGCAGAGATGCATGCATCAGGATATTCTTTCTTGACTACAAGTTCAACATTCAACACCATCATCCCTTTAAAATTAATCAGTAAACTTCAGACCTGGGCCTCTATTGATACTGGATCCTGGATTTCCTCACCCCAGCCAGTGCAGATTGGCAAAAAAACAACACCTCAGAATCTCCATCAGTACCACAGGATTCCATATTAGCCCCCTGCTCTCCTCATATATAAAGGATGATAAGACAGTATACAGGAGGGAGATTGAAAACTTGGCTGGATGTTGTACTAACAATAACCTCACATTCAATGTCACCAAGGACATTGTAGACTTTATGAGGGAAATACCAGAGGTACAAATGTTTGGGGGATAAGAGAATCAGCAACTTTAAATTCCTGAGAGTCAGAGTCTGAAAAGAAATCTTCTAGACTCTCCATATTAATGACACTGCGAAGAAAGCATGCCAGTGCCTCAGCTTCAACAGGAGTTTGCAGAGGTTCAAAGTTCAAAGTTCAGATTTATTGTCAGAATATATACATGGGCTGCTACCATAATCTCTAGGTTCACTGTTAATACAGAATTTTGGTACTGTGTTAATTTTTTTAAATTTTTCACACTATGAACCATACTGACCAAAATACACACAAACATTTCCCTCTTGAATATACACAGTTTCATTTTCTCCCCTTTCCCCCCCACCTTTCTCTCCCTCCTTCACCCCCCTTCCCCACCCACTCAACATTCAACATATATGATACATTACACCCATTAAACAATGTCATCACTCAATGAAAATAAACAAGAAATTTGTGTCTTCTACTTTTACACACTGGGTCAGTTCATTTCGACTTCTTCTCCTTCTGTCATTTTAGGCGGTGGAGGTCCGCAGTAGGACTTGTCTGTTGTGTTCCATGTATGGTTCCCAAATTTGTTCGAATAATGTGATGTTATTTCTTAAATTATATGTTATTTTTCCAATGGAATACATTTATTCATTTCTATGTACCATTGCTGTATTCTCAGGCAATCTTCTAATTTCCAGGTGGACATAATACATTTTTTGCTACAGCTAAGGCTATCATAAGAAATCTTTTTTTGTGCTCCATCCAAATCGAATCCAATTTCTTTACTTCTTATATTACTTAGAAGAAAGATCTCTGGAATTTTTTGGTATGTTGCTTTTTGTGATTTTATTTAATATCTGTGTTGACCCACTTCTGAATGAACTACTTTGTTTCTTCAACACTAACTTTCAACCTTGTTTATGGTTAGGGGTTTGAAAATTTAAATGTATTATGCCCATTCTTTATTATTATGGCTGCACTTTGCAAATTCATTTGTATAATTATTCTTACAGTGCTCTCTTTATCTTTTTTTTAACTGTAGCATATTCCATAATTGTACCGTATGAATGTATTATTACTGAAAAGTAATAAAAACAAAAAAAAATTACATCACATACAACCCAGAAATTATTTTTCCTGCAGGCCACATTTATCGGTAGTGCAAAAAAAAACTATACTCAAGAAAAGATATACATGCAAAAGAGAGAAATGTAAATGAAGAAATAAATGTAAACAAACTGTGCAATACAGAAATATATGTTCAATAATAAATAATGTGCAAAATAAGAGTCCTTAAATGAGTCTCTGATTGAGTCTATTGTTTAGGAGTCTGATGATGGAAGGGTAGTAACTTTCCTAAATAGGGTAGCATGAGTTTTGTGGCATCTCTACCTCTATATCTATATGGTTCAGTGTGTCATCATAAACTTTGGCAAACTTCTACAGGTGTGTCGTGGAAAGTGTACTTTCCTGCTGCATCACAGACTGGTATGGAGTTCCTATACCTCTGAGCCAAAAAAAATTGCAAAAAGCAGTGGATATCTTTGGAAAACTCTCCCCACCATTGAGAATATCTATATGGAAAATTGCCATTGGAGAGCAGCAGTAATTAGCAACTCCACCCAGAACACACTGTTTTCACTGCTGCCATCAAGAAGTAGGTACAGGTGCTACAGACTAGTACTTCCAGATTAAGGAATAGTTGATACCCCTTAACTATCAGACTCCTGGACAACAGATTCAGAGACTCATTTAAGGAATCTTACTTTGCTCATTATTTATTACTGAATATTTATATTTCTGTATTTGCATAATTTGTTTACAATTCTTTTTTTTTGAAGACAGGTCACAGTTCCCAATAATTAGACATTCAGCCTAGCCAGTAGAAAAAGAAAAGAATCTCTGGGTTATATGGATGCCCTGTATGTAATCTGGTAATAAATTTGAATTTTGAACATGGTGGTGTTGACCAGGGGCAGGTTTGGAGGTATTTTGAAAAGGTTGACGAATCTTCAAAACATTCAACAGCATTTGTAAGATAGGGGCAAAGATACACCATAAACTCTTGGAAGAAAATTAATTGAGCAAACAGAAAAGCCTGCCAGAGTATATTGATTGACATATTGACTGTGGATAATTCTAGTCTGTAAATGCATGCTCCAGTTAATTAAACTCTCTGAATGGGAACTGAATTTGTTTTGAACTGCTGATAAATGATCTTGTAAACTTCCTTTTACCTATTCAGATGTGATGTAAGAATGAATTTTCAATCTGATCCTGGCAATGGGGTTTGGGTCATTTAAAGTATGTGGTTTAAAACTGATAGAGGAGCATTGAGAATCAGCCATGATTAAACTGAAAGTGGAAACATCCTTGGAGAGCAGGGATATACACTTTCCTATTTACATATATAGATAATGTACTGTTTGTGCAGACAACATTTAAACAGCAACATTTCCTAAAAGGCAACACCAAGTATCCTCAGTAATTCAGAAATATTTATTTCCGTAAAACTTCAAAATAAAAACCATAATCCACCTTCATAACTCTCATAGCCACCAGAAACTCTGCTGACATTAGATAGGCTGATTTGAAAAGCACCTTCAAGAGGGTGAATCCATGGGAATATTGTGACCTAAATGAGGTACCTTTCTGTGTTCCATTAAAACCTGCATGGACCAAGTGGTTGGAGATTTGCAGATAGTTTCAGCTTCTCACTGCTATGGTCCAAAGGACAACAATAATACCAGTGCCGAAGAGGAACAACATAATCTACCTCAATGACTGCCAAGTGGTGGCACTTTTAAATGCCAACCATGATGAATTGGCTTGAGAGGTTGGTCATGCTGCAAATCAGTTCTTCCCTCAGAAGAGACCTGGACCCACTTAATTTCACCTTCAACCACAGAAGGTCAACAGTAGATGCCATCTCATTGGCCCTCCACTCTGCGTTAGATCACCTGGACCACAAGAATTCCTGCATCAGACTGTGGTTCATTGACTACAGTTCAGTGTTTAACACCATTGCACCTGCAAAACAGATAATCAGGGATGTGGGATTCTGTTCAGCCCTCTGCAACTGGGTCATCATCAACAGTCTCCAGTTAGTGCAAATTGGCTTATCACATTTTCCCTAATGATCATCAACACAGGAATATCCCATGATTGCTTGTTTAGTTCCCTGAAGTTTAATTCTGAACTTGGGTGTTGTCTGTGTGGTGTTTATATGTTTTTTCTGTGACCACAAATATCTCCTCTGGCTGTTTCAGTTTCATCTTGAACACCAGACCAGAAATGTTCAGATTGGTTAATTAATTTGCCATTGTACATTACACCAGTGTTTTTTGGCCAAGTAGCACTTCAGAAGAGTATAATGAATCCTGAGTGGGACTTGGACAGATAGCGTCCAAGTTATATATATTCATTGAGTGTGTGCATGCGTGCATGCATGTGTGTTTGTGTGCATTTGCAACAGGATCAGACCTGTCTTCATTTCTTTGAATTTGTTTGTCTCAAAGGTATGAAACACCCACGAGTGGTTTCCTGAGCCGATAGTTCAAATCATCTGGAAGAATATCTTTTTCCCAGAACTCATCAACAAGCACCAAGACATTGCTTGGCTTGAAATGGGAGGAGCCCTCTTGGTCAGATCTTTCTTCTACAATCTGAATATTAGTCCTAATGCATTTTCTCTCATGACTTTTGCAAAGGGATGTATATGATCACAAATCTCTGCAGACTGTGGATTTGCTAAGAGTGTGTGGAGAAGGATACTCAGGTGCTTGTCACAGTTCATCTTGAGCAACTGCTTAGCATATTTACAATTTGGAGATTTCAGATTTATAGGCTCTTCCCAGGAAACACACACAGAGACAGACATGCAGTGCTGTTAGAATCTCTTCTCAACTTGGCGAAAAAGACTCTTTGGGTCAGATTAAATTTGTTGCCTTCTAGAGCTGTGAGCTGTCCACATGGGAATGCTGCACACCGTCACGTTCCAATAAACCAAGCAAAATAATGTCCTCATGGGTCATTTCTGCTGTCAGGACTGAGATGATATGACATCTTAGCTACTCCCCAATGAACACCGAAAACAGTAGGCAGCCAAAGTGATCAGACTATATCCCTCAGTCTAAAAGGCTAGAATAAAGCCTAAGAGAATTTCTCATCCAAAATTGAGAAAACCTTGGGGTACTTCCCTGGCAGTGACAAGTCAATCCTCTGTGTAGTAAGATGACTGGTTTGGAGAACACACATTCCCTGGCAAGGTGAAAGGGAAAGTCTGCATCTACTGGGGCTGAGTGCAATGCACAAAAGTGCTGGAGAGCTCAGCAGGCAAGGCAAGATTAGTTTATTTATGTAGTATATTTAAAACAACTCGTGTTAACCAAAGTGGTGTACAGATCATAAATTACATCTTAACTTAAGCAGCTATTTAAAGCACAGTATAAAACGGGTGCCCGAGGTTTAGAATTGTACATACAACATGGTAACAATCAATAATCACCTCAAAACACTTGTGAGTAAAAACACAACTTCAACCTGGATTTATAAGAGTTAAAGGCAAGCCAAATGTATTGCCTTATATGTATAATTCATTATTAATTGAATGTATTGTGGTTTTTAAATTTTAAATAAGAAATCATAAAAAAAGAGTTAAAGGAAGGGGCTGATTTGATGGAGGGAGGAATGTTGTTCCATAGTTTGGGGCTGCTATCGCAAAGATACAATCTCCCATGATTTTGTAATTTGAGTGCGGAACAACCAAGTGCCCTAAATTGGCCAGTCTGAGGGGTCTTGAAGTGCAGTAGGGAGTTAGGAGATTGGTGATGTGGGGTGGGGGGGGGGGGGGGAACAGTGCATTAATGGCTTTGTAAACAAACTGGAGAAATTTAAAATCTATTCTGAGCTGCATTGGCAACCAGTGGAGGGACGTGAAAAGAGGGATGATTTGGTCCTCTTCTTGGCTCTGGTCAGGAGCCTTGCTGCAACATTCCGCACAAGTTGCAGACAGGATAATGGCGACTGACTAATTTCAATAAGTAGTCTAAATGGCAGAAAATGAACCCACGGATGACTTTCAAGATGCCTTTCAGTGACAGGAATGATTTGATTTTGGCAATAGTGGAGAGCTGGAAAAAGCTAGCTTTCACTACTGCATTGACGTGTTTGTCTAACTTGAAGATGGAATCAAATATCACACCAAGAGATTTGATATGTGGTTTGATGAGGGTGGATAGGTTACCAAGAATATTGGAGATACTTTTGTTGGAGCTCGTCGTGGTGGTGGTGGATGTTGTGCAAATAGGATAATATTGGATTTGCCTTCGTTCAGCTGCAGGAAGTTTTGAGCCATCCAGAATTTTATGTCCTCCAGACATTCATTGAGGATGGTTAACTTTGCTTTATCGTTGGACTTCAGGGGGGAGATGGACCTGAGTATCATCAGTGTAGCAGTGGAAGGAGATGCCGTGTTTTTGGAGGATATGGCTGAGGAGAACAGAATGGAGCCCAGATTAGACCCTTGTGGGACCTTACAGGAAAGAGTAGCAGAGGGGGATGAAAATGTGTTCATATTGACTGAGAAAGTACTATAATTAAAATAAGATTTAAACCAGTTCAGGGCCATGCCATCGACACCCACCCTCTGCCAGAGGTGAACTAGCATGATCCGCAATACTGAACACTGTGCTAAGGTCCAGGAAAATTAGAATGGCGGAGCTCCCTGAGTCAGTGGCGAGGAGCTGGTTAATGTATTCTCTTAGTAAGGCTGACTCTGGGCTCTGGTGGGCCTTATAACCTGACTGGAATCTTTTGGATATGTTATTTTGGGTAGCAATTGGTTAAGAACAACTTTTTCAAGGACCTTTGACAGGAATGGAAGTTTAGAAATGTCTGTAACTTTTGGTGTGGGTGTTGTTAAGGAGAAAGTAAGTAAAACTATCTCCAACTAAACCCTGTATACACAAGGTTTTCAATAAAATATCCTTCCCTGGCAGAAAACTTGTCATAATCAACATCCTGATTTTTTTTCTTGAATGTCTCCCGCCTTTTTCCTCCCACAAACTTTTGATGTGTTCCTTCTTTTGCCCTCACCTTTGTCCTAACCCCCAACCCCAACACCTACAGCCTGAGCTTGTCTATTTTTCTTGGCACTCTGCTTTGAAAAACTGTTAGAAATGCAGGTCAGGGTCTTTGCACTTGCCCATTTGTGATGAAGTGTCCTGGATCTGAAATGTAAACTGATTCTCTGTTGAAAGTGGATGCCTAGATTCCTATTGTTCCAAACATTTTCTATCAGACCCAATCTTCCTTCCGGCTGGTGTCAAGAAAACATGACGCATTGCTCTCCCTCTTTTTTTTCAAGCTTTGTTTTACAGCTCTGAGCATTTCACCTCCATCAAGCTACCCACTAGAGTGAAACACACCCCAGAGCAAAGAGGAAACTGTTCTACCTGCATTAGTTTCACCTTCACTTCCTGAACCACACAGTAAAGTTTCAAGTCATTGACTCATTTAATGAGAGAATGGACCTGATTGTTAACAAACACAAAATAATAAAAAACCTTCACCAACCTGTCACAGCCAAACTTTAAGAATAGATCTCTATCCCTCTTCAGGAATGGATCTCATAGCAATCCTTTTAAAAATATGGTCTGTATTAATTCTTGGGAGTCACCTCCAAATGAAGGTCAGCAGTGGTGATGAAATTCACCATCATGCTTAGTGTGGCGGTTAGCGCAATGCTATTAGAGTGCCAGTGACCTGAGTTCAAATTGGACGCTGCCTGGAAGGAGTTTGCATCATTCTCCCTGTGACCTGTGTGGGTTTTCACCAGGTGTTCCCCTTTCCTTCCACCCTCCAAAAATGTACAGAAAGGCCTTCTACAGTGTTGCATTGCTAATTTTTTTTTAATGTTAATTGTCTTTTTTTAAATTTCACACTATGAACTATATTAATCAAAATACACACAAACATTTCCCTCTTGACTATACACAGTGTCATTTATTTCCCCTTTATCCCCCCCTCCTTTCCCTCCCTCCTTCCCCCCCCCTCCAAACCTATTAAACATTCAACATATATAATACAATAAACCCATTAAACAATGTCATCACACAATGAAAATAAACAAGAAAATTATGTCATCTACTTTTACAGTTCATTTCGTCTTCTTCTCATTCTCTCATTTTCCGGGGTGGAGGTCCGTGGTAGGCCCTCTCTGTTGCGTTCCATGTACGGTTCCCAAATTTGTTCAAATAAGGTGACTTTATTTTTTAAATTATATGTTATTTTTTTTTCCAATGGAATACATTTATTCATTTCCATGTACCATTGCTGTATTCTCAGGCTCTCTTCTGATTTCCAAGTTGACATTATACATTTTTTTGCTACAGCTAAGGCTAACATAATTAATCTTTTTTATGGTTCATCCAGTTTGAGGCCTAATTCTTTACTTCTTATATTACTTAGAAGAATAATCTCTGGATTTTTTGGTATGTTGCTTTTTGTGATTTTATTTAATACCTGATTTAGATCTTCCCAAAATTTTTTCACTTTCTCACATGCCCAAATTGCATGTACTGTTGTTCCCGTTTCCTTCTTACAACGAAAACATCTATCTGATAATGTTGGATCCCATTTATTTAACTTTTGCGGAATGATATATAGCCTGTGTAACCAATTATATTGTATCATGTGTAACCTCGTATTTATTATATCTCTCATAGTTCTGGAGCATAACTTTTCCCATATTTCATTTTTTATCTTTATGTTTAGATCTTTTTCCCACTTTTGTTTGGGTTTATAGCTTATTTCATCATTTTCTTTCTCTTGCTGCTTGATGTACATGTTTGTTATAAATCTTTTAATTATCATTGTGTCTGTAATCACATATTCAAAGCTGCTTCCTTCTGGTAATTTCAGTCTGCTTCCCAATTTGTTCTTTAAGTAGGTTTTCAGTTGGTTGTATGCAAACATTGTACCGTGAGTTATACCATATTTGTACATCATTTGTTCAAATGTTAATAAATTATTTCCCAAAAAACAATTTTCTATTCTTTTAATTCCTTTTCTCTCCCATTCTCTAAAGGAAAGGTTATCTATTGTGAAAGGGATTAGTTGATTTTGCGTCAATAATAATTTTAGTAGTTGGTAATTGTTTTTTTTCCCTTTCTACGTGAATCTTCTTCCAAATGTTGAGTAGATGGTGCAGTACTGGTGAACTTCTATATTGCACCAGTTTTTCATCCCACGTATAAAGTATAAGTTCTGGTACCTTCTCCCCTATTTTATCTCACTCTATCTTGGTCCAATCTGGTTTTTCCCTTGTTTGATAAAAATCTGATAGATATCTTAATTGTGCTGTTCTATAATAATTTTTAACGTTTGGTAGCTGCAAACCACCGTGTTTGTACCATTCTGTTAATTTATCTAGCGCTATCCTCATTTTCCCCCCTTTCCATAAGAATTTCCTTATTATTCTTTTTAGTTCATTGAAGAATTTCTCTGTTAAGGGAATTGGTAACGATTGAAATAGGTATTGTATCCTTGGGAAGATGTTCATTTTAATACAATTTACCCTTCCTATCAGTGTTAGTGGTAAATCTTGGGTTTGTGTTTTCTATTTCTCTTCCTTGTATCTCTGTCTCTTCTGACTTTCTTGTTGAGCTGCTTGCCTCAGTTTGTTGGGTTTTTTTTTTCATGGCTTCTTGATGTTGGTCCTCTTCTTCTGGGCTAGTTATCTGTTCAGCATCCTGCTTCTGTTTTTCTTTCTCATCCCTCCCTTTCCCGTTGCTTTCCTTTTCTTCCAGCTGGGAGCCCTGCTGTCGAGCATCTCTCAGCTGTTCCTGCTGTGTCGGTTCACTCCACAGCTGATCTCCACTCCCGTTGGTGTTCTTCTTGTCCATTTTGTGTGCATTGTGCACCTCTGTTTGGTTCAGTGAGCCATTTTTGCAGTCCTGCGGTTGGGAGGTCGCGACCCTGTGGGATCTCCACTAACCTCAGGGAGCAGGCTCCTCTTTCCATGGCACATCCCTGCTTTTTCGTGCAGGTAAGGCTTTCTCCTTTGTCTTCCGGCATCTTTCTTTCTTTTTTTCCCATTGTTTTTGGTTTTTCTTTCTTAGGTCCCATTTTCTTTTTTTTTCTCCACACCTTTATCTTTTGTTGTGTTTTGTGTATCTGGGGCTTTGCTTTTCCTTCACTTTTTTTCTTCTTTTCTGGAGAGGACTGGTATTCTCCTACTGCCCACTACTCCATCACGTGACTCCTCCATGTTAATTGTCTTTGAGAGCACTGGGAAAGATTGCCTGAAAATGAAACTGATAAAGACACGAACCTCATGCCAATGGTGGAGCAGATAAATAATGTGATTCAGAAGGAACATAGGGTATTGGCCTTTATGGTTGAAACATTGAACACAAGAGCAGAATGATTATGCTCTGACTTAAAAAAAAGTGGCTTTGACTTTAATGGAGAACTGTGTGCTGTTCTGATCACGACACAATAGGAAGAATGTGATAGTAATGTGATAGGGTAGAGAACTACACCTGTATTTCATCAAGATGTGGCCTGGGATGCAATGCTTCAGTTATGAGGAGAGATTGGGGGCCTATAGTACACAAAAGAAAGTGCTGGAGAAACTCACGGTATCCGTAACAAGTAAAATGCAAGTGATGTTCGGGCCCGTGCCTTTTTTCAGGTTTATCGAAAATCAGAAAAGGTGAGATGGGGGAGGGAGAAGGGAAGGGGATAGAGGACAGGCTAAAAGTAAATAAATGGAGGTAATAAATGGATACAGATGGTGCAGGTAGCAGAGAAAGAATTAGTAGGGGAGAGGTCAGAGCACAAAGAAGAATAGCACTCTGATGGAAGGATGCAAAGCGGGTGGGAGTTGGAGAAAGGGAGACAGAGGGAAAGAAGGAATCCAGGGGAGGGGGTTGATGGTAATTGGAGAAGTCACTATTGATGCCTTTTGCTTGAACACCATTGAGACAGGGCAGAAAGTTTCATTCTTTCATTTTACAGGTGGCCTCGATTTGGAAAAATTTACACATTTCCCTGAAGCAGAAATTAGCAGGGATATGACTGAGGGTTATAAAAATATAAAGGGTATTAGACTGCAGGAAACCTTCCCCGAATCACAGGTAAATATAGCTTAAGGACATTGATTTTGAGCAGTGGTTTTCAAACTGCCCCCACTAAACTCACATTCCACCTTAAGTAATCCCTATGTGCCTGCTCTGTGATTGGTAAGGGACTGCTTAAGGTGGTATGTAAGTGGGAAGGGAAGGGAATCACTGCTCTAGACCCAATTGTTTCTGAAATATTTTGTTTGATAAAAATTGTAATTGGCCCAATTTCTTTGGAGTTATGAGACTGTCCACATAATGTCAATTCGGTATGATTAAAACAGGTTTTCAAACTTTTTCTTTCCACTCACCCTACTGCCTTAAGTAAACCCTTAATAATCACAGAGCAGCTGTGATTTACTATACTATATTTGTATACTATTAGCATACTATATCAACCTCCCATTGGGAGCCCACTAATTATTGTGGCCTACTTCCAGCTGCATAATTCCATCATTTTAACACTTACACCAGTCTTTCTTTTGGCACTATTGCAGTTGTTCAATGATTTTTATTAAATTTTCAAAATATGAGAAAAAAATTCTGCAGGGAACCTCCTTTCAGCAAGATCGAAGCAGGAATTATTCTTAAAACTGCAAAATCATGAGCCATTATTTGCATAATCTGTCTCTTCAATTACTCTATGGTGTTTCCATTACAATTACTCTAACATGTTTGTCGATGTATCACAAAGATAAAATGTCAGAAATATGAAAAAATAAATGCAGAAAAAAATGATGGAAATGTTGAACAGGTTAAACTCCATCATTGAAGAGAAAAATCAGTCAAATTCTCAGTTTAAGTTTATTTCTCATGAAATACTATGTACGATGAGAAACATTATCTCTAATATTCATGGAGCTGTGGAAAGAGCACAATATACAGAGTGCAAGATTGCAGTGAAAAAGATCAATTAGCACCAACATAGTTTTGGAGTTCATTCCTGAAGCCTTTGGGGGGAAAAATATTAAGCTTGTTGCTGTACAATTTTACATTCATAACCCTTTTCACTGATTGAAGGAGAGACGAGAGAATGTGACCAGGGTGAGATCAGTCTTTCAGAATATTGGCTTACACTCCTAGGTAATGGGAGATGTAAATGGAGTTCTGGGAGGGGACTGTATTAAATTCTGAGCTGTATTCATTACTTTCTGTAGGTTCATCTGATCTTGAGTTGAACAGCTCCTGTACCATGCTGTGATGTGTCCAGCAAGTCTATGTGAAAAAGTTGTTGAGAAACAAGTGGGATATGCTGAATTTCCTTAATTTTCTGAGAAAGTAGAGATATTGATAGAATTTCTTGACTGTCCCATCAATGTGCTTGGGCCAAGTCAAGTCATAGCAGGAATTTATTCCGAAGAATTTATATTTTTCTACTCTTTGGACTTCAGCACTATTAATATGGACAGGGGTTTCTGCCCTGACTCCTGAAGTCAATGATCACATCCTTCATCTTATTGGCATAGAGAGAGAGAGAGAGAGAGAGAGAGAGAGAGAGAGAGAGAGAGAGAGAGAGAAAGGTTTCTATCATAACATCATGCCATTAAATTTTCAATTTCTTTCCAGTATTCCATCTCATTGCTATTTGATGCCCAGCCTATTAAATTGGTGTGGTCAGTAAATTTGAACATGTAGTTGGAACAGCCTTTATCTCTGCAATCATGGGTGCAGAAGGAATACAGAAGGTAACTGAGTACACATCCTTGAGGAGTGCCAGTTTTGGGTGTGATCATGGAACAAATCTTGTTACCCATCATCACTGATTATGGTCAGTCTGTCAATAACTTTTAATTAGAAATAGAAAAAGTTATAAGATTAACAGGTGCTCAGACCACAGGGACAGAGAATAATGAGAGGTTTGGTTTGGGGGTGTTGAGTGGAGAGAAGGGAAAAGCAAAAAAAAACAAAAGGAAGAGGTTTGTGAGCGGAATAAAGGCAGGAGAGATTAAGAAACCAAAGTAATGATGGTGGTAATGGAAAAAGAGGCGAGTCTGGAGAAACTCAAAATTATAAAGGCAGAATTAAGCCAGCGATTGCAATAAAATCTGGCATTGATTAGTATCTGAAACATTTGAAGTAATTTTGAGACTGCAAGGCACAAAACATGTTGAGTCAAGATAAAAGATTTGCAATCTTTGAATATCATCAAAACAGTGTAAAACCTAAGGGTACTGAGGTCAGAGCCAAGTGGAGAATTAAAAAAAAAGACAAGTTTGCTATCATGTTTATGGATTAATTTTTAGTTCAGGAATGGCAATCACTTTATTTCTCTTTTTTTTAAATGGAATTGAATAGCATCATGAACAGAAAATTCACACGGTGAATTGGAAGAATTTCAGCAAGTTAAGTGCCTGCAGCCCTGAAAAGGCAGCAGGAATAGGGGAGCTGAAGGAGCTCAAGAGGCAAAAAAAAAAAATCTGTAGATGCTTGAAATCTGAACTAAAACAGAAAACACTGGAAATATTC
Organism: Narcine bancroftii; assembly: GCF_036971445.1. Taxonomy (NCBI): domain Eukaryota; kingdom Metazoa; phylum Chordata; class Chondrichthyes; order Torpediniformes; family Narcinidae; genus Narcine; species Narcine bancroftii. The sequence goes on from NC_091475.1 coordinate 139,334,808, forward strand.
ATTAGGTTGGGCAATGCCTGTAGTGAAAGAAGTAAAGTTGAGTTTACAGATTGCATACATTTCATCAACACTGAGATACATTAGAAATCAAATATTTTTAAGTTGTAGAAGTGGAGAAAATTGAAGAGAACAAAAGAAATGCCCTGTTATGAGACATTGACAAAGGAGAGTCTAATGAAACTCTCCTTCCTCAGGAGTTTGCGGAGGAGCTAGTGGAGTTGTTCAAATGAACCGGTACGGACTTGAAGGGCCGACATGGCCTGTTTCCATGCTGTAAACGGTTATATGGTTATATGGAAACACAGGCAGAGATCTGTGTTGATCCTGATCTTTCTGGAGGAGATGTTAATGGAAGAAAATAAAGGATGGAAGAGAGAGAGAGAGAGAGTGTGAGAGAGAGAATGAGAGGGAGAGGAGAGAAAGATAAATAACAAGGCTCAAGTGCTTGGATTTGAACAAGAACATTTGCAGATACTGGAGTCAAGAACAATGCACAAATGTATAAATGGGGAAACTCAGCAGGTCAGGCAACATCCGTAGGAAGTAAAGGATAACCAATGTTTCAGGTCTGGGTTGTGTAACCTGCTGAGTTTCTGCAGCACAATTGTGTATAGGGCTTGGATGGGAGTTGCCAAGGGAAGAAAAGGCAGTTGAACTGTCGACAAATGACATATTTTTGCAAGATTCTGCAGCTCTGCAGAAGATTAAAAACCACAGCTTATATTACATTCACAAAATACAATAATGAATTAGAAGGCACTAACTGCCTATTTGTCATTCAGTTCACCATGTCACAAATAGGTGCTTTACAACAGTTACCCCTTTTACACAGATGATTCAAGTAGGGTATTACCTGCCTTTTAAATACTTTGCCTACATGCGTGAATGCATCAAAGGCGGATTGGGGGATTTGAACTTACCTGGCTTTTATCTGCCCAAGTAACTAGTGTCAGAGGCAAAGTGGGGCTGTGCTACACATCCTGCCTCTTTTGCTTCGGGAAGCTGGCTTGCTGTGTAAAAGGACGCGCCAAGCCAGCTTTTCTTCTGCTCTGAGTGAACAAGCAAGCCAGCTTCCTGAGATAGGTCATGTAGACAGGAATAACACAGCTTTTCAGTGTAAAAAGGGTGTTTGACATCATTCAAAAGCTTTACAGGAATATTCAACCTTGTTTAGTAGACTTACTGAAGTATTCTATTCATTTGTGTAATTGATCCTTCAAAATGATAATATTTTAGACATTATTGACTTAAATTTAAATTTAAATGTAGTACACTTGTGGTTTAATGAAAATCTGTTGGTTGCACTCCAGCTACAAATGATGGGATGTGGTTTCTGAAAAATTCTGGAAAATCATCCATGGTCTATGTTTAATATACATTAACATTCTGGAACTACTTTTAAAAGAATCTATGATTATTAATGAAGTGAATATGTTTTTAGTTATGAATGTGGTGAGCAGTTACTTCAAAAGTACAACTTATTAATTTGGTATTATGACTTTTAATACCACACATATGTTCATCTATGTGAATAAATTACAAAACCTACAACTAGGTGAAATTATGTAAGAGATTTAATTATTGAATTAAATGAAATGTCCTACCTTGGGAATGATTTATAGTATAGAATCAAATAATGCAGTAGAAGAGGTTTTTTTTGTGTTTGAATATAATTAAGTGGAAATAAGGTTAAAATATTTATGTTGGAACATATTAAACATTCCTATATTTTTATCTTATAATTACTTTTATAATCATTAGTTTCCTTAAGCTTAACTTACAGTACTTTTTTTCTTTTTCTTAAAAACTTTATATCCTATTCTGTTTCAGCAGTATTAATTTATCAGTAAATTATAAGGTTAACTGTTTCTTCATTTTGAGATTATTTTTGAAACACTGCAGAAATCATGTGCAAAAAAAAAATAACAGCTATCTTCAAAAGCTTCATTAACATGCCAATCCAAGGGGTAAAACAATGATTTCAGTTACACTTACTGGTTGATAATATATCAGTGTTTTTATACGTAATTAGATTAAATATTCAAATACTCAAAAAATCCATTATGTGGCAGCATGAAAATAAAACTTCTTAATTGTCATTTCAATCTATTAAAGGCATTTAAGTGCAGCCACAGAATATTGCACATTATTGCAAAGATCTCAGGCATCACATTTTATCTCAAATGCTGCATTAAGGCCTGTGGATCATTTATAAGGGACAGAATATGGATAGCGCCTATGTCATAGGTGCACATAGGACCACCGCCAGTGGGTTGATATCGCCTCAAACCGTGCATCTTGGCGCCTCACTGTTCGGCGGGCAGCAACCTCCTTTGAAGAAGACCGCAGAGCCCACCTCACTGACAAAAGACAAAGGAGGAAAAACCCAACACCCAACCCCAACCAACCAATTTTCCCTTGCAACCGCTGCAACCGTGTCTGCCTGTCCTGCATCGGACTTGTCAGCCACAAACGAGCCTGCAGCTGACGTGGACATTACCCCTCCATAAATCTTCGTCCGCGAAGCCAAGCCAAAGAAAGAAACATAGGAAAGCTAAGGTTCAAGCAAAGAAATAAGAGAGTTGAATGGTTGATAGCAACAGAATTAGTTGAGCGAAGCAAGGAGACCTGCAAAAGAAGAAAAGTTAAATTATTTCAGACATTAATTCTTCTGTATTTTGAATTTCTGCATTGAAGCATTTGGACAAATTTATCATGTTTAAAAATATAAATTGGTGATTGATCTTAATTGTTTCATCAGGCAGGAAGCTGGCCATAGCTGGGCTATTTCCCTTTTCAGTCCTTTCCAGATATCCCTTCTTAAGTTGTAAAATAAATTGTCCATCTCCAGCCATTGTTCATCCAAAGATGCAATTCAGCAAATCTCACTGTAACTACTTCTGGCAGAATCAGAAAAATCCATCAAGTGTAAACAGATAAATGCATTTACATGTCTGCAAGCTGTCATTTACAATAAAATGATGTCATTAGGAAAGCCCAGCTTTCATGGCAGCAAGAGGCCATTAACTTCTTCTATGGATAATCATTATAGAAAGAAATTAAATTCTGCAAGAAAATATTGCAAGAGGATTTTTTTAAAAATTCAGTCTCCTATGTCCCAGATCATTTTCAAAAGGAAATATTTCTATTTTTTAAAGAGAAATATTAACTTGAAAGCAAAAAGTAACCCTTCTTACAAATATAAATTCATCTAGAAGTCAATGAGAACAGAAACTAACTGCAAGACAGGCTACAGAAAAGCTATTACTTATTTGGTGCAGCAGGTAAGATGCATGTGTGCCATTCCAATTTGGAATATTAACTGCAATAATAAATAAATGCTGAGCTCTTATGCTCATTGCAAAATCCATATTAAAAATTCGATCATTGCTTGTAGTGATATGGAAGGAAATATGTCCTTCACACAGTTCCATGAAAACTCTAAACTCAGTTGAACCAGAAATAAAATATGTGGGATAATATTTAATTGAAGGATAATGCAGGGCACTTAGTTATGTTGAACACGCTCAATACTATATTGTTATATCGACCTCCATTATGTGTTTAAATCTAAATTAAATATTAAATCTAGTCATCTTAATCACAATGTTGTTAATGGAACAAAATGTACACAATTGGCAGAGGTCGACAGCATCGAGTCCACGCTGCTGAAGATCCAGCTGCGCTGGGTGGGTCACGTCTCCAGAATGGAGGACCATCGCCTTCCCAAGATCGTGTTATATGGCGAGATCTCCGCTGGCCACTGTGACAGAGGTGCACCAAAGAAAAGGTACAAGGACTGCCTAAAGAAATCTCTTGGTGCCTGCCACATTGACCACCGCCAGTGGGCTGATATCGCTTCAAACCGTGCATCTTGGTGCCTCACAGTTCAGCGGGCAGCAACCTCCTTTGAAGAAGACCGCAGAGCCCACCTCATAAAAGGCAAAAGAGGAAAAACCCAACACCCAACCCCAACCCACCAATTTTCCCCTGCAACCGCTGCAACCGTGTCTGCCTGTCCCGCATCGGACTTGTCAGCCACAAACGAGCCTGCAGCTGACGTGGACATTTACCCCCTCCATAAATCTTCGTCCGCGAAGCCAAGCCAAAGAAGATATACAGCAAATAACCTACAAGTGGATATGCTCTTTTATACTGAAAGCTTTAATATTTACATCATTTTGAGAGTCAATTGGAACAGTAAAAAATTGTAAGGTTTCATATTGATGTGATCTTATTTGCCTCTAGTTTTTCTAAAGATAAAGAATTTGGTCATGTTGGAAACTGCAGAAATTTATTTTACAAAAATCATGTTGAGTTTCTATTCTCCTATTGGCATTAGGTGTTAAGTAATTTTTATGAGAGTGAATGTGGTCACATCTTAAGTGAAGATAGAGCAGTTTGTTTACTGACAGATAATGTTCTAATGATTTCTATTTCAGGGAGGCAAAGCTGTTACTGCACCAATGATCAGGACCAGGGTTTAATTCCCACACCGTCTGTAAGGACTTTGTACGTTCTCCACATGTCTGCGTGGATTTCTTCCAGGTGCTCCGGTTTCCTTCCACTGTTCAAAACATACCAGGCGTTGTAATTGGGCAGCATGAGCTTGTAGGCCAAAAAGGCCTGTAACTGTGCTGCATGTCTGTATGTATAGCAGAAATCCAATTAGGAATGCATATCAAATCGATCATTCAGTGAATTATTCGGGGCAGGAGACCTTACTTGGCCTTAATTTCATGCAGTTTTTGATTAATATGTTTTGTTGGGTCAAAGTAAATACGACATCATATTTCAAATAAATTTCCTACTAAATCTTTGGTGTTGGGCAATTGAGTCATATTTTCCCCTCACTAGCGGTCAGTATCAATGTGAGCTTCATTTTAAGATTCTGAGATCAAGTCATTTGAAGCAGCGAATGCATGTTGTATTATTTCCTATCTGGAAACATGGAAACATTTGCAGTTGTTCACCGAATCTGTGAATGTGGCCCATGGATGACAAAGCTAGATTCATTTGATTTTTAGCAGGCTATCATAATTGTTCATCCAGGTCACTGATGCGTATGGTTAAGATGTTGTAGAAATATCGAAATTGTGTTTTAAAATAACTACACAGAAATCGTTATAAGGAAGATTCAACATGAGTTTATTCAGTCAAGAAGCTTCCAGAGACCAGGGTATAAGCTATCAAACTCTCAAACAGGAATGAATTCTCACCTCTTCAACTGAGCCATATCCTAATGCCTGCCTGATCTCTTTAACACAATAGTGGTAACTGACTATTACCTGTTAGATTCAATCTAAAGGCTGCAATAAGCATCCAGCATTCAGTCCCTGAATGGCATTGTTTCTGCTTTGAAGTGTCGGGCACCATTGTCAACTTCAAGAATTTAATTTGACTATGATTACCATTTACATGTGTAAATTGGAAACCAGAAATCAGGCAGGCAGGCAGGGAATGGATGTGTACTGTGAGCAGCCCTTCCAGACTTCTATCGATTTTTTGTATTCCAGAAGGATGCTCTGAATTATAACTGGTACATGAGATTAAATGACCAACAAAACATTCCCTGTCTTTTGGAAGAAGATATGAAAAATGTAAAACATAATCTGTAGCAATATCTTCAGAAAAATGTTTCCAATTTGTATGCAGGAAAATGCCTTAAATATTGTACCCTGTGACTGTTTCCTTTGAATGAGGTTCAAACAGTACCAATGAGGGGACTCTAGGCACTTTCAGATGATGGCCAATTGCCCCACTTGTAAAGCAGCATATTTTGGCAATATGCGCCTGTTGGGAGGTCACATGAATGTGCAGGAGGTGCCTCCGAGAAGGATAATCGCCGCAGCACAGTGTCCTCCCCAGTCATCTGAATTCAGCCGCCTAAAAACGACTGCATTTGGGATGACAGTCAGCTGGCGAGCACCCGACAGCTCCTCTCCCAGCTGCCCGTTCCCCCGGCGCAGGATGTTGGGGCAGGGGCAGCTGGCTGGGCTGTCAGCGTGGGAAATGCAGGGCTAGACTGGCCGATGGGGGAGAACAGGGGCTGGAGCAGCCGGTGGGGGAGAATGGGGGCTGGAGTGGCTGGCAGGGGAGAAAGGGGGCTGGAGCAGCTGGCGGGGGAGAACGGGGGCTGGAGTGGCCAGCAGGGGAGAACAGGGCTGGAGCGGCCAGTGGGGGAGAACGGTGGCTGGAGTGGCTGACGGGGGAGAACAGGAGCTGGAGCCGTGGGCGGAGGAGGAGGGGTCTGGCCGAAACAATGGCGGTACCTGACTCAATCACTGTACTCACCCGCCGGCCACTCCAGCCTCCTCACCTGCCGACCACCCCAGCCCCCCTCTCTCCCGCCGGTGCTCCAGCCTCCTCCCCTGCCAGCTGCTCCAGTCCCATGAGTGGGGAGAGAGCAGGGCAGTGGGATCAGTGTGGGGATGTCCCCACGCTGATAGCCCGTGCCAGCCACCCCACAGTGTAGAGACAGCCCGTGCCGGCTGCCCCACAGTGTAGGGACAGTGTGGGGACACCTCGCGCTGGCCGTCCCACAGTGTGGGAACTGAATTCATGAGTGGGGAGAGAGTGGGGCAGTGGGATCAGTGTGGGGACATCCAGCGCGGGACATCCCCACGCTGACAGCCCACGCTGGCTGTCCCAGCTGACAGCCAGCCATCCTGAATTGACAGCCCAAGGGGCAGGAGCCAGAATGCGCTCAGATGCACATCCTGGCGTAGCGGTCCTTTCAGATGGCCAGTGCTGTGCTTTCAAAGCTGCCACCTGAACTGTAATTTAAAAGGACGCTTCTGCTTCTTCAGGCGTATTCTTAGCGGAGAATGCACCTAAAAAAGCCTTCTGTCTACCCATCACTGGTACCCCTCATCCCCACTGGTGTGACTCAATAAAAACTGTTTTGGGCTTTGTGACATGGTTGAACATTTTGTATCTTGACAGGAGCTCGACTTTAACATTGGCATAGTGGGCAATCTCTCGCTGGGAAGATCACTATGTCTGTTGTAAGTGGTCACAAGGACACTGGAACATCAGATGGAGCAGCAGTTCAACTTCAGTACTCTTGAGCTCAAACTCCTTCATTGACCCAGGGTAACATTAACAATGTGTGCAGATTACATTAAATAGAATATTTGGATTACTATTCATGGATCTGGGAGAGAAAGCACCTAACACTTTACTTATTTCCCTGTAACTTATTCTTCCATATGTGTGCCAGGTCCTCAGTGATTTTGTTTTTATTTGTAACACTGTAGAAGCCAATTCTGGCCATTGAAATCCATGCTGCCAAATTACATCCAATTAACATACAACCCTGTATGTTTTTGGAGCATGAGAGGAAAACCCATGCAGGTCATGGGGAAAACAAACAAGCTTCTTATAGACAGCACCAGATACGATCCCAAGTCACTGGTGTTGTAATAGTATCATTTCCCACATGAGCTGATAATTTACAATCATCATTCTACTTACTGCTGTATAAGATTTGTTTAAAAACCATGGTGGGCAATTCAATGCTTCAACAATTTTTTTGGCATCTTTCTCAGAAACTTCACATAATCCAGTGATTATAGAGAGACATTGAAAAAAACAGGCAAAGCAGACTTGACAACCAAAAATAACAACACAATGCCATAAATGTGTTCACGATCTCACTGACTTTGGCAAGTTTTGGGTATCTGCGCACATTCTCCCTTACATTTTGTATCTACATTCTCTTCACTGTGTGACTAAATTGAGGGATCATATTCAAGCTGAATCTTACATCCCAAAACTTCCCATTTAACTCACCCAACACTTCATGAGTATTATCCCATGCATTGAGACTAAGGAATTTTCTTAAACATTGAAATATATTTCCATTATTGTTAAGATATTAAAATCAGGTTTTGTCCCACTTAAATGCACGTTAATTTCAAAGCGAACAGTCAACTTCTCCTCATAACAGAAATGCACCATCTCCAATAAAGCCTCATTCTTGTCAAAGTATGGTGGCCAGAACACATGTAACTCTGGTATGGGCTGGCAAATGAATTTCAACAATAATGTTCCTGCTTTTATATTTTTAATCACACTAGCTTCAAGTTGTAATATTAATGAATCATCATACCATGTCAATTTCTGCAAGTAGAAGAAAAATATTAAATAATTCCACAGGACAAGGACTATCATCCCTTAAAGAATCAGAAGTGGAAGCTCATGAGCTCCTTTATGAAGAGAGCTAAATTTGGTGCAGAAAAGTTCAAAGGAAAAGTAATGTCACAGATCAACTTGCCTGGAATGATACTCACTATAATTATAATTCTTTCCATAGTTTTCATTTTTATAAACCTGTCAGGAAAGAGATGCAGGAGTATCAGAGCCAATGCCACCAGGCTGAGAAACAGCTTCTTTCCAAGGCCAATGAGAATACTGAATGACCAAAGCAACTGCTAACACTAACCTCTGAAGCCAGAGGTTGCCAATTGTAAATGATACAAATTACATTTTTGTCAGGTGCTATGAGGGAATCAGGAGTCTTGAACCTTACTGGGGTGCCACTGACTGCCCTACAAGTCCAGTGGATGAGTATCAACTCCTTACAAAACCGCACTCTTACACAAGGGCATCCTCCCACAGAACCCTCCCCCCCCCCACCCTTCTCCAATTTAGACTTCGATAAGGCTCAGTGATTCCACTCATTTGAATTTATTTTTATATCTGTATATTTGTCTTGTATGTTTGTCTGGATGTGTGTTATGTCTGGTGGTGTGCCTGCAGGAGAACGCTGTCTCGTCAAGTTATACTTGTGCAATTGGATGATAAATGAACTTGAATTTTCTAAGACACATGAATAGTCACCCTTCTAAAGGTATTCAAAAATATTTTAAATACTTGATTTCTGAAATGAAATTCAAAAATTATTGAACTGTGCAACAGATCAGGCTGCATCTGTAGAAGGAGGAACAATGTTTCAGATCAATACTCTCTCTGCAGGATATGACCATATTCCTTTCGCACTCCCAATGCTCAGAGAGACCTAGGTGTCTGAAGAACAGCTTTTGAGTAACTATTCATGTCGTAGGCTCAGTCATTTTGTCATTCCACCATCAGATAGATCTTGTCAATGCCATGCCAATAACACCAAAAGAGGATCTAGCACCAGATACAAAGAGCAAAAATTATAGCAAAAGCTGAAATAGGAAATAACATAAAGAACATACCCTGATAAGTTCAGGGAATCTACCAAGCATTTCATTACCTGAGGAAGTATGATGAGAAGAAAATGTTTATCTACTTCAGTCCTTACTTTTTCTCTTATTCACCCTCCTCTGTGCAATGATCTCTCTTTCTTCCTGTCTCTCCTAACTGCTGACTCCATTAATTCCTCCCAATTTAAATTCAAAGATCTTACCTCTATCTTTATCTATCTCTCTCTCTATCTTAATGCTTTTGAATTTTTCATATATTTTGCTGTCCTCTCTCCTCTTGGCCTCTCCCCAGCTTCATGAACATAGTATCACCCCTTTATTTCAGTCTCAGTAAGAAGTCCCAATCCGAAACATTACTGACTATTTCTGCCCTTGGTTGCTCCCTGACCCATTGAAATCCTTCAACAGCTAAAGATTTGCTCAGTGGTAAATCATGGACTTCAGTGAATTGTTTGTGTTAAGGCTGAGGGAGGAGATAATCAGGGAAGCAGGTAGATAGCAGTCAGGAGGAGTGTTTGTGGAAACATTGGTGGAAGGGAAGATCAACTATTGGAGTTGATGGTGTTGAGGTCAATTGTTTAGGTTGATTGGGTGTGGCAGTTGTCTGAATGTATTTTGTGAATACATGATAGTGTATGCAGAGGTTGACAATTGTAACCAATACATATTACATCTTTGTCAGGTGCTACGAGGGAATCAGATCAGTTTAAGCAACCAACCAGCGAGTGAGGAATACATTGGACAACAGTTACAAGTATGAGTTATGAGGTATTGCAGTCTCTAACATTCAAGGTTGAGGATGGAACTCAAATAAGAGCTGGGTCAGAATATTGCTTGGACAGAGCCAACCTGAGTTGTGTTTCCAGCACTAGCCTTGTTGGCCTTGGACATACTCAGAAATGTCCACATCAAGATGTGCAGAGAAAGCCTTAGAAACAAGTTTAAAATCGACTTCCTTGGTCGTCACTTATCCAACTCAGTAGTGCAGATATTGATTGCACATCAGTGGATTTCATTGCATATAATTAATTTATTATGACCAGTTGCAGAATCTCATATATTGAAATAAGATATTAGGTCTCTGACTTTCAATTATACTTTATTTTTCATTGAACTTGATCAACCAACATCGATCATAAAGCATGGTATAGCACAATACAATTTTTAAACTGTAATAGTCAACTTTCCTGAGCATCAAAATTAGATTAACAACAATTAGTTCTTCATTAAAAAGGATGCTTAATTTTCTATAGCATGTTTAATGAGCAATTAATGTGCAAATGCAGCGACATCATGAGAGTCAAAAAAAGTATTGTGCAGCTTTCTCAAAGTTAATGGAAGAGTGACATAAATCTGCCAGCAATATACAGTGATTCAGAAGTGGTTGTATGTGTACATATGAATGATGTCAATTCATGTAGGATTTGAACATATGTGTTTCATGATGTACATGTAAATAGACTGAAGGAAATTGTAGATAATCCAGATATGTTTCAGAGTTCTCCCATTTCCATGTATTGTATGGTTTACCTTTACCTCACTCTAAACATGGAACGCTTCTCTATATCTATACATGGACACAAATTGCTGATTGATTTGCACATTAGTAATGACACGCTTCATTTCCAGTCACCCACTTTACAGTAAATTCCAGCAAAATATATGAAAAATTCAAAAGCATTAAGATAGAGAGAGAGATAGATAAAGATAGAGGTAAGATCTTTGAATTTAAATTGGGAGGAATTAATGGAGTCAGCAGTTAGGGCAGTTGAGTGCTCTGGTTGCAGGATGTGGGAAATCTGGGACAACACAATCGACCATGATGACTACACCTGCAAGAGATGCATCCAGTTGCAGCTCCTGTGAGACCTTGTTAGGAAGCTGGTCCTGCAGCCGGATGAACTCAGGATCATTTGCGAAGTCAAGGCAATGATAGAGAGGAGCTTCATGGAGACAGTTGCACCTAAAACTCAGGAGACAGGTAACTAGGTGACTATTAGGAGAAAGATGAAGATAGCACAGAATACTCCTGTGGCCATTCCCTTCAAGAATAAATATACTTTTTAGGATACTGTCGGAGTGGTCAATCCACCAGGGACCAGTTGTGGTTTTCACATCTCTGGCACAGTAGATGGTCCCTCAGCTCAGAAGGGAAGTGGGGAGAAGAGGAGAGTTATGGCAACTGGGGATTTATTGGTTAGGAGAGCAGATGGGAGATTCTGTGAATGAGATTGAGGTTCCCAGATGGTATGTTGCCTCCCAGGTGCCAGGGTCAGGGTTGACTCTAATTGAGTTCATAGCATTCTTATGGAGAGGGAGTGCAGCCAGATGTGTGTTTCACGTGGGGACGAATGACAAAGATAGGAGTAGGGATGAGGTCTTAAAGAGGGAATATATAGAGTTAGGAAAGTTCAAAAGTTCAGATTTATTGTCAGAGTATATGCATGACATCACATACAATCCTGAGATTCCCAGAGGGTGGTGAATCTAAGGAATTCACTGCCCATTGAAGAAGAGGTAGCTACCTCAGTAAATATATTTAATTCAAGGTTGGATAAATGTTTGCATAGTAAGAAAATTAAGGGATGTGAGGAAAAGTCAGGTAGGTGGAGATGAGCCCATCATCACATCAGCCATGATCTTTTTGAATGGCAGAACAGGCTTGAAGGGCCAGTTGGCCTACTCCTTCTTCTATATCTTATGTTAATAAAAATGAAGGAATAGGTGGGAACTTTGGATTGTAGTAGGAAGAATTTGAAGATGTCTGTAAATACTGCTACCCACAAGTTCTCAGGACATATCCAGGGACCCCATCTGGTCCAATGGCTCTCCATGGCTTCACTCTCAAGAAAGCTGATCTGGCATCTGTGTGGAAGTTTTAGGCAATCATGTTGGGTTGTTGATGATGGCTCACTGACCTTCTGTTCAAGGCGAGCATGGAATACATTCAGTTCAATGAGGAGGCACACATTATTGCCTACTATACTACACAGCTCTGATTTGCAGCCCATGATAATGTGTATGCTTTACCACAATTGATAGGTATCTGTGAGGTACACCTAGGTCTCTAATTTCGACTTTTATTGCCTATTTCTGTCTCTAATGGGCTTGAAAATGTCTTATCTGGTATTGTTGGATAGATCAAGGTTGTCCAACTTGATCACCTCAGACCTGGACTTCATGGGGAGCAGATCTCATGGTTTAGGCATGGTTTCCATTTGGGAACACCCAGATTGTCTTCTTTGGCATGAACACACAGTCCTCTACACACTTGGTTATGAAATCTGTGACTGTAGTGGCATAGTAATTTAGGTTGATCACTCAATCCACTCAAACCATTTGAGCAAGATATCATCTTTTTTTTTTCCAGACCAGAATTGATGGCTTTCTTTCTGACTATAAGTAGCGAGGAGGGATATAGCCTGATGATATGACTTTCCAAAGTGAAAATCAGGTATGGAGTGGATGGCATCTTGAATGCCTGTTTAGCTATGGTCGAGGATGTGTAGACCTTTGGGACAGATAATATGTTGATGGCATTTTGATCACTATTTGGTAGCTACCAGAAATTGTTGGAACAGAAAACACACTCAAGAGGGTTTTCTCACTCTTCCAACTCTTTTGGAACATTACCCTCATGACACATTGAATGCATTTATTGTTCCAGTGATGTTGCCTTATCTTCAAAGTTAATCCATGTGTTAGTTCTACCTGCCAGAGCAGCAGTGAAAGTAACACATTTTATTAGCATTACAACTTAAATTTCTTACAGATACAGTCATATCATAAACGCAGCTCCCACCTTTCTATCATCCATCTTAATTGCACCTCTGAGCTTGAAGGACAGCCAACTCTCACAGCCAAATGAAACAATGTTGGTTCACCCAATGTCAGATTTTGATGGCCACATAAGGAAGGCAGCTGTCTGAGAATATTTGTCACGTCTTTCTTTTGATATGACCTCCTTCAATATTGTAAGGAATTTTGAAAAATATGAGATTAGTTGGAGCTTCTGCTACACCATTCAGATGCTGGGTAGTTTAGTATTGGCAATCAGGTTTTCCATATATATTGGGTCTACAAGTTTTGATCTGGAGCGAGAAAGAAATGCAATTGCAGCGAGGACAGGCTTAATGATCTGCATAAAGTCATACATAAGTTTGGAGCTCGATTCTCACATATACATCACCTTTTCACATAGAATTTTATGTAGTCCAGCAAGAACTTCAATCTTTCTGTTTGTTTACTTGTAAATTTTGTTCTATAAGCTTTTTACATTCCCTCAAGGAGAAGGGTGGGGTTTTTGAGATGGCACTTTGGCAAAGGTATCTTGTAAATCAGAACAGCTGGAAGTAATGTTCTGTGCTGTATGAACTCATGAATGAGAGAAGCTATAAAATAGGTCTCTGGAATATCACTGATTACTATACAGTGCATCTAAACCTTCCATTCTGTTGTTCACAAATGTGTCCAATCAATTTGTCATTAATTCTAGTTGCCTGAACTTCCTGTTGTGGATTTACAAAAGGAAATTGCCTAATGGATCTTAAACCAAATATCCTCTGGATTACCATAGGACACAATATTAGACATGATTCCAGGAATACTACTTGATTTGCATAAGCAAATGTTATTTTTCAAAATATTTTGATTGCTATTTGTGATACTTGTGCTCTCTTAATGTCCATTTCCAGCATCATATGAAATGCTCTAAGACAATTTGCCATTCATAGATAAGACATTAGTCACAGTACTGTAGCAGTTGTGTCCATCGCCACAGGCTGACACAGAAGACACCGTATGAACAGCGGGCAATACGAGGAATCAGTGGCTTTGTTTTCATAGGCCGCTGCAAAATGGGCTCATCCAGCCAATCGCCTGCGACAAATCACGAAAGGGCCAATCAACATCCAGGGCAGCACAAACCTAACCCATTGATGACTCTGCATCAAATTGGGCTGATCCAGCCAATCACTGATGGCGGGTTGTGAAAACAACAATCAGAGCCCACGTTGGTGATGTGGCAGCCAGGGTCAGCCTAACTATATAAAAGAGAGCATCCAATTCATTAAATCAGTGTTAACTGTACAACTTGTGTGTGTCTTATTTGCTGACCTATAACCTTGAGAAACACCACATTATTATCTTTTTGAATTTATATCACTCTTCCCATTTTCTAACATATTTATAAATATGGAGTTCTAAAATAAAAATATTCTAGTTTTTAATTTGATGATAATTTTAGTTAATAAATGCTCATTATAGAAGTTATGAATATTTACATATCTATGATTTTGAGTCCTTACTTGCAATTCATGTATGCTTTGGATTTTAGTCTAATTTTCTGATTTGAATTTGTCATGACAAAATAAATGACATGAAACATAACTTTTACACCACAACTTTGTTGTAGCAAAACATTGAAAGCATTGGAAAGATATACAACAAGCAATTACATTTTTGTTGAAGACGTGATCAAGCACGTGATGCAAGAAATAAGTTTTTAGGAAGCTTTTACTGAAATGAGAGGGGTATTAAAGGATTAAGAAGCGAGTTCGAACAAGGAAGGTAGAATAATGGAGCAAAATGAAATAATCAAGCTCAAATGTTCAGAATCAAAGGAAATTATCACTGAGATGCAGGCTGTGGATGGAAAAAGGATTGTCCACAAGGGGTAACCAAAAAAAAAAACACGATGAGGACAGATGTATCAGGTGAGTAGCTTTAATCCAGGGCAGAGAAAGCAACAACTGATTTTTTAACAAAGCCTTAAAAAAATTATTTGAATTAATGAATGACCAGAGATATCAGTAGTGGTTGGGATGAAATTAAAGTAATTGAGGTTTGCAAGTTTTGAAGATGCAAAGTAGCTGCAATTGTTTTATTCCATTTACAACATTCAGTTATTTTGATTGTGTTTAATTTAACCAAATTTCAAGACATAAAAGATATCACTCTCTCTCTATATATTGGCTTTCTATCCTGAGACATCATATCACAGAGATGAAAATAATAGTTTTGATGATTGATATGAAGTTTTAAGCCAGTAAATCAATGCATATTCATTGATCTGTTATGACTAATTATTGTTAGAGTTTATAATTGCCTTTGAATGGAAAACACCTGGTATTGATTGAATTTCCTCTGTTATTAACATTGGGATAAATTTTCAACTCCATTGCCTTCATGGCAATTCAGCATTATTGATTTGTCATTCATAGTAATGAATTTATTTATTTTTAATCGATTATGGTCAATGAAAAACAGATGAGTTAACTGAATGATTCAGAAAATATTAAGAAATATTTTCGGGATAGTGGTGAGAATGATGGTCTATTTGATATTCAGACCTGGTTTCTGCCCACCTCCACCTTCAAACTCCCTTTTCAATAGCACATTGAGTGAGTCTGCACTAGCATTCTTTGAAGGTCAATTAGGAATGAGCAATAAATGTTTGCAAGTAGTAGGGGGCAAATTAATTTGGGCCCCAGTTTTGCTCAATGAAAATGCCTGGTTTACACCTCTCCATGGGCTTCCAATCCTCCATTATGTCTTCCCTTTCCTCCACTCCTCTCTCTGTCTCTCATTCTCTCTCTTTTCTCCTCATGTTCCTTTCTGCTCTCACTGCACCCCTCCAGACAGCTGCATCTCCTCTTCTGGAACCTCCATCATTTTGATGATTGCAGATATTGGGAATGCTTAGCTCATTCAAATATTCACGTTGGGGGACATTAACCAATCATGACATATATGATGGAATCTGGATGACCACCACACCAATTCTTCTCCAAAATGGTCCAAGCATTAGAAGCACATTCTCACCTTTTCTATTCTTTGCTCGATTGCATTTCTTGCAGTGTCAAGGCTTTTAACGCAGGCCTGTCTTGCTGCTGCATGTGGGGTCCTAATGAGCAATAAATAACGGTGATAGAACTTCAGTGAGGGCAGCACGGTTTGCGTAGCAGTTAGCACAATGCGGTTATGGTGCCAGCAATTGGGACAGGGGCTCGAATCCCATGCTACCTGTCAGGACTTTGTATGATCTCTCTGTGCTTGAATGGGTTTTGCCCAGGGGCTCGGGTTTCCTCCCTCAGTTCACAATATACTGGGGGTTTAGGTTAATTGGGTGTAATATGGTAGCACGGGCTCATCGGCCAAAATGGCCTGTTACTGTGCTGTATGTATAAAAAAATAGACCAGGGTTGAGATGTTAACTTGTTACCCAGCTTAGATCAGAACATTTTCCTATTAGATGAATGGCAGGTAGATGTAACTGTGGCCCGAATGCTAGGATTAATCTATGTTTATATCATCATTCATGTCAAACAACTGTATGCTGGAGAAGTGCTATTATTTATGATCATTTAAGATTCAGTGAATTATATGTTGCACCCTGGAAAAGCTCTTAATACTGACCATGTGCCACTCACTCCAAAAGAAGATAGATGGTGTTCCTTCCAATGTAGACTGTCCCAGTGACTCCTTGATACATGCAAGATGTGAGATATTATCTTCTTCTACAGCCCTAAAATAACCCAAGACAGAAAGGTTAAAAAAAAAACACATTGACTTTGATTGTCTGTCACCTTCATTAATAATTGCACTCATAAACTTGATAAAGCCTGTTTTGAAAACGAATGTTGAGAGCAATGCAGGTATGATTGACATGACAAATCACTCTTTTTGTGTAAGTCTGACATATGCTTTTGGTGTCAATATATCAAAGTTCAAAATTATGATTGTCAAAATGGTTCTAGTTTGCTTTCTGCACATCATAAGTTAACAAAGTCCCTTTCTTATCTAGACATCTGCAAAATCTAACTTCAGGCCCATACAATCTCCCTTTAAGATCTAGATCTTTCTCCAGCAACATTTTAAAACTTTCTCCTTTTGAAGTATTGATCCATATCTGTTTTCTACAGCTGTTAAAAATTCTGCTTCTGCCATTTTCAATGGCAAAAAAAAATATATTTTCCTAAATTTTATCATTATTTACCAATTGAAATCATTTCAACATTATTAGTGCATGGCTTGCATTGATTGACAAATTTTCCAGGACCAAGAAGACTTAAAGACTCTTAACCACATTTGATTAAATTATCAAAGCCACATCAATTTGCTAATTATCCAAACTCAACATTTCAATTTCCTCTTGGCTGTGTCCATCTGATTGATGAAGTCTGGTTTTCTTCTGCCTCAGCTTATCTATTGATGGAATTTCTTCAATGACTTGCTTCTTTTGGCTGTGATATTTCTAATGCACCTCTTGTTAATTTCACTATACTTCTTTTTCTTAGACAATCTTATTTTATCATTGTAGAGCGTGTCGAAAGAACCAAAGACTTGTTGATCCAAACCAAGACTTTTATTAACTAAAAGATTGGAGCATATCACAAGTAGGTTGACCAGTCCAGAATGATCTGGTCTGGCTAGGAGCAATCTTTTAAGACCTGTCAGTAGGTGTGGCTACACTCACAGCCAATCACAGTCATCCTACACTAGAATCTGTACAGAAACACATTGGTGATAGAATTTGTACTTTCACATTCACCCCTTCTTTGAGAACCGACCCCAGGGTGGATGGAGGTTAGGGGCTGTACCGGTCAGGGGGCCTGATCATCCGGCGTGACCACCGTGGCACCAAGATTGGGGTCGCTGGAGTCGAGTCGCCGGCAGGCCACTGCTTCGCTCAATTCCCCAATGGCGTTGTCAACGGTCTGGCCTGAGCTGGTGGGGTGATGCTGATCCCTCTGTTAAAGCACATGACCTGGGGGAAGAAGGAATAGGGGGAGGTTGGGTTAAAGGCACTGCTGCGTCTAATCCGGCTTGGGCTAGGTCCCTTACCGAGACTGTGCCCTACCGCCCATCCGGGTACTCAATGTAGACATAATGCGGCATAATGCGGGTTCGCATGGAGCAGATTAACTCGGTCAACCAAGGGGTCGTTCTTAGAGCACCGGACGTGGTGTTGTAGGAGGACCGGACCAGGAACCGTGAGCCACGCCGGTACGGTCATACCCGACTTGGATTTCCTCAGGAAAGAGAACATCCTTTCATGGGAGGGTGGCACTAGTCGCGGTTCATGGGAGGGAGCGGATGGAATGTAGGGCACTAGTGAGCACGTCCTGCCAGCGAGAGGTGGAGAGACCTTTGGACCAGAGGGCAAGTGTAAACACTTTCAAGACGGTGGCATTCTCTCTTTCAACTTTCCCATTACCGTGTGGGTTATAGCTGGTGGTCCTGCTTGAGGCAATACCACACTCCAGAAGGTACTGCCGCAGCTCTGCGCTCATAAACAAGGACCCCCTGTCACTGTGGATGTAACTGGGGTACCCAAAGATGGCAAAGATGCTGTGCAGGGCCTCTATAACTGAGGAGGCAGTCATGTCTGAGCTGGGCACACCAAACGGGAAGTGGGAGTACTCGGAGATGGCCGTAAGGATACAGGTGTGTACGGTTGGTCAACGGTAGGGGCCCCTTGAAGTATACGCTGGGACACTCAAAGGGGCAGGTAGCTTTGATGACATCGGTGTTCTCCGGATGGAAGAAGTGGGGCTTGAACTCAGCGCACACTGGGCAGGCTCGGGTGATGGAGCGAATCTCTCAACCATGTAGGGCAGGGGGCAAGATTTGACAAAGTGCGCGAACCTAGTGACTCCTAGATTTCAGAGCTCCTCGTGGAGTTTCTGCAGCCTATCCAGTTGTATGTTGGCACAAGTCCCCCTGCAGCCAACGTTAAGTGTTGGGGGTCGCTGCCTGTCATCGGTGGTGGGGCAGTCAGCAGTGGCAGGTCTCCGGTCAGCAGCGTCGAATACCCGGTTGGCAGCGTCGGTGGGTATTGGGTCAGAGGCATTGGTCGCAGTGGCGTGTGCCCGGTCGGCAGCTGCAGCAGGTCACTGGTCGGCAGCGGTGGCGGATACCTGGTCAGTTGCCTCAGTGGCGGCGGGTTCCCGGTCGGCAGCGGTGGCAGGTACCCGGTCAGCTGCAGCGGCGGGTATCTGGTCAGCTCCCTCAGTGGTGGCGGGTCCCTGGTCGGCAGTGGTGGCAGCTCCCCAGTCAGCAGCGGCAGCTCCCCAGTCAGCAGCGGCGGCGGGTACCCGGTCAGCTGCGGCGGCGGGTATCTGGACAGCTCCCTCAGTGGTGGCGGGTCCCTGGTCGGCAGTGATGGCAGCTCCCCAATCAGCAGCGGCGGCGGGTACCTGGTTAGCTGTCTCGGTGGTGGCAGGTCCCCGGTCAGCAGCAACGGTGGTGTGTCCCTGGTCGGCAGCAGCGCGTCCCTGGCCGGCGGTTGCGGCAGGTCCCTGGTCAGCAGCGGTGGCGGCCATTGATGTCAGGGCTGTGGCCTGGTCGGACATTGCTTCCTGAGGTAGGGTGAACGTCATTGCGGCGAGGGTGGGTTGTACCTTGCGCGCTTGGCTTCTGCCTCGTGACGTCAGGCGCTACCACACAGTGGAGTCCTTGCTCTCATTGGACGAGAGCTCCGAGGAAGAAGTGTTTGAAATGGAAAGTGGCGATTGGGCTTCACACGAGGCACTGTGTTTGACAGTGGCCATTTTGGAGTGACAGCCTACAGCAAAGTGGCCATTTTTAAGGCATTTCTGGCACCTGGGTCTACTTAATCCTCGCACAGAAATAACACTTTGGGGTTGCATCAGGCAGCGTGCAGCAGTAGTAGGGTAGAGGGAGGGCATCCTACTCACATCAGAGTTTGGAGTCCAGCCCCGAAAGTACACGTCCATACTTAAGAGTGCAGCCTCCATTGTCTCTACGATCTGGATCACGTCCTTTAGGTTTTCTCCCCCAAGGTCTAGCAGGTGCTGCCTCACCTCATTCGATTGGACCCTGGCCACGTAGGCATCCCGAATCAGATCGTTTGTGGTCTCCGCAGCAGTTCTGACTGTGCAGCCACAGTCCCTGCCCATTGCCCTTAGTGCCTGAATATAAGCTCTACAGGACTCATCGGGCTGTTGCCTACTTGTAGCAAGTTTGTACTGAGCATAGACCCTGTTCACCGATCGCTCGTAGAGCCCTCTCAGCACCTTCATGGCTGCGGCATAAGTGGTCGTGTCCTGGACACTCTGGTAGACTCTTGGGGACACCATAGACATCAATATTAGTAGCCCATGGTTGTCCTCTAACACGGCAAGGTCAGAGAGCTGTAAGTATGTTTTGAAGTATCTCACCCAGTGCTTAAATTCTTTTGAGGCTGTAGCTGACTGTGGGTTGATGTTGAGGTGTTCCAGCCGTAGCATATGCTCCATCCCTTCAAAAAATTATTTTTAGTTAATAAAATTGTACTGTGCATTGAAAGAACCAAAGACTTGTTGATCCAAACCAAGGCTTTTATTAACTAAAAGACTGGAACATATCACAAGTAGGTCGACCAGTCCAGAATGACCTGGTTTGACTAGGAGCAATCCTTTAAGTCCTGCCAGTAGGTGTGGCTACACTCTCAGCCAATCACAGTCATCCTACATTACAATCTGTACATATACACATTGGTGATAGAATCTGTACTATTACAATCATATATCAACTGATCTTGCTTTCTTGCCATCTATCTTTATTTCCTGTTCTGCCTTCAAAATTCTTGTAAAATTTCTTATAACCATATAACCATTTACAGCACAGAAACAGGTCAGTTTGGATCTACTCGTCCATGCCAAACATCTTCCCCCACCTAGTCCTACTGACTCATATTTGCCTCCCTTTTTAAATTTCTTCCTCATGTTATTTACCTTTGAAAATACTTTTCCTGCACTCTGCAAATTACCATGAAGCAATACTCCAAAATCTCAATTTGCACCCTTTGATCCTACACCCAACACCAGAACAAGTGTTAGAGGGGGGGCATTAGGGTAATGGTGTGTGGGGGGGGGAGGAGGGATACAGTCCAACACCCAGAAATTTACTCGGGGAAGGGGGAGGGGTCTTCTGGTACCTACCTGCCGAATGAACGTTAACTTCCTCCATCCCTCCAACATAGCAGCTGAAAGCGCTGCTTTTATTGCATGGAGAGACAGTAGCATGCATCAATGTAGACACTGGTGATGCTTGTCGCATGCTAGTGACATGGGTGGGGGTAGGTCTGACGGCGAGCGATGGCCTGTGGGGTCACAGCACCTAACTTTGGGGGGAATGCCTGCAGATGCACACCCCCCAGCACCAACATTGACCGACTCCTGGAATCTTTCTTTCTTTTTACTAGATTCCTTGTTCCTGTATCTCAGGCCTGAATCGCTCTGCCTCTGACCTTTGTTCCCTTTTGAGACTCCTCTTCCAACTCATCTCACAATCAAGCAGATTTTCTATATCTTCTTGTTTGAATCAAAATTTGCTTTCTTTCTATATTTTCTTTGTATTTGATGTTGGTGATGGGAGTTTAATGTCATACACACAAGTAGAATGTAGAGATACACCAATGACAAAAGTATACATTAAATGACTAAAATATTTCAAGACAGAAAAAAAGTGATAATGAATGTACTGAAACTATAATTAGTGAACATTTTTCCGAGTTGTCTGTACCTGTGACCAATGCATATTTCAAATATTTAGCATTTGTGTTGAATTTAGCAGGAGATTCATTTTCATCTAAAGGACCATAATATATAGAGCAGGTGTATATGCATAATTGAAAGCTATATTTATCTGGAGTGAATATGGTTTACATGCTTCTTCATTTATTTGTCTTCTTTATGTTGTGCTGCAATTGACCAAAGGTCCCTCTAAGAAGAGAGAACCTTCTTAAAGGTTCGAAGGAGACCACTTTAGGATTGCTTATGCCATCTAAGGACAGCATTGGGCTTAACTGCAATGCATTGAGCAACTGGATTTTGATCATTGTTGGAATTCTGTACATATGCCCACTTTAAATCCATTTTGCGTTACATATTCTGGCAAGGAATATGTTAATGTAATCAATGTGATGCTGTGACTTTAATGGGACTATTTTCTTATTTTCTTCTATTTTTACATAGAATTATGTTCATTACCATAAATTCTAAGTGATCAAAGTCTAGATAAAGAAAACAAACATGTAAAGATCTGATCTTTGATGAAGAAGAGTAGCAATTTCTTAGTCCACATGTTTCTGTCATTTTGCTATTGACAAACGATTCTTATATTTTATGCTCAGGCTGACAAAGTATCACCTGAATCATTTTCAACATCCTCAGTTTACTTTGCTCAACACATATTAGAGAGTAAACCCTCTCTAGAATTAAGTTCCATTACAAATGACTCTATTCCTCAGAATTGTCCCAAACTTCAAATTGACCTATTGCCAACTCCAATTTATATGTTTTTCTTGTATTACAGGGGCGCACAAATAAAACATGAGCAGAAAAGGGCTATCAGACCTTAGAGCCTAACAAGTAAAGTGTCAAAACTGTTAGGTCCATTAGGACAAACGTCAAAAGTGGCAATGTTTTTTTATTGGAACTGTCTGAGAGGCCAAGAACAGAAGAGGTGGTGAAGCACCAAAAAAAAACTTCAGGTGCTGAAATCTTGAGGAAACAATGAGAAGCCGGAGGAGCTCAGCAGGTTAGTGAATCTCAACAAATGGATCAGACCTGAAAAGGTTGATTGACCATTTCTGTCCCTAGATAATGCCTGACCAACTGAGTTCCTCCAGCTTCTCATTATTTGCAATAGAAGAAGTGTAGTAGAGAACTAAAGTGGCAGGCACCTGGAATTTCTGTTCGACTATAAAATCAAAAAGTATTAAGCATAGAGATAGTAGTTTTACATAACAGGAGTTTAATTAAACTAATGTAAGGCACAAAAAAAGACTTCAACACATCAGTTATCCAATTTATGCACAGTAAATTTTCCCTTTTAATCCAATACCAATGCTGTTGTACGTCTAACAAACACAAATTCTATCTCCAAAGTGAGAACAAAATGACAAAGCATTTTAACATTAAAGTTGAAAGGTAAAATGAGCTGCTAGACTGATTTCATCCCAACAGTATTGGTGAGAATCAGACGAAATCAAGAGTACTGCTGTACTTATCTTACCTCACTTTAGAATTTAAATAGATCATCACTTGCTTTCAATAGAACATGATTTTTTTTTTCCCCCTGTGTTGTCATTCAAACAGTTGGCCCATTTAATCCCAATTTCTTGATGTGATGTTGAGTTAAAATTCTCTATAAATTAGCAAGCAACTATATTAGAATAATAGCAGAAATAGAGCAATTGTCACAGTGAAGTTCCAGCAGTCACAGGCACAGAACTAACAACCCACAGCTACCTATCCAATTTGCTGTAGGTGAAGTCGGTGTGAGAAGAGCAAGTAGAATTGAACTAAGAATTATAAAATGACACATAGACATACATTTACGTTAAACGGTTTAATTGCTTTGCCTGCATCAATAGAGGCATCAAAAGAATTAAATGTGTAAAGAAAAACATCACATTCTGTGACTTTTCAAGTCTGAGCTTCAGAAAAAGAAATAGTACGTAAACCATTGTATAAATAGATTATGCCTTAAGCCGATTGAACAGATTGAACAGCTGTGACATGAGCTGAATGAATGATCTTTGCTGTTGATAACTTCTCCTCTGGCTATTCTCTGAATGTGGCCCAAACTATCCGAATGGTGAAAAACAGTTAAGACTCACAGAGCAGAGCAATGCAGAACACTAAAGTAATTTATCATAATCTAATTAATAAAGTAATATGAACACAAGTTCTTTTCCATAAAATTATCAAAAATATTATATAAAATGACATAAACTTATGCTTTAGTATCACTTCTGCATTCACCACTCTATATCCCATAATTCTAACTCCTGATATTTCCCTTTATTTCTCTCTTTTATGCCCCATTTTCCAAAGGAAGCACTCATCAGGAGACAAGCAACCTCTTTGCCCTCTCAAACCTAAAATTGTGAGCTATCCTTCCTCTAAACATTATTTCACCATTTAATTCGAGATGATTACAGATGGAACTCACCATGGAGACCACTATGGGTGTTTTAACCATGATTTGTCTGAAGAAGCTGCACCTGTGACAAATTGATTGATGCAGCTTTCTATTTTGTTTGCACCATTTTTATCATGTTTGTGTGATATGGGATGTTTTGATGCCTGACCATCAGCTCTAAAAAAAAATGCTTTAAAGGGAAACATCTAAACCTTGCTGACAAGTATTCTTATGTAGCGACTCACCACAAGGCAGGCGAACCAGCCCCGATTGTAAGCCACAAGGCGGGGCAGCCGGCCAAAATGGCACCATAAGGGGTTTCCCTTCCTTCCAGCTCAGGGCTCAGAAATGCGTGCTTGGGGACCACGTGATGCCCGGGTGATGTCAATGTCTTCCAGCATGATTACAGTCCACTTCCAGATCGCCCAACAGAATTTCGCATGGAGGTTCACCGTCCTGTCCCTCTCGACTGCCATCTTGGGTGCAGACATCCTCTTCGCAAATGGGCTTCTGGTGGATATTAGAGGTAGGCACCTGGTGGACGCCCATTCTTTCCAGGCCATTCGCCTCGACGATGTTCCCTTGGAGCATCCACAGATGGCCACGATCAGCACACCCAGAGACTCATCCAGCAGATCCTGGATGAGTTCCTGACACTCCTCAAGCCACAGTTCTCCACTTCCTCACCGCACCATGGGGTATTCCACCACATCCCTACCCAGGGCCCGCCGGTTCACGCCAAGGCACGCCGGCTCCCGCCTGACAAACTCCAGGTAGTGAAAGAAAGAGTTTTCGCACCTGTTGGAGCTGGGGATCATTCAGCGGTCCAACAGCCCAAGGGCCTCGCCACTCCACCTGGTCCTGAAAGCCTCCAGCGGCTGGCGTCTCTGTGGAGACTATCGATGGTTCAATGAGGCAAACATTCTTGACCATTACCCCATCCCTCACATCCAGGACTCTACGGCCAACCTGCATGGCGTGAGGGTCTTGTCCAAGGTTGACTTGGTGCGTGGATATCGCCAGATTCTGGTGCACCCTGAGGACATACCCAAGACGGCCATCATCACCCCCTTTGGTTTGTTTGAATTCCTGCGCATGCCATTCAGGCTCAAGAACGCTGCTGAGACCTTCCAACAAATCATGGACAATGTGGGCAGGGACTTAGATTTCATCTTTATTTATATGGACGACATACTCGTCGCCAGCAAGGACCAGGCACAACACAAGGCTGGCTGACTTCGGCCTTACCACCAACCCGGCCAAGTGCCAGTTCCTGGGCCATTACATCATGACTGAAGGAGCCACGCCCACCGCTGTGAAGGTTGCTGCTATCAAGGGTTTTCCACGCCCGGACAGCCTCAAGGGGCTTCAGGAGTTCATGGGTATGGTCAACTTTTACAACCGCTTAATCCTGGGAACTGCGTGCATCATGCAGCTGCTGTTTGCCCTAATTGCAGCCAAGCACAAGATGCTCGCTTGGAACCCAGAAGCCTGCACCGCATTCGAGGTCACCAAGGACGCCTTGGCGAAGTCCACCATGCATGCTCACCCGCACACCGACCTGCATATGCCACTCTCTGTCAATGCCTCTGCCACAGCCGTCGGTGCCGTCCTGGAGCAGCAGGTGAATGGACATTGGAAGCCGCTGGCATTCTTCAGCCGCCTGCTCTGCCGGCCGGAACGCAAGTATAGTGGCTTCGACCGTGAGTTACTGGGCATGTACCTGGCGGTGCGGCATTTCTGCTATTTTTTGGAGGGGAGGAATTTTACCATTTTCACCGACCACAAATCTCTCACCCAGGCGCTCACGATGGCAAAGGATCCCTGGTCGGCCTGCCAGCAGCGTCACCTCTGTTTCATGTCGGAGTTTACCACTGACATTCGGCACAAGGCGGGGAAGGACAATGTGGTTCCCGATGCACTCTCACGACTGGCCATCTGCGTGCTGACTCCCGGCCTCGACTTTGACCAGCTCACACGGGACCAGGAATCTGATGAGGAGACGAGGGCCTTTAAGACCGCCATCACGGGCCTGCGGTTCCGAGACCTCCCAACTCCGAATGGAGAAGGCACCATCCTGTGCAATATCTCCTTGGGCACCCTGCGGCCAGTGGTTCCCCAGCAGTGGTGCAGGCAGGTCTTCCATCACATCCACGACCTTTCACATCCGTCCATCAGGTCCATGGGCTGCAGAAGCAGATTGCAGGCTGGGTCAGAACATGCACCGATTGCCAGACGTCCAAGGTGCACAGGCACACCAGGGTGCCCGTACAGGAGTTTGAGCACGTCCGGGAACGGTTCAGCCACATTCACGTGGTCAATGTCAGGTCCTTACCATTTTCTGGGGCAACCGTTACCGGTTTATGGTATTGGAACGCACCACTCGCTGATCCAAGGTGATCCTGATCCCAGACACCTCCACCGACTCCTGATCCCGAGCAATGTTTCATGGTTGGGTTGCCCGGTGTGGCATCCCGGCTCACCTCAGCAGCGATCGGGGTACCCAGTTCACATCTGCGGTCTGGGCACAACTCACCAACAGGTTGGGGATCCAGCTACAGCGCACCATGGCAGGCCAATGGACTGGTTGAATATCTGCACCATCACCTTAAGTCGGCGCTCATGGCCCACCTTACTGGTCCCGACTGGATGGACTAACTGCCTTGGGTGCTCCACTCCTGGGCATCCACTCCACTCCCAAGGAAGATCTGCAGGCGTCATCAGCTGAGCTGGTCTACGGTGCACTGCTGGCACTTCTTGGTGATTTCATCAACGCACCTTACATTCCCCAGCAGTCGCCACATGAACTACTTCCTCACCTCAGGGCACGGTTGGACTCCTTTGAACCCCCACCGATGCCCAGGCATGGCACCCGCCTGTCTCATGTTCCAGGTGAGCTGCTTTCCGATGAGTTCATTTTGTTTCAAAAATATTGGCCCAGATTGTGCTCATAAAATTTACCTGCTTCAATAATTTTGTGTGCATGTCAAGTACAGATTCCCTAAACAAGTTGACTAATAAATGATGTGGAATCTTTCATTTTATTGCTGCCATTGAACTGCTCATGAATTTCAACAGCACCAATTTCTTCTTAAGGAAATCAACCTAGACATAAGTCCACCAAAGAAAACACAGAACATAGAGAACACAACAGACTAAAGGCAGCATTATTTTGCCGGTGTAATGTTTGTTCCGACTCTGTTAGCAGCAGGAAAGACTTAAATATAGTGTTGTGTGATTTGATACAATGTATTGACACTGAAGTAACAAACAGTAAACCCACTACAAAAATCTTTAAGGGAATATAGAGCTCCTGAGTTCATGCTTTCTGGCTACCAGGTATCAGGTAAGGCCTCAATGTCTTCTCCATTCACTTCATTCTTACTGCAATTATTAAGCAGATGTGAAGATGCAAAGGTCAGTATAGTAAACCCTATCTTCTTTACAGGAGGCATAGGATGAGAGAGGTGGTGGAAAAGTGAACCAGCCACATGGCTGAATGCAGAATTGATAAATCATCAATCCTTCTCGGACTGCACAAATTAAGCACCCCCATCTTCCCTAATAAACCTCTACTGTCAGTATCGGAGGGTGATATGCAAATTGCTTTCAGGAGAATGAAACCAAGGAAAGTAACCAGTCTGGATGGAGTATTTGGCTGAGGACTGAAAAGCTGTGCTGACTAACTTGCTTATGTATTCACAGATATCTTCATTATCTCACTCCAGCAGAGTGTGGTACTCACCTGTTTCAAACAGGCCTCAATTGTACCTGTGCCCAAGAGGAGTGTGGTAACTTGCCTAAATGATACTGACCAGTGTCACTCACATCCACTGTAATGAAGTATTTTGAGAGGCTGATGTTGAAGCATATTAGTTCCTGAGTGAGTGGTGACATTGTGACAGAGTATAGATATGTTTTTGGGAGATAAATTGGGACAGGTTTTAGTGTAGGTCACATACAAACACTTTAAAACAGATCTTATTTAAAATGCTGGAGCTCTGCCCCATGATAGACATGTCAGGGCCAACAGCCTTTGCAGAAGTTTTGGAGAGTGCCCAAGAGACTTCACTAATGGATTGTTGTTTACAAAAAGGCATCACATGAAAGAGCTTGTTAGAGCCTCAGATAGTCTGCAGTGGAACTTGTGGTTCTTAGAGGGTCATGTGGTTTTGCAAGCAGAGTGAATCAAACAGGCATTCTCAGAGAGAGAGAGAGAGAGAGAGAGAGAGAGAGAGAGAGAGAGAGAGAGAGAGAGAGAGAGAGAGAGAGAGAGGGGGAGAAGTTCTACAGTGTTATAGTCAGCAGCAGCAACTGGGACTGGAACAGGACAAGCTGGAAAGTATGTGGAAAACCCCATTTGGAAGAGGGATTGTGAGTGCTTAGTTCAGCCTGGTCAAAGCCTTTGTGGTTCATGCAAGAGGAAAGGGCTGGCTGTCTAATGTTTCACTTGAAATAAGAGAAACAAAAAGGAAGTCTGTGGTGACCTGAAAAAAAGAAGTTATCATCTGGAGAACTCTGAGGGAGCAAGTTTCATCAGCAAGACACTGTAGTGGCTGAAGGAACTACATCAGTTGTGGATGTCCTGGAACAACATATGTTTCTCTGAAAACAGACAAGAACCTTTCTGACTAGTAATCATTTACCTTTCATGCACCAAAGCCTGGTGAACTTTAAAAATGTTGAATTCTGTGCACAGTATAAGAATTGCCTACAACCAGTGAACTTGGAGGAATGAGAAGTGAGAATGGACTGTGAACCAAATAACTTTTCTGAACTTACACACTTATTATATACATGTGCACTTAGAATTAGAAGGGGGTTAAGTTGGGTTAGTTAAGTCAATAGTGATAAGTTAAAGTGTGATACTGTTTTCATGTTTAAATATAATTAAAAGTAACTTTTGCTTAAGTAACAATTTGTCTTGATGAATATCTATTGCTGCTGGATTCTGGCCTCATAACAACATGTATCTGTTCCAAACCACAGGTGTATACCAGATGCCATCTACAGAAAGCCATGGAACACTTGGACAGCAAGGACACATACATCAGGAAGCTCTTTAACAACTACAGTTCAACATTTAACACCATCACCCCTCAAAACTTATCAGCAAACTCCAAGACCAGGGAATTAACATCCCATTGTATAATTTGATCCTGGATTTCCTCACCTCCAGACCACAATCATCAACCTCCAATTTAATGTCACCAAAACCAAGTTGATGATTCTGGACTAAAACAAACACAAACCAGTGATCATTGGGGCATAAGATGAAGAGAGGGTGAACAAATTTAAATTCTTGGGAGTCACTATCACAGAAGAACTTTCCTGGACTAACACACTAATGTCATCGTGAAGTAAGCACATCAGCACCTCAATTTCTTCAGGTGTTTAAGGATGTTTGGTATGACATCGAAAACCTTGACAAACTTCTACAGAGGTAGAGTGGAAAGTGTGCTAATCAGCTGGATCATGGCCTGGTATAAATGGAAATCCCTGCAAAAGGTAGTAGGCACAGTACATCACAGGCAAATCTTTCCACTCCATCAAGAAAATCTAGATAGAATGATGCCGTGGGTTAGCAGCATCTATCATCAAGGATCCACACCACAATTTTGGATGCTGCCATCAGGACAGAGGTATAGGTGCTACAAGCCTTAAACCACCCAATTCAGGAATGGTTGCTACCCCTCCACTAATAAACAAAAGACTTAATCAGGTACTCATTTAGGAACTCCAACTTTGCACATTTATTATTGCTGAACACTTATTTACTTTTCTGTATTGCACAGTCAGTTTGTTTACATTTCTTTGTTCAGATTTGTCTCTTTTAGATACATATCTTCTCTTGAGTACATTTTTTTTGCACTTCCAATCAATAGAAATTCTGCCTGGTCCATGGGAAAAAGAATCTCAGGATTGTATGTGATTTAATGCATGTATTCTGACAATATATATGAACATTGAACTTTAAATAACTTACAGAGACAAAATATTTTATCCTTCTAGCTGTGAATGGAGCTGGATGAGTAACATATGCATGAGGAGACATTGAACAAATGCTTGAAAACATGGGTTAATATCAGTTGCTATAATGCTATTATCGTGCCAGTGACACAGGTTCCAATGTAGCAATATGTGTCAGGAGTCTGTATATTTTCAATTTGTCTATGTGGGTTTTATCCAGTTGCCACGCACATTCCAAAAGACGTATGGGATTAGTGTCACGTTGGTGTATTAGGGCAGCACAGACTATAAGGCCCTGTTACCATGCTGTATATACAAATTAAAATTAAATGATAAAAAATACATTTATGATTCATTCAAGAGATATCTTGAAAGCTCCATTTCCTGCATATTAATTCATCTATCCTTTGTCCACATAGGCGTAACATCTTTCTGTGTTTCCCAAGGCCTTGTGGTAAGTATGGTGAAAGAGCAGCAGAGAGAGAAAAAAGAGCTACGTTCATGGGAATTAAATTAAAAATGGCAAATCTTGGATTGTCCCCTCAAAGAGTTAGGCACACTTTTATGAATCTGGGATAATGTAAATACCTGGAGATTCAAGGCAAACTGTTTTTCGTTTCTTGTTTCAGCTGCATTTCCACAAAAATTGGAGCAGGAAATTGGGATAAAACCACATGAAAATGATGGAATTAACATAAATTCTGGAAGTTATGGAGAAGTAACTTTCAATATATGTTTGCAATAAAAAGTCAAACACTTCTGTGCTGTTTTACCTTCTTTGTAAATTCAACTGGGTGAGTTTAGAGTATAGTCAACCAGAATTTTGCTCCAATTTTAAATGTGGGTACATTTTTGCTCACTATCTGCAAAGCTCATGTACCTTGCAACAAGTACAGTCTGATTGAGTCTTACCCCCATGCCTAGAACATCAATTCTTTTTTTTTCGAATTTCAAAGTTTCCATCACAATTTTTGTCAGCATTTGCAAGGAATTGCTCTTCAAATCTATGAAAATTTATTTAGGTTTTCCAACATTTCATCACACATTCTGCAGTGGGAAGACTGTCAAAATAAGAAATGGAGTATGTAAAAATGTTGATTGGAAAATAATGATTAATATTTAAGCTATGACTTTTATTTGTTTTATTTTATGAAGAACATTGTAGATTTCCATTGTAAATGTGTACAGGGTTTTATTGTTATTTGTATATTTCTTTTCCATTTGGGGATGAATCTAGGGGGGATTAAGAGGACAATATGCAGGAGAGGTGGAAAAAAGGTGGAAGGAGAGACTACTGGTAGCTGGTAAGGTTACATAGAAACTCAAGAATAGAAATTGGGAAAGAAGAGGGGAATAATTGTGGTGGTTATTGAAAATTAGGAAAATAATTATCCATTCCATTGGATGTCAGAATATTCAAGAGAATTATGATGTGCTGCTCCTCAAGTTTATGTTAGGTCTCACCCTAACAGTGGATGAAGCCAGAGATAAATTTCTGTGCAGAGATGGTCAGGGGAATTAAAATGGTTGGCATCCAGGAGTTCTAGCTTGGATCCATAGGTGTGCAGTGAAGTGGACCAGGGAGATTTGGAGATACTGATCCTTGCAAGAAGTGGATAGGGGAGGAAAGAAGTAGAAATGGCTAGGGATTGTCCTCCAAAATTCCCTGATCCATTCTTGCTTCCATGCCTATCCTTCCATTAATATTCCTTAGATGTCACACAAATCATTTAATGGTCATCTTATTTTTTTTTACATTGGATGGATTACTAAAAGTGACTGCCTATTCCTTATTGTAATGCAAATATAAGACCATAGGATCATAAAGATAGGAGCAGAAAAAAGGCTATTTGGCCCATTGAGTCTATCCTGCCATTCAATTATGAGCAGATTCATTTTCCCACTCAGCCCAAAGTCCTGGCCTTCTCCCCATAACCTTTAATGCCCTGGCTAATCAAGAACCTATCTCTGTCTGAAATATTACCAATGACCTGGTCTCTATATCCACCTATGGAAACAAATTCCATAGATTTACCAAGCTCTGACTGAAGAAATTCCAACACATTTTTGTTCTAACTGACACCCTTCAATCCTGAAGTTGTACCCTCTTGTCTGAGACTTTTCAATCATGGGAAATAACCTTTCTACATCCATATCTTTTAACATGCAAATTGTTTCAATGAGGTTCCCCCTAATTCTCCTAAATTCCAATGAACACAGGCTAAGAACATTAACCCATGTTTTCGAGGATTTGTTCACTTGGAATCATCCAAGTGAACTTTCTTTGAACCCTCTTCAATGTCAGTACTCCTTTCTTAAATAAGGAGCTGAAACCTGCTCACAATACTTCAAAAAGTGAGATCCCACCAGTACCTCATAAAGTCTCAACGTCACATCTCTGTTCTTTTTTTCTATTTCTCTTGAAATGAATGCCAGCATTGCATTTTCCTTCTTCACACTGGCTCAGAGTGCAAACTTTCCTTCAGGCTATCCTGCACAAAGACTCGAAGGTCCCCTTGCATCTGGCAATTTTCAACTTTCTCCCCATTTAAAAAATACCGTGCATTTATTTTTTTCTACCAAAGTGAGTAAGTATGTTATTGTCGTTGCATAAGAAAACACAATTTTTTTTTTAAAAAGCAACCCACGGTACTCACAAATACAACATACAAGAGCATATAAAACAATAAAAGCAATGATAAAAGCAGCATTAAAACAAAGCAAAATTACGCTAATTGGCAGAGTTTAATTCTCAAATGGCTCTGAGATAGAAACTGTTTATGAGTCTGTACTTCTGTGATTTAATGGATCTATCATCTACCCGAGAGCAATAGGTCAAACAAATTATGGACCGGGGGGAATATCGGCTATTGGCTGCATTCCTGATACAGCAAGATCAAAACAAATTCTCCAAAGGGAATAAGGAAGATCCAGTGATCTTCTGGGCTGTATTGATAACCTCTGAAGATCCCTCTTATCTGCTGCTGTACAGCTGGCAAACCACACAGGAATGGGACAGAAGGACATCAATTACTTCTCCTGTTGATTGATTTTCCTTAGGATTCCCAGAAAATGGAGACATTGATGTGCCTCCTTGACTATAGTGCTGGTATTAATAGTCCAAGAAAGATCCTCAGCCAAATAATTTCCAAGAAACTTAAAAGTCGTGACCCTTTCCACACAGTTCCCATTAACATAGAATGGAACTGCCGCCATTCTGTTTCTCCTGAAATCTATTACAAGCTCTTTCATAATCAAGGAAATCAATACCAGATTGTTTTCTGAGCGCCACACTGACAGTCTGTAGACTTCATCTCTATAGGTCGGTTCGTCGCCCCTTGAAATAGCTCAGTGAGTTGTGACATCTGCAAATGTTATGATCATGTTAGAGAAATACTTGGAGACACAGTCTTAGGTATAAAAAGAGTACAACAATGGCTCAACACACAGCCAGTGCTAAGTGTGAGAGAAGGGGAATAATGAGTGCCTATTTTTACAGACTGAGAATGGTTTGTTTAAAAAAAAGTCCTTGATCTATAGACAAATCGATCTGGAAAATCCTAAGTCAGTGAGTTTTCAAACCAGTGTCTGGAATAACAGTATTAAAAGCAGAACTAAAGTCTATAAAAAGCAACCTCACATTGCATCCCTGTTGTTCTAAGTGGGTCAATGCTAAGTGAAGAACAGGGCCAATAGCATCCACAGTCGACCCATTAACCCTGTAAGCAAACTGGTGTGGATTGAAGGTGGATGCAAGATTGGCTTTAATGATCTGCAAAACCAACCTCTAAAAGCATTTCATAATGACCAAGGTTAAAGCAACTGGACAATCATTATTGAGGCCCTTGATAACTTTCTTTTTAGGTGATGGAGTGATTGTAGCAGTCTTTAAGCATGGCAGAATAATAAATTTCAACAGGGATCTGTTGAAAATCTTCATGAAGACCCTAGAGAGATGGTTCACAGACACTCCTTCAGCACCCTGCCATCGGGGCCAGTGGAATTCCTTGGGTTCTGCGCTCTAAGCTACCATCTCACCTCATGTTCTTGCACAGTGAGGACATGTCCGTTAGGAGCCAGAGAGTGTATTGCATCCATCTCTTCTGCTTCCACCTCAAATAGAGTGAAGAAACAATTAAGACCCTTGGCCAGCCTAACTTCACCATCAACAGTCAAGCTGTTATTGTTTTTTATAATTGGTGAAGAGCTGAATGCCAGGCTACATTTGCCAAGGTTCATTATCATTGAAGTAGTCCTCAATCCTCCTCCTATAGGCCGCTTTAGCATCCCTGATACTCTCCTCAAGTTGGCTCTAGCTGAACTATACAGAACTCTATCACCTGACCTGAAAGCGATATTACGGTCCCTGACAAGAATTTTAACTTCCCTGGTCATCCAGGGCTTCTAATTGTGATACACCCTGATACACCCTGTTTGTCAATGGTGACATTGTTGGGCGCTACCAGTTGCCCCAATAATCAATGAGACAAAGACTGAGGGGAATAATAGGTTTTATTATACAAGAGACTGCTGGCCCGGGTCCAGGATAGGGAAAATGAGGAGAGGGAGAGGGGACTTGACCTTTATGGCCTGGGTCACATGGGAGGAGACCAGGGAGAAGTCAAGGTGAGGATGTCATCAGGAGGGCGGGCCAGCCTGTGCACAACCATATCACAACATTCACCCCCTCTTTTTTAAAATAGAACCCACCAGGAACAAACAGAGAACCGATGGTAGTGAACAACAAACAACAATAAACAAAAAAAAGTGGAAAAGTGGACTCTCCCTCCGACTAGAGGTTGAGTCGCACAGGCAACCTCCTCCATCTGCCGGACCGCCGAGGGGCCGTGTGTCCATGCGGCACTCCTCCAAAGGGGAGGCCGTTGGGAGAGAGTCTGATGCAGAAACTGTCAGGGTCGGGGTGGTTGTGGGGTACTCCTGAGGTGATGGGGGTTCCCGCTACCTCGCGGGGTGTAGATTCCTGGACATCCGGCGGCGAGGCAGGTGGCTTGGACTCCAGGGTTGAGCTCTGATGCAGCACGATTGGATCCATGGCGTGGTTGGTGCCCAGAAAGGCAGTTTCGGGATCTCTGGCCCTCACCAGGTTTTGTATTGGCACAGTGTCCTCGTGGCCATCAGGGTACCTCACAAACGTGTATTGGGGGTTGGCATGTATGAGGTGCACCACTTCAATCAGTGGGTCCATCTTATGGCCCCTGACATGCCGCTGTAGCAGAACCGGCCCTAGGGTTGCCAACCAGGGAGGGATGGATGAACCATTCGCCGATCTCCTAGGGAAAGCAAAGAGGCGTTCATGTGGGGTGGTGTTAGTAGTGGTGCATAGCATTGACTGGATGGGATGGAGAGCCTCGTGCAAAACGTACTACCAGCAGGACACTGGCATGTATTTAGACCTGAGGGCCAGAAGCACTACTTTCCAGATGGTGCTGTTCTCCCTTTCCCCTGGGGTTATAGCTGATAGTCCTGCTGGTGGCTATGCCTCTGGCCAGGAAGTATTGACACAGCTCCTCACTCATGAACGAGAACCACCGGTCACTATGAATATAGTCGGGGTACCCGAACAGGGTGTAGATGCTGCACAGTGCCTTGATAACCGTCATGGAGGTCATATCCAGGCAGAGAATAGGGGAATAGGGGAACCTAGAGAATTCGTCCACCACCATCAGGAAGTAGGTGTTCCTATTGTAGGTTGGGAGGGGGCCCTTGAAATTGACTCTGAGTCGCTCGAAAGGGCATGTGGCCTTAGAGGTGTGCCTTTTCTATCCGGTAGAACTGTGGCTTACACTCGGCGGAGATCTGGAAACGTCTGGTCATGGACCAAATGTCCTCAATGTAGTACGGGAGGTTCTGAGTCCTAACAAAATGGTACAGCCTTGTGACTCTGGGATGGCACAGATTATTATCAGGGTCTGGAGACAGTTGAAATGCGCACTGACACATGTCCCTCAGGATAAGGCGTATGTGGGGTCATTGAGTTTACCCAGTCGATACAAGATATCATAATTATAGGTGGATAACCCGATCTGCCACCTCAGAATCTTGTCATTTTTGATTTTACCCCACTGTTTTGTATTGAACATGAAGACCACTGCCATCTGGTCAGTCAGCAGGGTAAACCTTTGCTTGTGCCTCATTCTCGACAGAGGAGTGCCGAAGTTCAGGACCGTGCATGGTGCGGGAGAAAAACACTTCCAACTTGCCCGACTGGTTCAGTGTGGCAACCAGAGCAAAGTCAGAGGCATCGCTCTCCACCTAGAAGGGGATGGATTCATCCACGGCATGCATCGTGGCCTTAGCGATGTCTACTCGGATCTAGTGAAAAGCAACCTGGGCTTCTGCCGATAATGGAAAAGTGGTGGATTTAATTAGGGGGTGGGCCTTATCAGCGTAGATGGGCACCCATTGTGCATAATAGGAAAGCAACCCCAGGGACCTCTTCAGTGCCTTTAGGGTATTTGGGACTGGGAGCTCCATGAGTGGTCACATGCGATCAGGGTCTGGGACAATGACACCATGTGCCACGATGGATCCGAGAAGGGCCAGGCAATCTGTAATGAATATGCACTTGTCCTTATTTTACGTCAAGTTGAGGGAATTGGCCGTACGTAAGAACTTGGTGAGATTAGTGTCGTGGTCCTGTTGGTCGTGACCGCAGATGATGACATTGTCAAGATATGGAAATGTTGCCATCAGCTTGTGCTCCTCCACCATCTGGTCCATTACCCTCTGAAAAGCAGAGACACATTTAGTAAAAGGCACCCGCAGGAAGAGGAATAGTTTCCGTTAGCCTCGAAACCCGTGTAGATTTGATCAATCAGATGGAGGGGGAGTTAATGGTAAGCCGACATGAGATCAATGGTCGAAAAAAAACTGTATGCGCAACCTTATTGACCAAGTCAGCTATCTGGGACATCAGGTACACATCCAACTGGATGAAGTGGTTGATGGTTTGACTATAGTCGACCACCATCCGGGGCTTGCCTGCCTCTCTGACCATGAGGACCTGCGCCCTCCAGGGATTTGTGCGAGGGGCTAAGATCCCCTCTGCTAGGAGTCACTAAACCTCAGCCCAGATTAACTGCATATCCTCTGTGCTATAACACTTACTCTTGGTGGTGATCAGTTTGCAATCTTGGGTGAGGTTCACAAATAATGACGGAGGGCCCACCCGTAAGGTGGTGAGTCCACAGGACTATGCTGGAGACTGGGTGCTTGGTTGGGAGTAGGAGTTCGAGAGCTGGGGATTATGGATAGTCAGCGGTGGTTGGGGGCCTTCAAACACCATCGTCACACTCCTGAACTGACTCTGGAAGTCGAGGCTCAGGAGGATCAGTGCACAGAGCTGGGGCATAATCAACAATACAAAATTATTGTAACACTCCCCCCCCACCAATAGAGACGCTACACAATACCCCCAGATACAAGTCTTTTGGTCCTTTGCAGCAATCAATATCGATGCATTCATCAGCCTGACAGGGTGGACAAAAATTTCAGCACTGCCGCTATAAAAAAGGCAGTTCGTCTTATGCCCATTCACCTTGATCTGCATCATAGAGTTTGAGATCGGGTGAGGACTGGCTTGATTCAGCGTTACCGATGCCAGGATAGGCATCTCTCCGTCATCATCATTAGTGGGGTGGCCCGCACTAGATGGTGACCTCCATGTTTGATCACGTTGCTCTCGTTGGAGAAGAAGGAGGAAGTGGAGTTGTGGCAGGTGTGGTAGGCCATGGTGTAGAGGCTGGGAGTAGTAGCAGATAAGATTGCACCACCCTCACCGCACATGCGGTCGACACCGGAAGCTCCTCTGGCACATGCGCCGCACTGCTCCTGGACAGGGGACTGGACGTGCAGACTTTCAGATAATGGCACTTCTTCCTGCAGCCTGAGCATGTGGCTCCTCTCGCAGGGCAGAGACGTCTCGCGTGCCTAGCATGCGCACAGATGTTGCATCTCAATGATGCAGACAAGGTTATTGCAGCCACAGTCGGATCAATTACCCCCAATGCTGAGTCCCAGGATGGTGGCCCTCATGGCGGAATGTACGTGGGAGGCCTGCTTCTGCCCACAATCGACACCGCATGGCACTGGGCCGAGTCTAAAGTCCTGATCAAACTGATCGCCTGTTTTAGTGGGAGTTGATCCTCCTCGATGAGTCATTGTCAGATATCATCCGACCTCAATCCCGACACACAGGTGTCTCAGATCAGATCTTCCATGCACTGGGTCAACGATATCATGGCCATGGTGTTCCCCAAACTGTCTTTCCCAGTGTGACCAAGGATCTGATGAACTCTTCAGTGGACTCACCGAGCTGTTGTTTTTGGGACACCAGCAGATAACAGGAGTAGAGCTCGTTCACCTTCCGCTTGTACAGCGCCTGCAGCTCAGCCATCGCCTCAATGTTGGTCGTGCTGCTTTGGATGGCCAGGAAGGTCCTCTGGCCGACTCATGCCTGTAGGAACTTC
Source organism: Narcine bancroftii (assembly GCF_036971445.1). Lineage (NCBI taxonomy): Eukaryota > Metazoa > Chordata > Chondrichthyes > Torpediniformes > Narcinidae > Narcine > Narcine bancroftii. The sequence goes on from NC_091475.1 coordinate 139,373,395, forward strand.
AACTTCTTTTCATCGGAGTCGACCACTTCAGCAGCGGCATCGAAGAAATTATTAAAACAGTTCGCCCACTGTTCAAAGTGTTCCGATGCACCCACGATTTGGGGGTCTACCTCTAGCCGTTTGGGGCGCAGCAACTTCTCCATTACCGGAGATCCTTAAAGACTTGTATAATAAATTGTTGGGCGCTACCAGTTGCCCCAATAGTCATGTAGACAAAGACTGAGGGGAACAATAGGCTTTATTATACAAGAGACTGCTAGCCAGGGTCAAGGATAGGGAAAATGAGGAGAGGGAGAGGGGACTCGACCTTTATGGCCTGGGTCACATGGATGGAGACCAGGGAGGAGTCAAGGTGAGGATGTCATCAGGAGGGCGGGCCAGCCTGTAGACAACCATATCACTACAGACATTGTCAACAAAATTCTTCATATATCCAAGTACAGCACCCATATACACCTCCAAATCTTGACTTTCAAAGATGTCCCAATCAATCCATTAAAAGCAATCCTGCAACTGCAAGAAGCTCCTTCCAGCCACATCTTAACAATTTTTACAGTGGGTGGAGCCCTTCTGCTAAGAGAAACATATGCTGGAATTAAAAGTATTGAAAGGTGATCCGACCCTCCAAAATTTAGTAACAAAATTGACCTGAAGCCTTTTTTGATATATGAATAGACTTTATTAAGAATCCTTTTACACCCCACCCCCCACAATCACAAAGGTGACGTGCTGTTCAAATTTCAGGAAGTACATGACAATACAGTTTCTGACATTATATTTCATTTTCCACTTCTCTGCCCATTCTCCTAATCTTTGATCTTCTACAGCCTTAGTGTTTTCTATAACCTACCTGCTCCACCACCAACTTCCTTATTGTCTGCAAACATCATCACAAAGCCATTCATTTCATAATCCAAGTATAAATATACTGCTTTAAAAGAAGCGGCCCCAACACCAACCTCTGTAAAACACCACTAGCAACTGGCAGCCAATCAAAAAATTATCCTTGTTCCAACTCTCTGCTTCATGCCAATCAGTCAATGCTCTACTTCAGTGATTCTCAACCCTAGGGCCCACTTTAATTTTTCCAAAAAAAAAGCCCCACCATTAGTGAAAAAAAATTATATATTCAAAAGGGATTTTAATTAAATAATTTATTGCAAGTGTATTTCAATGGAATTAAAGTCAGGAATACACTGGAACACATTTCATATTCAGCTACTACTTCAATATATCAACCACTTCAAACACATATTCAACAATTGTCTTCACTTCAGTGAGAACCTTGCCCCTGATTCTGGCTGCAGATTTTTTTTTTGATTCAAGGGATTAATTTTATTAGTTTCTCTTAGCTTGTAGCAAATCATTAACAGTGTTGAAGCCGGATTCTACTAAATAAGATGATGGAAAATGTATCAATAACTCCCTTGCTTTAGTAGTCAAGTTTTGGTATTTATTTTTGATCTCGTTAGACAGCCACATCATGGTTCCTTCCACTTTAAACAGAGTTTTCACAGATTCATCATGTTGCATCTCAGATAAGTCCTCTTGGAATTGCACTGGAACTTCATAAAGTCCACCAGCAATGGCTGAGTTAACCAAGAGGGAAAATCCATTTCTTTAAATCACAAAATCTATCACTGAAGTCAGTAACCAACATTTTCAAATCGTCAACAATTATATTTGTAGCAGCATTAATTACCTCACACTTATTCAACCAATAGAATTGACTGAAATTTCTAGCAGAAATATTCCTTTGGCATAATTCTAGAAGTGTCATAAATTCAAATATCTTTGTTTTTTTGCATCAATAAGCATCATATTTGCTACTTGAGTTGCTTGTTCAGTGTATTTAGTTTCTCAAAAATGTCCATCAACTAACTCACATATGCTTTGCATCTGTTGTTAACAAAAGATTCATTTCAGGGTTGTCCTTCAAAAACTCGCTGAGGGGATCAAACAGTTGAAGCAGTTTCCCTTTGACAACCACCTTACTTCAGTGTGAAGCAATAATCTTACTTGTTCTGCATTTTTACCGACACAAAACTGCTTAAACAGACGTTCACATTTGGCATTAGCTTTGATGGTGTTGATACATTTGATCACAGAATGCCATATCTTGTATAGAACTGGGGAAACTTTCTTGGCAACTAAGGTTTCCCAGTGAATTACACAATGCACAACCAACATGATTGAATTTTCATCCTTCATTAATTTTAAACATCCTGTTGTTGTTTACCCATCATTAGCAGGTGCACCATCTGCAGCACAAGGTACAATGTTTCCTTTTAGTATTGCATTTTCATCCAAATAATTTTTGAGCTTGCTCTAGATATCAACTGCAGTAGTGGTCGTTTCTAATGGTTCAGGAAATATTGTCTCTTCTTGATCAATATATCTCACATATGCCAATAAAAGAGCATCACTGTCTCATACAGTAGATTCATTCAGCTTTATTGAGAACTTTCATGATTTCAACTTCTCAATAAGCTGTTTTTCCACATCTTGACCCATCTATTCTGTTGCAGACAGTACTATTACTCAATGGCATTGCTCAGATATCTTTGTCATCCTTTTGCAGAACTGTTTTGAGAAACAATAATATTGCTGGTTTAATCAATTCCTACCCAATCGTATGATTCTTCCTATGTTTTGCTATCAACAGAGAAATTTCATAGCTAGCTTCAAGGGTACGATTCAGGGCTGTAGTTTGTGCAGCGAATAATGAAGTGATTTTTTATCTATTTTCAAACTTTTCTTTCAGTAATTTAAAATATTCCAATTTCAAATTGACATAGTTAGGAAGTTTTATCCTCAAATGAGCTTCAAGACAGCCTGCTTTCATTGATTCATTTGTCAAAGTCTGTTGGGATAATAGGCAAAAAGATGCACATTCATTGTGTACAGCAGGTATAAGCCCAAACTTCAAGAACTCCAACTGAAAATTGACAAACCTTTTGTTTTCTTGGTCTGCTCATTTTGAATATACAACAGTGCGAGCTCCCTGAAACAGATTAATCAACATGTCTTAGAATTAAAAAATGTAATAAAAGTAATGATCAAATCAAAGGAAGAATACTGACCCTGAAAAAAATACCCAACACTAGTATGGTTTCTGACATTTTTCTCCCCCACAGAGAGTGCCCCAAAACTGCACTAGGCTCATGCTTTACTTTCTGGGGTCCCTATTTTTTTCTGATTTTGGTGTTTCCTGCCCCCCCCCCCTCGCATCAGTACACAAGTGCACAAAGATACATACAGATACAGGTCTCACTCACTACTGAACTTAAAAAGTAAAGGGATATGGACGGAGACATTATTGCTGAGATCATTTGGAATCCTCGCTACCATTTGAGATAATTTGGAATGGATGATAATAAGATCAGTCAGACCAAAATATAATAATTATCATGTCAACCAAGGATAATAACCATTAAAATAAGAGGAATAACAGAGAAACAACAGAGCAAAAGCACATGATATGAGATTAAAAAAGAACAGCTATTTTACTTGGAAGTTACCACATTTGTATTGTATTGACTGTGTTGCCATCTTTCACACCAAAATAGTTTATTTTTTTCAACTCAACTTTTTAATTATTTCTCCAAAATATTCCTATGCTTCACCAACATGTTCTTAAGCCCCACACCCCACTAAAATACTCCAATGCTCCACCAATGGGGCATATGCCCCACATCGAGAATCTATGCTCCACTTATCCCCTTTTCTTATCCCCTCTATCCACTACTGTTCTGCTGTCTCATCAATGCTGCCCCATTCCAATCTACTTTGGCCAGCTCCTCTCTCATGCCACAGTAATTCTCTTTATTCCACTGAAATGCCAATACATTTTTATTTTCTCCTCGTTCGGTCTCAAATTTATCACTGTCACATAATGGCTACTTATCCTAACCTATTGAATTGCCTCAGGCGCATGACACAACACCCAACTAAATATAGATGATCCACTCATGGGCTCTTTAACAAGCTCTAAAAAGCCATCTTGTTGGCTTTCTGCAAAATCTCTCTCTTGAGATCCAGTCCCAACCTACTTGCATGTTAAAATCTCTCAGGGCTTCATAATATTGCCCTTCTGACAAACCTTTAATTATTCTCTTTCAAATTGTTGTTGACATCCAACTACTATTTGAAGGTCTGTATTTAACAGGCAAAAGTGTATTTTCTTTTAAATTTTAAAGAGGGCTTTTTACTCTTACCATTTATTAACTCAACTCACAATGATTCTATATCTTTTCATCCAGTGTCACTTCTTTCTCATGATTTAATTTTGCTCCTTACCAACAGAGACACAACACCCCCTCTGCTTACCTCTCCATCTTTCAATAGACTGTGTATCATGGGACATTCAGCTCCCAAAATAATCCATCGTTTAGCCACAACTCTATGAAAGCCATTACATCATAGCTGCCTATCTGTAATGCAAGGTCATCCACTTTATTTCTCATGCTGTGTGCATTTAAACACCTTATTTGTTTTAATTGGCTCTGTAACCCTGTTACATTGCAAAACATCCCCATGGCTGCCATTTTGTCAGAGTTTCCCGTCCTTGCACACAAACTCCCTACCAACTGCCCCTATCTGTGCATTAACCATCTCTTCCTCTACTTCTTCACTTTGGTTCCCATCCCACTGTGAATCTACATTAACCCTCCCCCCCCCCCCAAGACCCCAAGAGCATTAGTAAACCTTCCTGCCAGGGTATTGGTGCCCCTGGAGTTCAGACACAACCTGTCCCACTTGCACAGATCACCCCTTCCCCAGAAAAAGGTTCTAATGATGCAAGAGCTTGAAACCCAGCCTGCTCACCATCTCCTCATCCACTGGTTTGTCTGCACTAGATCATCAAACCAGGAATAATCCAGACTATCACCTTGGAGGTCCTGCTCTTCAGCCTCTTTCCTAGCTGCCTAAAAACATACTTGGCAGGACCTCTACCCACGCCTGCCTATGTCAATGGTATCAAAATGTACCACGACCTCTCGCTACTCACCTTCCTCTTTAAGATACCCTTGATGATCACGCATCTCTTTGCCCTGCGGGTTATAACAGTGTTGTGATGTAACTATATTAACACAATGCAGGAAACCAGGCGAAGGTATGTTATTTTTTTTTTACAACAACCCAGTAGTTTTTTTTTAATGGTTTTTAAACTGCTAGTCAATATTATATTTTAAAAAAATCAGTTTCACAAATTGCAAAGTGCCAGTAACCTTTGGTTTCTAACTTATATTATTATCTCCATGCCATCATATCATAGACTTGTTTGGATATTAGAGACATTCATGAGGAAATGGATTTAAATTCTTTTGGTGGAAGAAGTGTTCGTCAAGATTGCAATCTTAAATAAATCCTCAGAATAAAAGTATAATGTTTTGCAAACGTGATCTCATCCAAACCAATGAACAAAAGTCAGCATCTGAATTGATGAGAGTTCAAGTACAAGAGAAATTGTATAATTTAACAGTTTTTTTAATAATCAGATCTGAGCTAAGCTGTGTTCTGAAAATGTCAAGCACTAGTAATGTTAACTTTTATATTATTATCTCATATTCTTCCTTTGTGCATTAAGCTGAAACACTTACCTATACATTAGGGAATAATAATTAATATACTAAGCATGCCAATTATTAAGTGAAATTGGCATTTTCATCTGTTTAAAGATGACATGAATCCCTGCATTCATATCACAGAGTATTATTCACCTTGTTTTCTCGTAGAAATACAAAGAAGTGAAATCAAACGAGAAATTCCAGGTGATTATACTTTTCCCAGAGAAGTTACATCTCAAGAACACGCTTCAGAGTGGTGCATTCAACTGTTTTGGTCTCAACAGAGATATTCTACCTAATGTCTCACATCTGCTAAACATTGACCTGAAATCATCCTCATTCATAGAGCCTGCACAACCAATAGCTGTGAAGGTAAATCTAGTTAGTAATTTCTTTTTATAGCAGGCTATTTACAACCATGAATGAATGATCATACTGATTACTTTCATGTCAAACTGTGGCTAGTTTGTCAAGCGTCAAACTGTGTAAAGAATAAATGCTATCAAATGTCTTCATTTTGCAACACATCAAACACAGCAGGAAGGTGCATATTCATGTTTCTTCTGCTAATAAAAGATTTCCATTGATTCTTCTTGTGAATCCATTTGGTGATCAATGCCTTAGTAACATAAATCCCACTGCTGCAACAATTAACTAAAAAATATACATTGTTTGGCATACCATTTTGTAAGAGAATGCTCAAAATGTATTGAGATTTGTTCTGATTTTCATAATCACTGCATAAGATCTTTGGAATCTATAGCTTTGTGATAATGAGGAGGTTCTAGCTTGGTTTGCAAAAAGGTTTAAACAAGCTGGGGTTTTGATGTAACATATGGGCAGAACAGTTAGCATAGCAGTTAGTGCAACACTATTGTAGCACCAGTGATCCGGGTACAAAACCAATGCTGTCTGTAAGGAGTTTGTACCTCCCGATGACCTGCATGGCTTTTCCCCGAGTGCTCCAGTTTCCTTTCAGCTTCAACAAACTTAAAAGGTTGGTAGGTTAATTGGGTGCTTTCAATGGGTGAAATTGGTTTCTACCATATTATAAATAAATTTTAAAATGTTTGAATTGAATTAACACACACACACACACACACATGTGAGTGCGTGTGTGTACCTGCAGTGTGTGTGTGTATATATATATATATATATATATATGTACACACACACATTTATATATACACATATTTTTACATATTTTTAATGTATATGTGTATATATGCGTGTATATATGTGTGCGTCGACAGCATCGAATCCACACTGCTGAAGATCCAACTGCGTTGGGTAGGTCACATCTCCAGAATGGAGGACCATCGCCTTCCCAAGATCCTGTTATATGGCGAGCTCTCCACTGGCCACCGTGACAGAGGTGCACCAAAGAAGAGGTACAAGGACTGCCTAAAGAAATCTCTTGGTGCCTGCCATATTGACCACCGCCAGTGGGCTGATATCGCCTCAAACCGTGCATCTTGGCGACTCACAGTTCGGCGGGCAGCAACCTCCTTTGAAGAAGACTGCAGAGCCCACCTCACTGACAAAAGACAAAGGAGGAAAAACCCAACACCCAACCCCAACCAACCAATTTTCCCTTGAAACCGCTGCAACCGTGTCTGCCTGTCCCGCATCAGACTTGTCAGCCACAAACGAGCCTGCAGCTGACGTGGACATTACCCCTCCATAAATCTTCGTCCGCGAAGCCAGCCAAAGAACTTATTTTAGGGGAAAACACTCTAGACAGCCATTTCCTCTTGTAAGGATTACAAGAGTTTTCAACAGGCTGAACTTGGGATTCACAACCCATCTTGAAAATGGGGTTTTCACAAGCCTGCCAGCTTACCATGTTGGAGCCTCCAAAAGCTATTACAGAACTGTCCCCTCTCTCCCTCCCTCAAAGAGAAATCCTGTTTGTTTTATTTTTCGTTCTCTGTTTACAAAATCAGAATTCCTTGCAGGGCTCCAAAACCTTCCTGAATGCCTGCTGCACCTGCAAACAAAACTTTTGGGATTCATCACCAGCTTTCCCAAGCCTTTATGCACACCTTATTATTTAGATAATAATCTGATCTTCCATTTTTCCTTCCAAAATTGATAACCTCACATTAACCAACATTGTACTCCATTTGCCAGACCCTTACATACTCACTTTATCTCTCTCTCTTTATATATATATATATAATGTGCTTTTCCACTCAATTTATTGTCATCAGCAAATATAAACAGTCCCCTCTTCCAGATCATTATGTATATTGTTAAAAGTTGTAGCTCCAGTACTGCCACCTATGGCACATCGCATAAGACTGATTGCCTACCAGTAAAACATCAATTTATCTTAACATTCTGCTTCCTTTTGTTTAACCAATTACCAGTAAAACATCAATTTATCTTAACATTCTGCTTCCTTTTGTTTAACCAATGCTCTATGTTAATACAGTGCCCCCAACTCTATGCACCCTTAACTTATGGATAAGCCTTTTATGTCAAATAAAATTAAAATTATTGTCATCGGATTGCATAAGTAAAATCCAATGATACAAAGTTGTCTGGTTCTCAGTGCAAGAGAAGCAGACACACACAACCAGACGTAGCATACATACAAACAAATAATATATATGCAGGACAAGTATTCGTATGTACAAATAAATAAATAAATATTGTTTTGTAAATCCGAGAGCCTCAGGTGGTTAGTGCAAGTAGTTCCTTTGGTCGTTCACCATTCTCACTGCCTGTGGGAAGAAGCTATTTCTCAGTCTGGTAGTGCTGGCTCTGATATTCCTTTATCTCTTCCCCAATGGGAGCAGCTGAAAGATGCTGTGTGCAGGGTGGAAGGAGTCCTCAATGATTTTGCAAACCTTCTGCAGACAACAATCCCAGTGGAGAATGCCAATATGGAGAGAGGTCGACTCCAGTGATCCTCTCTGCTACTTTTCTGGTTCTATTAATTGAACTTCGATCCATTTCTCTGCACCAACCACACCAAATTGTGTTGCAGTGGGCAAGGATGTTCTCATCAGAGCTCCTGTAAAGATTGGCATAATGTTGGGTGGTAGCCTTGCCCGGTTAAGTCTTCTCAAGAAGTGTAGTCATTGTTGAGTCTTCCTGGCAAGTGAGGAGATGCTTTGTGTTCGCAATACTTCACTAGTTAAATTAACTCCAACTTGGTGCTTTCCATTTTCTGAACTCAGAATGGATGATCTGTAGTGGATGGTGATCATTCTTAGTCTTCCTGAAGTCTACAATCATCTCCTTCAGCTTGTTTATGTTGAGAGTCAGGATATTACTCTCATGCCGTATCATATTGCCCATCTCTTTTCTGCAGTGCGGCTCATCATTATTGATGTTGAGGCCAACTACTTTTGTGTCATCTGCAAACTTGATGACACTGCTAAAGCTGGATCTGGCAATGCAGTTGTGGGTCAGAAGTGTTAACAGGAACTGGCTGATGACACAGCCTTGAGGTACACAGTGCTCAGCAAGACAGTTCTTAATGCTTTGCTACTGAACCAAAAAACAAAATTGTGGCTTTTCAGTTAGGAAGTCCAGAATCCAGTTACAGAGTGGGGTGTTTTGTTCCAGTGAGAGCAGCATCTCCACCAGCCGCTAGGACTGATCATATTAAATGCCCTGCTGAAGTCAATGGACAGTAGCCTGGAGTATGAGGAATTGTTATCCAGGTGGGTCAGGAGAGTGTGAAAGGACAAAGCTATAACATAATCTGTGGAATGGTTTCTTCTATATGCGAATTGAAATGGGTCCAACATCTCTAGGTGGTGTGCTTTGATGTGTTCCATCGCAAGATGCTCGAAGCATTTCATAATGGTGGAGGCCAGTGCCACAGGGTGGGTGTCATTGAGGTCTGTTATTGTCACCCTCTTGAGAGGGTGATGGTGGCTGTCATGAACTCTGTGGGAATGATGGACTGCTGCAGTAAGATGCTGAAATTGTCTGAGAAGACGTCTGTCAATTGGTCTGCATAATCATTCAGTACCAGACCAAGTATGTTGTCTGCACCCACCAACTTCTTTGGGTTCACTTAGATAGGGTTTTCCTACCTCGGCCGCAGCTATGCGGGGGGACCTGTTCATCAGGGGAGACGGAGCTTTCTTCAGCGTCATCCTGCGCTTCTCATCAAACTGTACATAGATGTTCAGTCAGTCTGGAAGAGAAGCATCATGGTCTTCAACTTGCAAGATTGGTTTTCAATAAGGTGCCACATAATCAGAGTCCACAGAATTTTGGTAAATTATCACCAAAATGTCAACTGTAACCTCCCATTTCTTTCAGTACTCTGAGATGCATTCTGTCAGGACCCATGACTTATTTATCTTTAGGCCCACAAGTTTCCTCAGCACTCCTTCTAAAGTGATTTCTATTGTATCCAGGTCCTCACTTCCCTCTGCATGCATAACCTCTGTCAATGGCATCGTAGACATGCCTTTCACTGTTACAACCAACACTAAATAATCATTTAAAGCATCTGCCATTTCTTTATTCCCAATACCAATTCCCCTTTCTCAATCTCCAAAGGAACTTGCATTCACTTTAGCCATCCTCTTCCATTTTATATAATTATAAAACACTTTTATTTTACTGTCCATTTTTATATTGGTGTGCCCATTTTTTTCATAATTTACTTCCCTTTCTTATTGTTTACTTTGTGGTTTCTCATTGCATTTTAATCCTTTTCAAATTTTCAAGTTTCTCACTACTCTTGGCAATTTTGTAAGCAGACATTTAGTTTGATGTTTTCCATTATTTTCTTAGTTATCTTAATATGGCTGTTCCCCACCCTTACTGTTCTGCATTTTAACTAGAATATACTTTTGTTGAGCACCATGAAAAATCTGAAAGTTTTCCACTGTTCTTCAACTGTCGTACCATGTAGTCTATACTGGCCAACTCCTCCCTCCCTTGGTTAGGCAAAATACACTGGTATTAGACCAAACTATTCCACCTTTCATTTGTCTGTGGAACTTGATCATACTGTGTCACTCTTTCCATGAGTATCCCTAATTTTACCTATCTCATTCCACAGGACCAGATCCATCATAGCATGTTCCCTTGCAGGTTCAGTTACATACATGCTGTTCAAGCAAGCCATCATAAATGCATTCTATGAAGTTCTCTTCAAGGTGGAGAGGGTGAGAAAATTTAATTTCTTGGGAGTCACGATCTTGGAGGATAATTTCTGGATCTAACAATCCATTGGCATTGTGAAGAAAGCACTTCAGCGCCTCAACTTCCTCGGGAGTTTGTGGAGGTTTTGGTATAACACCAGAAACCCTGGCAAATTTCTACAGAGGTGCAGTGGAAAGTGTGCTGACTGGCTGCATCACGGTCTGGTATGGGAACACCAATACCCTTGAGTGTAAAGCCATCCAAAATGCAGTGGATAATGCCCAAGACATCACAGGCAAAACTCTCCTCATGAATGAGTACATCTACAGGGATCACTGCCATCCGAGAGCATCAGCAATCATCAAATACCAATACCACCCAGCACACATTCTGTTCTTGCTGCTGCCACCAGGAAAGAGGTCCAGGTGCCACTCTTCCCATATCTGACTCCTCAATGACAAATTCAATCAGAGAATCATTTAAGGACTCTGTCCACTTTATTAATTTTCTTTTTGTTCTCTATATTTACATTCATTATCCATTTACAGTTCTTTTATTTTTTTTTTACATGTTTACTCTGCATTTTTTTTGCACTACCGATTAGTGGAAATTCTGCCGTGCCCACAGGAAAAAGGAATCTCAGGGTTGTATGTGATGTGTTACGAGGCCAAAGGACCCCAAAACCCAGCAGCAATAGACATTCACCAAGACAAGTGGTTTTTAAAACAAAAGTTATTTTTAATCAACTTCAAACATGAAAATAGAATCAAACTAACTTGACTATACATAACTAGCCCAAATAACCCCCTTCTAATTCTAAGTGCACGTGTATGTAGTGAGTGTATAAATTTAAGAAAAGTTCTTCGATTCACAGTTCAATCTCACTTCTTCGAAGTTCTCTGGTTGCAGGTAATCACCATCTTTCTTTTCTTTGGCTTGGCTTCGCGGATGAAGATTTATGGAGGGGGTAAAAAGTCCACGTCAGCTGCAGGCTCGTTTGTGGCTGACAAGTCCGATGCGGGACAGGCAGACACGAATGCAGCGGTTGCAGGGGAAAATTGGTTGGTTGGGGTTGGGTTTTTCCTCCTTTGCCTTTTGTCAGTGAGGTGGGCTCTGCGGTCTTCTTCAAAGGAGGTTGCTGCCCGCCAAACTGTGAGGCGCCAAGATGCACGGTTTGAGGCGTTATCAGCCCACTGGCGGTAGTCAATGTGGCAGGCACCAAGAGATTTCTTTAGGCAGTCCTTGTACCTTTTCTTTGGTGCACCTCTGTCACGGTGGCCAGTGGAGAGCTCGCCATATAACACGATCTTGGGAAGGCGATGGTCCTCCATTCTGGAGACGTGACCCATCCAGCGCAGCTGGATCTTCAGCAGCGTGGACTCGATGCTGTCGACCTCTGCCATCTCGAGTACTTCGACGTTAGGGATGTAAGCGCTCCAATGGATGTTGAGGATAGAGCGGAGACAACGCTGGTGGAAGCGTTCTAGGAGCCGTAGGTGGTGCCGGTAGAGGGCCCATGATTCGGAGCTGAACAGGAGTGTGGGTATGACAACGGCTCTGTATACGCTTATCTTTGTGAGGTTTTTCAGTTGGTTGTTTTTCCAGACTCTTTTGTGTAGTCTTCCAAAGGCGCTATTTGCCTTGGCGAGTCTGTTGTCTATCTCATTGTCGAACCTTGCATCTGATGAAATGGTGCAGCCGAGATAGGTAAACTGGTTGACCGTTTTGAGTTTTGTGTGCCCGATGGAGATGTGGGGGGGCTGGTAGTCATGGTGGGGAGCTGGCTGATGGAGGACCTCAGTTTTCTTCAGGCTGACTTCCAGGCCAAACATTTTGGCAGTTTCCGCAAAGCAGGACGTCAAGCGCTGAAGAGCTGGCTCTGAATGGGCAACTAAAGCGGCATCGTCTGCAAAGAGTAGTTCACGGTCAAGTTTCTCTTGTGTCTTGGTGTGAGCTTGCAGGCGCCTCAGATTGAAGAGACTGCCATCCGTGCGGTACCGGATGTAAACAGCGTCTTCATTGTTGGGGTCTTTCATGGCTTGGTTCAGCATCATGCTGAAGAAGATTGAAAAGAGGGTTGGTGCGAGAACACAGCCTTGCTTCACGCCATTGTTAATGGAGAAGGGTTCAGAGAGCTCCTCGCCAAACGAACCCAGCTCAGCGCGGACATTGGCGACTTCAGGGGTTTCTACGAGGCTCTAAAGGCTGTGTACGGCCCCTCACCCCAAGTCCAAAGCCCGCTGCGCAGCTCAGACGGCAAAGTCCTCCTCAGCGACAAGATCTCCATCCTCAACCGATGGTCAGAACACTTCCAATCTTTTTTCAGTGCCAACCGCTCAGTCCAAGATTCCGCCCTGCTCCAGCTCCCTCAACAGCCCCTAAGGCTAGAGCTGGATGAGGTTCCCACCCTGGATGAGACATATAAGGCAATTGAACAACTGAAAAGTGGCAAAGCAGCAGGTATGGATGGAATCCCCCCAGAAGTCTGGAAGGCTGGCGGCAAAACTCTGCATGCCAAACTGCATGAGTTTTTCAAGCTTTGTTGGGACCAAGGTAAACTGCCTCAGGATCTTCGTGATGCCACCATCATCACCCTGTACAAAAACAAAGGCGAGAAATCAGACTGCTCAAACTACAGGGGAATCACGTTGCTCTCCATTGCAGGCAAAATCTTCGCTAGGATTCTACTAAATAGAATAATACCTAGTGTCGCCGAGAATATTCTCCCAGAATCACAGTGCGGCTTTCGCGCAAACAGAGGAACTACTGACATGGTCTTTGCCCTCAGACAGCTCCAAGAAAAGTGCAGAGAACAAAACAAAGGACTCTACATCACCTTTGTTGACCTCACCAAAGCCTTCGACACCGTGAGCAGGAAAGGGCTTTGGCAAATACTAGAGCGCATCGGATGTCCCCCAAAGTTCCTCAACCTGATTATCCAACTGCACGAATCACCATACTGTGCACAGAATTTAACATGTATAGAGGTCACCAGGCTTTGGTGCTTGAAAGATAAATGTTTACTGCTCAGGAAGGTTCTTGTAAGGTTTGCAGAGGGAGATATTTGTTGCACCAGGACTTCCACAATTGAGGTACCACCATTAGTCACCTCAATGTCTCGCTGATGAAATTTGCCCGATCAGGGTTTTTCAGATGTTAATCTCTTTCTTTCAGGTTATGACAGAGCTCCTTCTGTTCCTCTTATTCCAAGAGAAATATCAGACAGATAACGCACGCACGCACGCACGCACGCACGCACTGAAAGGCCTTCACCTCCCCCCCAACTGAAACGCCAAAGAGAGCATGTGACTCATATCTTGCAAAACCCCCACCTTCTCCAGCAAACAACAAGTTTTTTCTTCTCAAGTTATTATCTTAGGTAAACAATCCAGGAGTGATCTTTCTGTGCACTCTGGCCAAACCCTTGAAAAGAGCTTCCACTAGCCATTGTGCCTCAAATTCTAGTCATTCATTTTATGACATCAGTTCAATAAACACCTACTTGTCTGTCTCCTCTATGCTGACTACTTGCTTACGTTCTCCACGAGATCTTCAATATTTCTTCAGTCTTTCAAATAAGATGTGTTTTAAAATGTGTGTATGTATGTGACATACTCTAAATCTAATAATTTTTCCCCAAATATTAATATTCTTACAGATGTCATGTATGTACTATTACAAGATCAAACCAACAACCACAAAGAAGGCATATCACACAGGGGTAAAGATGAACTTTATTAACAAAAAATTCACCTTCAAACTTTAATTCAAAATCTCCCCTTTTATAATAATGCCCATTGGTTACTATACAAATTTCTATAACAGTGTAAAACTAATAAATTCCCTAGCCTCCTTCCATTTCACAGAACCCCCCAGTGGTGGTTTATCGTCCAAGTCCAGAAATTTTAGATCATTTTCTGCACACACACTCAGTCTGTCTCCCACTCTCTCAGCAATCCACCTTCACCTTGGCTCTTAAAGGCCAACTATCACTTTATAACATAAAAATCACACAACACATAGGCCAATACACAACACAGATCTCTGCAACAGTACTCTGACAATAAATCTGAAATCAAAATCTAATCTCAGCACAGATGGTTTCAGCATTTTAAATCTAATATCATCTCTCATTATCACCCTGATCTCATCATTAATTAAGAGTGCCACCTAACCTCTGACACCCTCTTGCTTGTCCTTTCATATTCCTTGTTATTCTTGGATATTTAATTCCCATTCCTATCCATCCTGCAACCACATTTCTGTAATAGCCACAAAATCATTTCCCTTTGCATTGCTTTTGCCACTAGTTCCTTCACCTTGCTTTGAAAACTACTGGCATTCAGGTAAAGTGCCCTTGTACTTATTGAGCTTTTATCTTTCCCTCTTTTCCACTTGACATTTACCAAACTGTTCTTATTTTGCTCTTTTCTCATTTTTACTTTTACTTTACCCACACACTTCCCTTTTACTTTATTCATCCTTCTCCAATCTTTTGAACCCACCTACCAATGCACTCCCTCCCCCATACTATTTAGTTTAAAGCCCTATCCGCAGTTCTAGTTATGTGGTTTGCCAGGATCCACAATGCTCTGTTGCTGTTCTTATGATCTGTTAGTTATCCCTCCACCCACACTTAATTGAAAAAAAATTCTTTTCCTTCTATTAATAGATTACTAAGGGTTCTACTTTTCTGTACCATATCAAGCCCTTGCCTTAATTCATGACTGTGATTACAGTGGTGATAGTCGGGTCTTCTCTGGAGTTATCTCCAAGAAAACATTTCAGTTTGCTGCTTATTTCTTTTTACTATGTTGCTATACAAATCAGATCTTACTGGGGCTATTCTTCATATTTTGTTACAACATAAATCCCCCAAAGACAGTTGGCAGATATGTTAAGAATAGCAGTGGCTGTGTCACAAGTTTGATTACACGATCAGCATGCTGTAAATTGGTGATTCAAAATCTCAGATGAATTGTATCAATTCTAAATATGCATCCATGAATTTAATGCTGTATGCGTATTTCTATACCATTCTTTGGATAGCTTATCATTGAATTATTCTGGACTGGAATAAAACAACACATTTCCTCATGCTTATAATAACCCCAGCTAATGCCATTACTTTAATCATAATTAAATATTTATTTTTCTTTTCTAAGAGTTCAATAATTCTGTCACTCATTCTTCCACCCTTAAGTACTAAAATATGTCTGAACAAAATCTGAAGTTCTTAGACCACTTTATTCAGCATGAAATGTTGAGCTTACATATTAATGCAATTCACTTGACTGCACATCCAACTTATTATTCATTAGTTTTGTATTGGAAGCCCTTTAAATATTTTTTGTTATAAAAGAACTCTTTATAAGTGAGATCTTCGACTTAATTAACTTGTTATTTCGTTACTTAGCATTTCTGTGCCATTTGAAAAGATTTATATTTAGCAAAGTAATTTTAACAGTTGCAGAAACAGAAAAAAAGCAATAGTAAATGTTACATGACTATTACACTGACTATTGTAACATTACAATAAATGTTACATGATTATTACACTGACTATTGTAACATTACAATGACTATTGTAACACTATAGTAAATGTTACATGACTATTGCGCTGACTATTGTAACATTACAATGACTATTGTAACACTATAGTAAATGTTACATGACTATTGCGCTGACTATTGTAACATTATAGTAAATGTTACATGACTTGGCTTAAATTTGATGGCTTGGCTTCACGAATGAAGACTTAGGAAGGAGTCTGACCACATCTGCTGCAGGCTCGCTGGTTGCTGATGAAGCCTATGTGGAACACATGCCCAGTCGTAGCGGATGCAGACAGAATTCCATTCTGGGTTTTGGGTTTTTGTGTCATGATTAAATTGAATTACCTTCCAAAACACAATTTTTTTTCCTGCCTATTCAAGAGGGTTACATCCATTGGTCTAGCAAATTAATCACTTCTTTAACAATTGCATCTGCTATGTTAATTATGTTTTGTGGCAGTTAGAGGGGGGGAGAGGGTTAGGGGAGTGGAAATCACTTTCTAGCCAGGTCAAGCATCGTCAAGTTTGAGTGATACTGTTACAAGCCCAGAGGACCCCAAAACCCAGCAGCAATAGAAATTCACCAAGACAAATGGTTACTTAAACAAAAGTTGCTTTTAATTTTCTTTAAACATAAAAACAGGATCAAATTTTAACTTATTACTATTAACTTAACCCCCTTCTAATTGTAAGCACACATGTACGTAATGTGTATATGTTCAGGAAAGTTGTTTGATTCTTAGTCCAATCTCACTTCTCATTCCTCCAAGTTCACCAGTATCAGGCAATTCTTAAACTGTGCACAGAATTTAGCATTTATGAATCTTCATGAGGCTCTGGTGCGTAAAGTTAAATGGTTATCACTCAGGAAGATTCTTGTTGGTTTCAGAGAGAAATTTGTTGCTCGATGGACACACACTTACTGATTTCCTCCAATCACTTCAGTATTTTGCCAAAGAAACTTGCCCCATCATGGGTTGTCTAAATGATAACCTATTCTTCCAGGCCACCACAGAATTCCTCTTGTTTCCCTTATTTCAGGAGAAACACTATCGCCAGCCATTTCCTCTTTTAAGGATTACATGGGTTTTCAACAGGCCTGCCAGCTTGCCATACTGCAGCCTCTAAAAGCTACTGTAGAACTCAGTTCTCTCTCTCACTCACTCACTCAAAGAGAAATCCTGTTTGTTTTATTCTTGCTCTGCTTGGTAAAAACCAGAACACCTCCCCAATGCTCCAAAACCCAATCCTTGAAAGATTTTAATCGGCACTTTGACCCTGGAATGTTTCATTTGCACCTGCTTTGGAAATTCTTTCCAAAGCAGTTTTATTGTCTTTGTAAAATCACTGGTGCCTGAATGTCTAGCTTCAGTCAAAGCTCTTGCATTTTAAATGAGATGTGTTTTGCTATTCTGTATAACCTACACTAAGCCTCCACAAACCATGTTCTTTAAAGACACATTTATATATAATATAGCCGGTAACTGATACAGCAGAACCATGAGTAGGAGTGCTGCTTCAAAGCTCCAGCAATCTCAGAATCAATGGTTACACTTGGGGCTGACTGTATGGAATTTGTATGTTTTCACTGTGTTTCCTCCTGGTGAGCAGTGGAATCCTCTGGATGGGGGGGGGGGGGTGGGTGTTGGGGTGGAGCAGGAGGCTTTGGCTTGGGGATGATGGAGGGCAGGGAAAGATTAATTGAGGGAAATTTGCAGAAAGTTAGAGAGAGACCGAGCATGGAAACAGGTGCTTCAGCTCACCAGATGTTTGCTGACTTACTTATGCTCATCTAAAATTCCTCTCACTTTCTCTTCCAACATTCTCAGAAACTCCAGCCAGACTCTACCTCTCATCTACACATCAGGGTTAATTAACAGAGGTTTAATCAACATAAGTGGCCAATCAACGTAACAACTGGCACATCTTTTGGATGTGGAAAGAAACCTGAATACCTGGTGGAAACTCAAACACTTTAGTGGAAAGGACTTCTCAATGTCACCATTGTAATACCCATTGCGATCATAATTGTTTTGAAGGTGAATAGCAGATGACATTCATCGATATAAAAGGATATGCTCAATTTAATATTTCTTCTGCCCTCTATGCGAGTATCTACCATCTGAAAGTTCCCGATAAAGGAGCTGCTTGGATATGCGTCCGTCCGCCATAAGGATGACAAAACCCAGAATAGGGTCTGCATCCACTATGGCTGGGCATGTGTTCCACATAGGCTTCATCAGCAACCAGCGAGCCTGCAGCAGATGTGGTCAGACTCCTTCCTAAGTCTTCATTTGCGAAGCCAAGCCATCAAATTTAAGCCAAGTCATGTAACATTTACTATAATGTTACAATAGTCAGTGTAATAGTCATGTAACATTTACTATAATGATACAATAGTCAGTGTAATCTTTTCTTTGGCTTGGCTTCGCGGACGAAGATTTATGGAGGGGGTAAAAAGTCCACGTCAGCTGCAGGCTCGTTTGTGGCTGACAAGTCCGATGCGGGACAGGCAGACACGATTGCAGCGGTTGCAAGGGAAAATTGGTTGGTTGGGGTTGGGTGTTGGGTTTTTCCTCCTTTGCCTTTTGTCAGTGAGGTGGGCTCTGCGGTCTTCTTCAAAGGAGGCTGCTGCCCGCCAAACTGTGAGGCGCCAAGATGCACGGTTTGAGGCGTTATCAGCCCACTGGCGGTGGTCAATGTGGCAGGCACCAAGAGATTTCTTTAGGCAGTCCTTGTACCTTTTCTTTGGTGCACCTCTGTCACGGTGGCCAGTGGAGAGCTCGCCATATAATACGATCTTGGGAAGGCGATGGTCAGTGTAATAGTCATGTAACATTTACTATAGTGTTACAATAGTCAGTGTAATGTTACAGTATCTCTCAACAGCAGTATGTGGACTGATGGTAGACTTGCTCTGGAGAGAACTTCAGTGTCAGGTATTTTGTCTTGCCATCTGATGCCTAATATTCTATGAGGACAAGTCATGTGAAAATGGTTGCGTTCTCTTGCGTGCCTTTGATACACAGTCATACAGGGGAGTAGTGAGGACCATGGCTCTGTAGACCTTCAGATTTGTTGCTGGATTCATTCCTAGATGTTCCCATACAGTGGAACGCAGCCTTCCGAAAGCAGAGCTTGCTTTTGCTAATCTGCATTTAGCTTCTGATGGGCATGAAAAAGGCAATGCTTTTCAACAAGTCATCGAACCAGTCATCCTGTTTGTGGGTAGAGGTCCCTGAAGCATTCCCAGTAATCCTCAGTGCTGCCTGCAAGATGTAGGTCAATAAGTTTGATTTTTAAGTCTTCAGCCAGCGTAGGTCTTTATTGTTACACTTGCCCACTCCCTGTCTCTCAATGACTCCCTGCCATACCAAAGAGTAAAATCCTACTCTTGTATTGAAGTCACCAAGCAAGATCAGCTTTTCGATGCTGCTCACTACTGATAGCAGGGTATCTAGTTCTTCATAAAACACATCTTTCGTCTTTTCCGTGTTGATCATTGTGGGTACATAGGCGCTGATCAGAGTGGCTTGACTTCTCTTCTCTACAGCAGAAGCTGTAGTGTCATGAGCTGGTTGTTCACACCCTTGGGGAGACTGGCAAGTTTCAAAACAAGGTGACTCCTGATGGTAAATCCAACTCCAGCATCACGACGCTCATTGTTGCTGTGACCACCCCAAAAAAAGTGTATTCACTTCCAGTTGTATCTTGCAAGCTCTCAATGTTGCATCTTGCAAGCTCTCTGGCAACTAAGATTGTTCTCTCTGATATATCTGCTATAAATTTCTCCAAAAGCGTGCACACATTCCAAGTGCCAAAGGTGAGAAGTGTCACCTAGAGTATATGTTTGACACCAAACTGGGAAACCCACCAGTCATGGTAAACTGGACAGAGTGTAGTGAAGCAGGCAACATTTATGTGACCCTTTCTAGCCCCTTCCTCATGCTATTGAGCAATGCATTCCTGTTCAGTCACCCAGATAGACACCAAGATTCGCTGCTTCTTTGGTCAGCAAGAAATTACCATTAGACTTTAGCCGCCTGTGTACTGGTCTGTGACGACAGCTCCCAGTGTATCCACATCTGCTGCTTTGTCACTCGCCAATCACCACAGGGTTTTAAAGGTTGAACAAGAGGGTGATAATAATTGTGTCAATACTAGTGATTGATTTGGATTGAAGTGAATGAGAGTTGTGAAGTATCAGCCTCATTCTCTCTTTCCAATTCTCATTTGGATCCAGTGGCAGGACAACTGTTGAGACAGCTGGAGATGGGACAAGGCGCAGTGGATGACTAGGACGTTTTCTGTGCTTTTTCATGCATTTCGTGTTCCATGATGCTTCCAGGGACCTCCTTCTTGACCATTGGACCTCCCACTTGTCTCGTCCGCTCAGTTCGCTAGAGTCTTTCTTCAAATGTTGGGATAGACAACTCCATATATCACTGAGAGCTCACTCAGTGTGAGGCAGCCACAGGTAGGCCAATGCACTCCCAGCCAGTCTCGGACCTGGAGTCGCAAGACACACTGGCCCAGCCTGCTGCACCACCCAGAACACAGACACCTGCACCTGGTGGCCATTTTGGTGGCAGCCCAGCAGGAGGCAGGTCCGGCCCAGGGAGGCAGCAGAGCTGAAGCAGGTGGTGATGGGAGGAGATAGCCAGAGCTGGGGAAACCTCCTCCTGGGGGGGTGGGGTGGTTGCAGCTAGCACTGAGACAACCTCTGCAAGTAGCCCCGGGCCCAGGAATGGTCAACACATATGGACACCTATGGTACAGATGGGATTAATTGTAGAGCGATATATTTCACTTTTAATTATTTTAAAACTGATGCATTATTCAATTATTACAAACATGTTGGAACTCTTGAAAAAAGAGCCATAGGTGCTGTGTGGTTAATAAGGGATAACTTAAGGTGTTATGTGAGTAAATAAAGAAAGCTTGAGTACTACTGATCTAATGGCATGTATTAATAGTACTTTTAGGGATTCTCCTTCACTTATTTTTTACTCTCTGCCTTTTCTTTTTCCAACCCACTGCCCCTCTCCCCCCTCCCCACTTTGTCCTTGATGTTTTTTTTTTCCTCTACCTGTCTCTCCATCCCTCACATCTTCTGTCCAATACTCTATCTCCTCATTTGGGACCACCCCCCTTTGTCTTCCCCCCTTTAACCTATTCTACCTTAGTTGACTGGCCATTTTCACTACTGGACCTATTAAAGTTCCTCCAGAAATTCTGCATTTGCTGAAAATAAAAGTCCAAGCTGCTGGGAAAAATTCACAAAAATATTTATATTGATTAGTAGTGACTCCAGAATGATGTGAGACAGTTTGTGGCACACACCAGAGGAGTGAACCAGGTAATCCTGTACCCCTGACTTTATCAAAAGCTGAACTTTTCACATGATCTAATTGTTGGGCACTACCAGTTGCCCTATAATCACAGACAAAGACTGAGGGGAACGAAAGGGTTTATTGTACAGAAGACTTGAGCTGGCCCAGATCCAAACTAGGGAAGTGCAGGGAAGGGAGACCTTTATGGCCTAGGCCACAGGAATCCAGGGGAGAGCATCATCAGGTGGCAGGTCAGCCTATGCCTTTACCAGCCAATTATTATATTTAATTTATATACAATCCATACCACAACCCTAACAACCTAGACCTATTTGACTAAAGCCAATGAGAAACATAGCATTGATCATATTGTTTAACAGCACAATTTCACCACTAGGATTCACAAGTATATTGCCAGGACAGGAGGTAAACAAAAAAAGTCTTCAGTTGCTGGGATCAAGTAGAATACACAAATGTGCTGGAGAAACTCAACAGGTCAAACAGTTTTCTTTATAGAACAAAGATAAAGATACATAATCGACTTTTTGAGCTTGAACCTTTAATCAAAGCATCAAAGTACTTAGTAGGTTATTCAGCAAGTTGTGTGATCTGCTGAGTTTCCCCAGCACATTTGTGTTATTGGGACTTGTAAGGAGATTTTGGATATACCATGGATAGGTTTCCAAAGAGTGAAGGAGGCCTGACCAATGCTGATAAAACCACAACGAACATGGATAAGGTGGGTTGTCACAGACTTTATGCAAGGTCTAAAATTAGAAGGTATTGGTTTAGAGTGAGAGGAGAAGGATTTAAGGTTTTGAGACAAGATTTTCAAAAAGAGGGTGATGTTCCCATCGAAGAACTGCCAGACAAAGTGGGGGAGCTGGCTACAGATACAATGTTTAAAAGCCACTTGGACAGGAGCATGGGTAGGAAGGACTTACAATGTAAGAATATTAGAAATAGGAACAGAAGTCAGTCATCTGGACCATCGAACCTGTTTCATCAATGAGATTATGGTTGATCTGGTCATGATCATCTCCACTTACCTACCTGATCCCCATAACTCTTAATTCCCTATTGGTCAAAATCTATCTGCTGTGTCTTAATTACATTAAATAAGTCAGTCTCTACTGTTTAAATGAGAAGTGAATTCCACAGGTTCACTAGTCTCTTGGAAAATCAGTTCCACCTCACAACTTAAAACTATTCACCTGAATCTTGATGCTATGTGATTAAGTTCCATACACAAATGTACTGGAGAAACTCGCAGGTTACACAGTATCCAAAGGAAGTAAAGGGTAACCAACATTTCAGGCCTGGGTCCTTTATCAGGTGTAAGAATAAAAAAAAAGTGGGGTAGGAGAGGAGAGAAGGGAACCCAAGTTCTCATCTCACCGGCTAATGAAAACTATCCCTTTCCTATGATCACATCTATTCCATTCATATTTTTTCCTCTGTTTCTATGAGATCCTCCTTTCTCCTTCCAAAACCCAATAAATACTGTTCCATGTTACTCAACCTCTCCTCGCAGACTAACCCCTTCATTTTCGGAATCAACCCAATGAACATCTATTGCATCACCCCCTAAGCCAATAAATCGTTTCTCAAATAAGACGACCAGACTTTCACAAACTATTCCAGGTGTAACCTCACCAGTACATTTAAGACCTCCTGGTCTTAAATTTAATCCCTTGAGCAATGAAGGCCAACATTCCATTTGCTTTCTTGATCACTTGCCTGCTGCACCTGCAAACCAACCTTTTGTGATTCTTGTACAAGCACTCCCAGGTCTCTATGCATGACAGCATGCTATAGACAATAGACAATAGGAGCTAGAGTAGGCTCTTCGGCCCGTCGAGCCAGCACCACCATTTTACAGATCATGGCTGATCACTACTATCAGTACCCCTTTCCAGCCTTATCCCCATAACCCTTAACTCCTTTGCCCACTAGAGTCTTATCTAACTCTCTTTTGAACATAATCAGCGAATCTGCCTCTACCACCCTCTGTGGCAGAGCATTCCACAGATTCACACTTCTCTGGGTAACAAAATGTTTTCTCATCTCCGTCCTAAAGGGCCTACCCTGTATTCTTAAACTATGCCCTCTAGTCCTCGTCTCCCCCATCATTGGGAACAAGTAATCCGACTTCACCCTGTCTATCCCCCTGATAATTATGTATACCTCAATCATGTCCCCCCTCATCCTTCTAAACTCCATCGGATACAAGTCCAGTTTTTCTAGCCTTTCAGCATATGTCAACCCCGCCATCCCTGGAACTAACCTTGTAAATCTGCGCTGTACACCCTCTATAGCTAGTATGTCCTTCCTCAAAATTGGAGACCAAAACTGGACACAATACTCCAGGTGGGGTCTCACCAGGGCCCTGTACAACTGCAGAAGGGCGTCTCTGTTCCTATACTCCAATCCACTCTTTATGAAAGCCAACATGCCATTTGCCTTCTTCACAGCTTTCTGAACCTGCATGCTAGCCTTCAGTGACTGGTGAACAAGTACACCCAGATCCATTTGCACCTCCCCACTCCCTAGCTTGTCTCCATTTAAATAATATTCAGCTTTCGTATTATTGCCCCCAAAATGGATAACCTCACATTTGCTCACATTGAACGTCATCTTCCATTCAGCAGCCCAATCCCTCAACCTGTTCAAGTCCCTCTGCATTTTCCTGACATCCTCCTCACACCCCACACTGCCACCCAGTTTAGTGTCATCTGCAAATTTGCTCATGTTATTAATAATCCTCTCATCCAAATCATTTACATAAATTACAAACAACTGAGGACCCAATACCGATCCCTGCGGCACTCCACTCGTCACATCCTGCCATCCTGAAAAAGACCCGCTTATTCCAACCCTTTGTTTCCTATTTCTTAACCAATTTCCTATCCATGTCAGCACCTTACCTCCAATACCATGCTCCCTGATCTTGCCCACTAGTCTCCCGTGCCGTACCTTATCAAAGGCCTTCTGGAAGTCCAAATACACCACATCCACTGGCTCTCCCAAATCCACCCTCTTTGTCACATCCTCGAAAAATTCCAGAAGGTTAGTCAAGCATGACTTAACCTTAAGGAATCCATGCTGACTAGCCCTTATACTATTATTTCTGCCTAAGTGTTCTGTTATTACTCCTTTTATGATAGATTCCAATATCTTCCCCACCACCGATGTCAGGCTGACCGGTCTATAATTTCCCGTTTTCTCCCTCCCTCCCTTCTTAAAAATCGACACCACATCAGCCACTCTCCAATCCTCAGGGACCTCCCCCGAATCTATGGAACTTTGGAAAATGTCGACCCGTGCCTCCACAATTTCCATAGCAACTTCTTTAAGCACCCTGGGATGCAGCCCATCAGGCCCTGGGGATTTATCAGCCCTCAGTCCCAACAATTTACTCACAACCTCCTGCTTCTGGATCCGGATATCCATTAGATCCCCTACTTCCCCAGGAAAGTTCCCCAAGTGTCTTGGTACCACATGACCACTACCCCCTAACTGACCATAACCTATATCCTCCTTGGTGAAGACAGTTGCAAAGTATTTGTTAAATTCCTCAGCCATCTCCTTGTTTCCGGTAATTATTCCACCCTTTTCCATTCTTAATGGACCAATTTTAGACCGAACCAACTTCTTCCTCTTCACATATTTAAAAAAGCTTTTGCTATCCTCCATTATATTATTTGCTAATTTCCTCTCGTACTTCATTTTCCCCTCTCTTATGACTTTCTTAGTTACCCTCTGATGCTCTTTGAAGGTTTCCCAATCCACTAACTTCCCACTCCGCTTTGTTACCTTATACTTACTCCCTTTGGATTTGATATTGCACTTGATTACATTAGTTAGCCATGGCTGCCATTTGCATCTCCTAGAACCTTTCCTCCACTTTGGAATAAATTTGTCCTGAATCCTGTGAAAAATGTCCAAAAATACCTGCCATTTTTCCCCAGTTGTCCTCCCAGCTAGTGTATCTTTCCATTTTATTTTGGCTAGCTCCTCCCTCATAGCTGCATAATCCCCTTTATTTAACTGCAGTACAGATGCTTCCGACTTCCTTTCTTTTTTCCTTTCTAATTGTAGCTCAAAAGTAACCATACCATGGTCACTATTCCCTAATGGCTCCCCTACATCGAGGTCACTTATTAACTCTGCGTCGCTGCACAGCACCAAGTCCAGAATCAACTTCCCCCTGGTAGGTTCCTCCACTAGTTGCTCCAAGAAAGTATCTCGTAGACATTCAATAAACTCACTCTCTTGTGTTCCTGCCCCCGTCTGATTATTCCAGTCCACCTTCATGTTGAAGTCCCCTATAACTACCGTTGACATGCCACTCTTAATTCCTGATTTATACTTCTGCCGATATCTGAGCTACTTTTCGGAGGCCTGTAAATGACCCCCATTATGGTCCTCATGCCTTTGAAATTTCTTAATTCTATCCAAACAGACCCGACCCCACCTGTTTCAATGTCTTTCCTTTCAAACGCCTGAATTTAATTTCTTACCAACAGAACTACCCCACCTCCTCTTCCTAACTTTCTGTCTTTTCTATAGGACGTGTACCCGGGAACACTTATTTCCCAATCCTGCCCTTCCCGCATGTCTCCGTTACTCCGACAATGTCATAACCTCCCATTGCCATTTGCGCCTCAAACTCATCCACTTCATTCCTTACACTCCGTGCATTCATACACAATACCTTGATACCATATCTCCTTTCTCCCTCCACCTTTGTTCTCGATGCACTTGTCCCTACTCTCCTCTCACTTATAGTTCCCTTTTTCCTTATGGTTTCACCGTCTAACGGAACCACACCTATATTCACTCTCCTATCTGATTCCCTATCAGTCCTGTTCCCTTTCCCCTGCCAAATTAGTTTAAATCAAATCCAACAGCATTTTTAAACCTAACTGCTAGTATATTGGCCCCCGTTGCATTCAGATGTAAACCATCCCTCCTGTAGAGGTCTTGTCTTCCCCAGAAGAGATCCCAATGGTCAATGAACCTGAATCCCTGCACTCTGCAGCATTCCTTCAGCCACACATTTAACCTCCTGATTTTATTATTTTTTCCCCCACCCATGCTCAGCACAGGTAGCAGCCCCGAGATTAAAATCCTGGAGGTCCTGCTTCTTAACCTCCTTCCAAGCTCACGGTAGTCCCTCTTCAGGGTCTCCTCCTTCATCTTATCCACGTCATTTGTACCCACGTGTATCAGGACTTCTGGCCGTTCACCTCCCCCCCCCCCCCCCCAGGATACTCTGAACCCTATTCAAGATGTCTCGCTGCAATCATTCACCATTTAAATAATAGTTCAATTTATTATTTTTCCTTTTTAAGTAGATGATCTCATATTTATTAACATTGTGCTTCATTTGCCAGATCCTTTAAAATTCATTTATCCAATCTATATCTCTCCACAGACTCTCTGTGCCCTCTATACAATTTGCTTTTTCACTTAGTTCAGTGTTATCATCAAGCTTAGATATGCTACACTAGGTTCCCCCCCCACCAAATTATTTATGTTTTGGCAATTGCTTATGACTCAGCATTGACCCCTGCTACATTCTGCTCACCACTAATTCTTTCTTTGGCTTGGCTTCGCGGACGAAGATTTATGGAGGGGGTAAAAAGTCCACGTCAGCTGCAGGCTCGTTTGTGGCTGACAAGTCCGATGCGGGACAGGCAGACACGATTGCAGCGGTTGCAGGGGAAAATTGGTTGGTTGGGGTTGGGTGTTGGGTTTTTCCTCCTTTGCCTTTTGTCAGTGAGGTGGGCTCTGCGGTCTTCTTCAAAGGAGGTTGCTGCCCACCAAACTGTGAGGCGCCAAGATGCACGGTTTGAGGCGTTATCAGCCCACTGGCGGTGGTCAATGTGGCAGGCACCAAGAGATTTCTTTAGGCAGTCCTTGTACCTTTTCTTTGGTGCACCTCTGTCACGGTGGCCAGTGGAGAGCTCGCCATATAACACGATCTTGGGAAGGCGATGGTCCTCCATTCTGGAGACGTGACCCATCCAGCGCAGCTGGATCTTACATCCCTAACGTCGAAGTACTCGAGATGGCAGAGGTCGACAGCATCACCACTAATTGCTAATCAGAGAAACACCCACATCCCAACACTCTGCCTTCTATTGGTTACCCTATAGAATGTCCACAACTCTGTTCAACTTTCTCTTATGCAAAGAGATTTGTGTGGAACTTTATCAATTGCCTTCTAGAAATCTTACATTACCACACCCAGCTATTCCCCTTGATCCACAATATTCACTATATTCCCAAAGAACACAAGTAAATTTACCTTCCCTTACTGAATCCTTGCTGCATCTGCCCAATGGAACAATTTCTATCATGTTATTTCACATAATCTTCCTTAATGACAAATGTGAAGCTAACTGGACTATAGTTACTTTCTACATTTTTCTACATATGTTTTTTAAACAGTGGCTTCTAATCCTTAGGGACATTATCAGAGCTGTGAATTTTGGTAAATAACTACAAATGCATCTACAATAACTTCTGAATTGAATGTGATATGAGCCAAATGCAGGGAAATGATACTAAATCAGGAAGACCTTTTGGTCAGCATGGACATATTGGTTTAAAGGGCCTGTTTCCAAGCAGCAAAACTCTTTGACATGACAAGGAGTCAATCAGTTATTTAGCTTTAGAAAGTACATTTGGACCAGACTGACATTAGAGCTGCACATGCAGCTATCAGCTCATTTGAGTAACTGTGAATGGGATCATTTAAAAGTAATGTCAGTGATTTCCAATGTTCATGAGAGCACTTATAGTATTTGCAGAATGAGTATCACATGACCTCAATTAAAAGTTCTCAGTTGCCTTTATACTTGTAAATCACAAAATCAAGCTTTTTTAAGAGACAAAGGAGATGACAACTCTGTTCTTGCATGTAATAACCACTTTGGTATTGATTTTGTGTCATATGTTTGTAATATGGATCATTGCGCAGTCACAATACTGGAATACAAATTTCATTCGTATCTACTCCAGGGACACCACAGAATTTGTTTTGACTGGTGTTCATGGTTGTTGACCTCATCTAGTTCAGTTAGTTAATCTTGCTGTTTGTATGCCTATAATCACTTATAAAACATGAGCCATCTCCCTCAGTTATCAATCAAGGCACCATAAAATAAAGGTGAGATTGCAGTAATTTGACATTTGAAGTCACTCCACATATAATATTTCACTATCAGTAGGAAGTATGAGTGGGCATTTCTAAATCTCCATCCAGTAGTATTTTAAGGTCAATAATATAATTGTGGACCTGCTACCTGCCAAACATTGTAACAAAATTATTTGCCAATGAATAACTAAATGTC
Organism: Narcine bancroftii; assembly: GCF_036971445.1. NCBI lineage: Eukaryota > Metazoa > Chordata > Chondrichthyes > Torpediniformes > Narcinidae > Narcine > Narcine bancroftii. The sequence goes on from NC_091475.1 coordinate 139,402,339, forward strand.
TGTGGAGCATTAAGTGAGCAACATCACCAACAGTGTCATTTAATAAAGTGCTACTCATGAGCTAAAAGATTCTAAGATACTCCACAGAGGTAAGATATATTTAACACCAAGATACTCAGATGAATAGGTATGGCAAGGAAAAAAAAAAGTGAGGAGGTTTCATTCAGCAAATCAACAGTTCTTTTAAAGGATTTCAAGTGTTTTATAAGGTTGCAAAAAAATAGTACTTGGGTGTCCTAGATGTGCTTTTGGAATTATAGAACAAAAGGCCATGGAAAGATTTGAACACCAGCAAAAGGATTTTAACTCTGTGTTTTAGTCATGTGTTGTATGGAAAACAACATAGATCAAAGAGCATAGAGGGAAAAGTTGACAAGATTTAAGAAATAGATTCATACAGCATAGAAAAAGACCAATCATGTCCATGTTAACTATTAGATACCTATCCACAGCAATCACATTCAACAACACAGCCTTCTATTCTCTGTTCTTCTGATGTTCGTAGTGAATTTAAAGATGTAGGACAGATGGCATTGTTGACGCACTGACCAATGCTCTTTGGCCATGGCGAGATCTTGGATTAGGGGCTTGTGGTCTGCCCTCTAGGAAGTAGCGGAAGTGTCTGATTGCCAGATAGAGGGCCAGGAGCTGTCTGTCGAATACGCTGTATTTCGTCTCAGAGGGGGCACAGGTGTCGGCTGAAGAATGCCAGGGATCTCCACTGACCACTGCAGGACGCCTCCAATGGCCGTGGCTGATGTGTCTATGGAGAGTGCAGTGTGGACGTCGGATCGCGGGTGGACTAGTGAGGTGGCGTTTACCAGGGCATCCTTGGTTGCGATGAAAGCTGCTTCGGCCTCCTCCGTCCATGCCAAGGTCTTATTCTTAGTGCCGATCATCGCGAACAATGATCGCATGATGCGGGCTGCCCCTGGAATGAATCAATTGTAAGGTTAACCATCCCGGTGAATTCATGCAGGCCCTTGAGGGTATTGGGTTGAGTGAAGTGGTGGATGGCTGTGACCTTCTCTGCTGATGGTGTTGCCCCGTCTACAGTAATAGTGTGACCTAAGAACTGCATGGACTCCTTGCCGATCTGGCATTTGTCCACGTTGACCATGAGGCCAAACTCTGCCAGGCTGGCAAACAGTTGGTGAAGGTGGGCCTTGTGTTCATCATGATCTCTGCTAGGAACGAGGATGACGTAGAGATAGATGAACACAAACTCCAGATCTTTGTCCACTGTGTCCATCAGGCACTGGAAGGTTTGCGCTGCATTCTTGAGGTCGAAGAGCATGCGCGGGAATTTGAACAGGCCAAACGGGGAGATGATCGCCATCTTACCAATGTCATTGGGATGTACCGGGATTTTGTGCAGAACGCCATGTGGGGGCATGGCAGAGGTGAATTGCGATCGCAGGACCACCGAGAATTCACTGAGGATGCGAGCGTATTCATCTTTAGGGGCGCTGACTGTGGCTATGCCCGGATCGCGAACTGTCCGGAAGGTGCGGTTGTGTACCAAGCATTTGCCTTTGAGGTCCACCAGGAGGCCCAGAGGAAGCTGACACTTAGGATTGGTGTGCCTACAGTGGACAGGGTGAATCGCTACTGGAATTTGTCTCTCATTAGCTGAATCTGCATGTTGCACGTTGCGCAAGTCCTGATGTCGGTGCCATTAGCCACCCATAGCGAGGGGCCACGAGGTCAGTTATAGGTTTCCAGGGCAGTCGGTGGGATGACACTGAGCTCTGAGCTGGTGTCAACCAGAAAGCAGGGGCTGCTTCTTTTGTCATTTATGTGGAGGAGGCTGTTGGTGGTGGTTGGCTGGTCATTTTCTTGGAATGAGCAGAGTTGCCTACATTTACATGCCTGGGCTCCTCAGCACTGGTGGTAGAAGCACCAGGTATTTGTTTTTGGGGTGTGGCTGTGGCCGGGATGCATCATCTGATTCATGGTGGCTTCATTTTAACACTTTGTGTACCATAGGATGTCTGCTCGGGGCGCTATCTTGTGCGGGAAATCTTCGTCAGCACAGGAGCTGGATGTCATCTGGCATTTGTTCAAGGAAAGCCTGCTCGAACACAAGGCACAGTTTGTGGCCTTCTGCTAAAGTGAGCATTTTGTCCATGAGGGCGGACAGGACCCTGTCCCTCAAGCCATCCAGATGCTTGAGCTTGGTGGCGCACTGACGTCTGGACAGGACGAATGTGCTGAGGAGGAGCTGTTTAAGTGCTTGGTATTTACCCTCTTCCAGTGGGACATGGATCAGGTTGTCCACTCTGGCAGCAGTCACCTGGTCAAGGGTGCTGACAACATGGTAGAACATCGTCGAGTTGGAGTTGATCTGCCGGAGATGAAACTGTACTTCTGCTTGCCCAAACCATGTGAGCAGGTGAAGCATCCAGAAGGGGGGCAGTTTCACTGCTGCCACGCCCATGATTGAGAGGCCAGAAACATCTGGACTTGTCAGGGTCACCAATTGTAGTGGTAGCTACACGATCGAAAGAAGCCACAGGTCAAGGTGAGTCCCACGTTCAACCTTTATTTGAAACTAGTGTGCTGCCCTTTAAGGGTGAGTCTGCACCACGTCACCATGTCATCTATGATGTCATGATGTAGTCGAAAGGGCGCGCATTATGGCAGAGGCCATAAGGAATCCCTAAACCAAATGGTGCCAGCTTAACGTGGCTGCTCTGCTACTGCAGCCATCACATAAAGAGCAGATTCACCTGCGTCGTGATATGTGACTCCACACTATTATTAAAAAAATGTAATTTAACAAACAGACTAGAAGAAAGACAAAAATATATCTTATGCACTTAAGCAAATATAAAATGCGCTAATTTTAAAAAACAAAAAAAAATTACTCAAACAAAATCTATTCCCTTCCCTTCCAAAGTTGCTGGTAGTTACATTTAATTTACTACTATATAGAGGACTAAAATCACAAAACAATATCAGAATAATCTTATAAATTATAAAAATAATAAAATGGCCTCATTAAAAAAAAAAAAATCCCCATTACATTGGTAAAACATCTGATCTTTTTCCAATCATATCGGATAGCCATGGAGTATGAGTAGGAGGAACAGTATCTTTCCATTTCATCAGTACTGAACATCTAGCCATAAGGGAAGTAAGGGAGATTACATGAGAGTGAGAGACTGGTAAGTTCAAGAGAATTTACAATGAAGAATAAAGTTAAATTACAAAATAAATCTTCCCAAAAAATGGAAAGAGAAGTGCAAGACCATAACGTGAGGAGGCATATCCTCTTCAGTCCTGCACCTATCACATTGCAAAGAAACACTGGAGTAAAATTTAGCCTACTGAACTTTAGAAAAGTAGGCTTGATGTGTTACCTTAAATTGTAAAAATGAGTGACAGGCACAGAAAGAAGAGTTTACTAATTTTAAAATAGAATCCCATGCAATATCTGAAAATAAAAGCTGAAGATCTTACACCCATAAATTTTTAATCTTGTCTCTAGACTTTAATAATAAGTCCTATATAGCTAATATCAGCTTTTTTGATTTGGTTTAAATTTATAAATCATCCTTATAGTATTAACATAAATGTCCTGAGGAAGTGTTATTACAAAGTTAAATTTTTTTTTATCTGGTAAAATAAGTTCTATTTTGAAGTTATCTAATCAAAGTGAGTTTGAATTACTGATTTCTAACACTACAGTAAATAAATTTATTTCAGTAATGTATAATTTACTTCAAACTAAGGCCCCCAAAATTTGACTGCATAAATCCAGATTTAAAAACTCAAATAAGTGAAAAGGTTTGGATGGATTTGTGCAAGAATAATATGGCTAAAGTTACAAATGTCAGATATAGGTTAGTTCAATATAAACTTTTACATTAGTTATATTTGACTATGCAAAAAATAAATAAATAAATTAAATCCTGTCAAATCAGGTTTATGTTTTAGATGTACATCAGAAGTTGGAACTTTTTTTTTCATTCAGTGCTAAAATTAGACTATTTTGATTAGGGGTAGATAATTTTTTGGGATGAATTACATGGGTCAAATTCCTACAGGACCTAATGTTATATTTACCGAGTAATATTAAGGTTATAAGGGCAAAATTAAATTTAAATATTTATCAAACTGAATTTGTGTTCATTGCTTTAGCAGTTGCTCAGAAATGTATAGAAATATCATGGAAGTCAGAAATAGATTTAGGCATGGAAAGTTGGCACGCAGAACTTCATAGTTGTAAACCATTAGAGAAAATTACTTACATTTTGTGAGATAAATATTATCTTTTTTGGAAAATATGGAGCCCATATTTACAAAGTTTTGCTTTGCACATATGATTGACTTATCTGAAAACTTCACTTCTTGGAAACCTCCAATGGACTTTTCTGTATAAATATTCTCCAGTTTGTTTTTCTTTTTAAGAGATGGTGGGGTTGGGAGGGAGGGAGTATATTACCACATATAATATATTTTTTTAATAGACAACAGACTCGCCAAGGCAAAGAGCGCCTTTGGAAGACTACACAAAAGAGTCTGGAAAAACAACCAACTGAAAAACCTCACAAAGATAAGCGTATACAGAGCCGTTGTCATACCCACACTCCTGTTCGGCTCCGAATCATGGGTCCTCTACCGGCATCACCTACGGCTCCTAGAACGCTTCCACCAGCATTGTCTCCGCTCCATCCTCAACATTCATTGGAGTGCCTTATCCCTAACGTCAAAGTACTCGAGATGGCAGAGGCCGACAGCATCGAGTCCACGCTGCTGAAGATCCAGCTGCACTTGGTGGGTCACGTCTCCAGAATGGAGAACCATCACCTTCCCAAGATCGTGTTATATGGCAAGCTCTCCACTAGCCACCGAGACAGAGGTACACCAAAGAAAAGGTACAAGGACTGCCTAAATAAATCTCTTGGTGCCTGCCACATTGACCACCGCCAGTGGGCTGATATCGCCTCAAACCGTGCATCTTGGCGCCTCACAGTTCGGCAGGCAGCAACCTCCTTCGAAGAAGACCGCAGAGCCCACCCCACTAACAAAAGTCAAAGGAGGAAAAACCCAACACCCAACCCCAACCCACCAATTTTCCCCTGCAGCCGCTGCAACCGTGTCTGCCTGTCCCGCATCGGACTTGTCAGCCACAAATGAGCCTGCAGCTGACGTGGACTTTTACCCCCTCCATAAATCTTCGTCCGCGAAGCCAAGCCAAAGAAAGAATGTTTAACAACAAAATTATCAGTTAAAATTTAGAAGTTGAAAAAGGTAATGGTGTTCCAAGTATTGAGATAAAAGAATATTTTTAGTAGAACTAATTTCTTAATTAATCCAATTGAAGTATCCCTTCTGTCTTTATAATGAATCCAAAAAAATATATTTCTAATATTAGCTGCCCAGTAGGAAAATCTAAAATTAAGTAGTGCTAAACCACCTTTTTAAAAATAATTTGTAGAAAAACTTTACTAAGACAAGGATGTTTATTTTTCCAAATAAATTAAAAAATAATTAAGTCATGTGTGTGTATTAAAAAAAAATAGGAATAGCTTTGAAGATGTATAAAAACTTAGGTAAATGTTCATCTTGACAGTATTCATTCGCCCAATTAAGGACAGTGAGTGAGGAGACAACTGAGCTAAAGATTTCTGAACATATTTCAATAAAGTAAGAAAATTATCTTTAGCTGATTATTGAAATTTTTAGTTATAGTGACACCTACTCATCTATGTCCTGAAGGATGTTTTTGTATTTTGAAGACTGTCCCCTCAGCTCCCAGATTCCCACACCCTAGAAAACATCTTCTCCACATCCACTCTACAGGTTGGAAGGGCCTGTTACTCTGTTGGATCTCTTCAATAAATTAAATTTTAAAAATACTTGTAGTTACTCTGAATTTCTTACACTTCTGTAGTTTTTAGTTCTTGACTTCTCAACTGAAAGGAACAAGCCAGCAATATTCATTCTGCCTGGACCTTTTATCTATTTGTGTACATCCATCAAATTTTCCCTCAGCCTTCTGGTGTTAAACAAAACAGTCTCAGCTCCTCAAATCTATCTCTGTAATTCTAATGCCCCCAGTCCCAAGAACTCCTCTCATAAATTGCCCTGGATCTTCTACATGCCTTCACATCCTTCCAGTAATGAATACAACACTTCAGTTGAGAATGAACTAATTTTTTATAATTTTCATATAGAATCCATCCCTACTTTTATATTCTATTCCTCTATTGACAAAGCCCAGAAATAGATTGTAGAGCGTGTCGAAAAAAAGCAAAGACGTTGAACCAAACCAAGGCTTTTATTAACTAAAAGACTGGAGCAGATCACAAGTAGGTTGACCAGTCCAGAATGACCTGGTCTGGCTAGGAGCAATCCTTTAAGACCTGCCAGTAGGTGTGGCTACACTCTCAGCCAATCACAGTCATCCTACACTACAATCTGTACATATACATATTGGTGATCGAATCTGTACTATCACATTCACCCCTTCTTTGAGAACTGACCCCGGGGTGGACGGAGGTTAGGGGTTGTACCGGTCAGGGGGCCTGAACATCTGGCGTGACCGCTGTGGCACCGGGATTGGGGTCGCCAGGGTCGTGTCACCAGCAGGCCTGCAGGGTGCGGCCTCTGCTTTGCTCAATTCCCCAACAGCATTGTCGGCAGTCTGGCCTGAGCTGGTGGGGTGGTTCTGGTCCCTCTGTTGAAGCACATGATCTGGGGGAGAAGGAATAGTGGGAGGTTGGGTTAAAGGCACTGCTGCGCCTGATCCGGCTTGGGCTAGGTCCCTTACCAAGACTGTGTCCTCCCGCCCGTCCAGGTACTCAACGTAGGTATAATGCGGGTTCGCATGGAGCAGAGTCACTCGATCAACGAAGGGGTCGTTCTTTGAATACCAGACCGGGAACTGTGAACCACTCTGATTTCCTCGGGAAAGAGAACATCCTTTGTCACCGTCAATAATTTTGCAAATATATTCCCATATCTTTCTACTCCTGAATTCCTTGCATTCTATACAATTTATTCTTCATCTTCCCTTCTCATTTTTGCCACTAAAATGCCACACCTATTCCTCTTCACATGCAATCCACAACACTGTCTGTATCTGGCTATAATTTAGTTCAAAGTTCACAGTGAAGTTTTGTGTCATCTGATTTGTTTTTTTTATTGGAGGTTTGCTCCTCTTCTAGCTCATATTAATTGTTTAAAATGACATTATTGAAAAAAATACTCCAGCAAAATGCAACCAGGAATGAAAATCCCTGCTTGCCACAAATTGAAAAGCCTGCGATAAAGAGATATTGCCAGAATTGATCATTAGAATGACTGATAATTTGAACTGCCCCCATGGAAGCATGAGAGTTAATATTGTTTGATGATTTTTTTGATTGGTTGAACATCATTTGCTGTTTCTTTGTGGTTGACAGCAACAGAAGTGGAATAAGACAAACATTTTCTCACACTGAAACAACATGAGTTGATTGAATTTCAGAAGGTGTGAATTTTATTACCAATGGTGTAAAATATCATTTAAAATATACTTAAAAGTTGCTCTTAACTGCAGGCAAATATATCCAATTTGTTATCAGTTATTCTCAAGAAAGAGCAGCCTTTTGGCTGCAATAGGCAGATAATTGTTAATAGTGGGTTTCAAACCTAGATTCTTTTATGCTTGAATTGAGTGTGGCATAGAATTCAAGCAGGTATATAGTTTGTTATAATGTGTTGCTTGTCAGAGAGGAATCTGTCAGGTCACAACCTTTTCTGAGCCATATGGTGGATGTCGTACCTTTTCCATTAATTAAAAGTAGGGCCTGTGGCAATGTGAGAAGCATCATGTTAACCCTTCACTACTTTCATTGTGGATACAGGACAAATTATAAGCAGATACAAGCACAGCTGCACAAAATTTAATGGAACCTGTAGCAATACCTGTGACAATGTAGAGCAAAATAAGCAGAAATAAAAGCATCTTTCAGTGCATTCAGAGTGGAGGAGGGGATTAAACCTCTGCAGCAGCTTGGTGAAATCCAGGTTGTGAGCTCTCGGAGAAACAAATAGGACCACAGAAATTAGTCAACCAATTCAGACATCTAAGCAAAACCAAAACTGGGCTGTTTCAGAAAGTTAAAGAATTGTGTAATCAGCAAGAAAACAGATTGATGCAAAGATGCAAAGGTAATTCATCCTTTAGTGAGAAAAATCCCTCCACTTTCAAACCCCTTGTCTTCGAAACATGTTATTCTGCATTCTTCCTCCTCATTTTTCCTGTCACAATTACACCTCTTCACATGAACCTCGCTAGTCACTAATTCATCATGAACTCAGTTGCCAAATTGCAACATTTGTCTCATTATCTCTTGCCTTGTCAACTTTTTAGATGAGATAGTGACTTACTTGTACTCTTTCCATCCTTGTGCACCACATTCCATGCTGCTGTTACACTTTCCTCTCTTATCAGGAAATCCAACGTAGACTGGATAAATTTTGCAGAACATAGCTGTTCAGCAGGGCAGATACTGAGATGGCAGGTGCCTGTCACTTTAATTCCTCATTCCACTTTCACCCTGACTTTTTTGTTTCTGGCCTCAGTCTTGATCCAATGAACATTGAAATAATCTTGAGAAACACCACCAGATTTTCTCCAGAAAGTAACAGCATGATGCTGGAGAAGCTCAGTCTGTCACACTATGTATTTTAAATAGCAAAGGTAGATATAAAATCAATGCTTCAGACTTGAGCCTGTTATGAGTAAAATGTATGGAGGCACCTCAGTAAAATGGTGGGGGGTGGGGGAAGGAGAGCACAGGCCCACAGGCAAGTGGCATAGATGAATAAGGAAGGGTGGGCACTAAAGAAAATAGGGGTTAGGGTGAATGAAATGGGAAGGGGTTGGAGAGCTGCAGGAAAGGAGACAGAGGAGTACGGAAGAGAGGGAAATAGAGGAGTGATCTTCCCTGGCACCCTTTTGTTATGAGCCCAGAGAACCCCAAAACCCAGCAGCAACAGATATTCACCAAGACAAATGGTTACTGAAACAAAAGTTGTTTTTAATTATCTTTAAACATGAAAACAATATCAAACTCTAACTTATTACTATTAGCTTAACCTAACTTAACCCCCTTCTAATTCTAAGTGCATGTGTATATAATGTGTATGTAAGTTCAGAAAAGTTCTCTGATTCACAGACCAATCTCACTTCTCACTCCTTCAAGTTCACTGGTTGCAGGCAATTCTTATCCTGTGCACAGAATTTAACATTTATGAATTTCACCAGGCTTTGGTGCTTGAAAAGTAAATGGTTACCACACAGGAAGATTCATTTTGGTTTTCAGAGAGAGAGATTTGTTGTCCCTGGACACAAACTGATTCCTTCTAATCAGCCACATCAGTGTCTAGCCGAAGAAACTTGACCCATTAGGGTTTTCCAGATGATAACCTCTTTCTTTCAGGTCACCACAGAGTTCCTTTTTGTTTGACTTAATTCAAGTGAAATATTAGTCAGCTGCAAGGGCTGTGACCAGGCTGAACTAAGAACTCACAACCTCTTTTTTTCACAAGCTTTTCAGCTTGTCTTTTTCCAGTCCCAGCTGCTGCCGATGAACTGTATAACTGAATTTTTTCTCTCTCTCTCTCTCTCTCTCTCTCTCTCACACACACACACACACACACACACACACACACACACACACACACACACACACACACACACACACACACACACACACACACAGATAAAAGCATGTTTGACTCCCTCTGCTTTCAAAACCACCTGACCCTCTTAGAACAGCAAACTGCACTAAGACAGACCATGGTTCTGAACTAAATCCTTTGAGTTCTTTCATCTGTTGCTTTTCAAAACAATAATCTATTTGTCAAATCCCTACAGGCAGTCTTCAAAGTTTTTGTAAAGGCACTCTGAACCGACCTGTCTGGCATGAGCAGAGCTCCAACATTTTAAATGAGATCTGTTTTGAAGTGTATGTATGTGATCTACACTTATATCTACATACAAAATAAAATACAACATAATCTGTCACACCTTGCCTCCAGATACATGAAGAGCAGGATTCCCCTTGTCTTCACCTACTACCCCAACAGTCTCAGCCTGCAACTCTCCAATTTCCATCACCTACACCAAGCACATATTTCCCTCTCCGTCCCTCTCTGCCTTCCATAGTGATTGCTTCATCCGTGACTCCCTCATCCTTCCACTCATCACCCCCTTGGCACCTATGCCTGTGACTGCAAGAAGTGCTATGCTTGCGCCTACATCTGCTCCGTCACCATCAGTGGGGGCCTCATTGCATGTGAGGCAACACTTATGAATCTGCTGGGGTCATCTGCATCCAATGTTCCCATTGTAGCTTTCTCTACATCAGAGAGACTGGATACAAACTGAGCACCTTTGCTCTGTCCACATCAGCAAAGGAGATCTCCCAATGATAAATCATTTTTATTGCACAAACCACTCCCGTCCCGACAGTCGGTCCATGCCCTAATGTACTGCCAAACCAGGGCCACCCATAAATTAGAGGAAAAATGCCTAATATTGCATCTGACCCCTCGCCAATCAGATGGCATTAACATTGACTTCTATGTTTTCTGTTAGACCTGTACACATTCTCCATCTCTTCCCTATCTCTCTGATTTCTTTCATCCAGTTCTCCACCCGCTTCCCCCTCCATTCAGTATCAGAATCAGAATTTATTATCATGAACATTTCACAAAATTTGTTTTTTTGCAGCAGTTTCACAGGGTAAACATTTAAACAAACCACCAGACAAAATTTTTTTAAAAAGCAAGAAAATGTCAAAGTAAGGCAATGTCTGTGGTTCATGTTTTGCACAGAAATCCGATGGCAAAAGGAAGAAGCTCTCCTTGTGTCACTGAGTGCTCATCTTCAGCCTCCTGTACCTTTTTTTCTGATAATAGCAAAGTGAAGAGGGCAAGGCCTGGGTGGTGGGGGTCCTTTCAGTTATAGGCTGCTTTCATGAGACAGCATCTCTTGATGGAGTGAAGACTAGTGCCAGTGATGTCACAGGCTGAGTTAACAACCCTCTGGAAATGTTTCTTGTCATAAGATTTGCACCTCCATACCAGACAGTGATGCAACCACCCAGAATTTTTTTTTAGAATTTTCTTTGATATAACAGCGATATAATGAATCTCCTCAAACATCTCACAAAGAATAGATACTGGTGAACATTGGCATGGAGGCTTCAGGGCAGTTCCTCGGAGATGTTGACACCCAGAAATTTGAAGTTCTTGACCCTCTCCACAGCTGCACCCTCAGAGGACTGGTTTGTGTTCTCCTGAAGTCCACAATCATCTTCTTGGTTTTACTAAATTTGAGTGCAAGGTTTTTGTTGTATACCACTGAACGAGCTGATCTATCTCCCTCCTGTATGCTTCCTCATTGCCATTTGTGATTCTGCTGAGAACTGTGGTGTCATCGGCGAATTTGAATTGTGCTTAGCCACACAGTCATAGAATACAGCACAGTACAGGTCCTTCAGGCCTTGATGTTGTGCCAACCCATATATTCCTTGAAAAATGTACTAAACCCCCTTACCCAAAAACCCGCTATTTTTCTTCCATCCATGTGCCTGTCTAAGAGACTCTTAAATGCCCCTGTGTTTCTGCCTCCACCACCATCCCCTGCAAGCCATTCCAGACATCCACAACTCTCTGTGTAAAATACTTAACCCTGATATCTCCCCTTTGTCCCTCCCTTCACTTTATACTTAGGTCATGTGATGTTTGCTATTCCTAGCCTGGGAAACAAGTGCTGACTGTTCACCTCTCATAATCTTGTAGGCCTCAATTAAGTCTCCTCTCATCCTTCTATGTTCTTATCTTGCCTCATAAATCTTATTTTTTGAAACCCTCTCCATACCTTCCACATCCTTCCTGTTACCAGAACTGAACACAGTACTCTAAGTGTGTATGTCATGGGAGTATAGTGAGTAAACAAAACACTGCAAAATGGTAGAGGATCTCAGCAGTCTTTTCAACGTTTATAGGAAACAAAGATGCAGTATATTGCCAATATTTTGTGCCCTTCTTCAAGGAACAATTAAAATAAGCCTGAAGCAGAAAATCTAAGAAAGTCTCAGAATACAGACAATGTTGGCTGGGGGGAGGAATCCAGACCAACAAAAGGTGTTATATAATATAATATAATAAGGGATATAATATAATAAGGGATGAGGTAAGAATTTATCGTGTTTACTTAAAAGGAGAAGGAAAGGAGAAATAGAGCTGAGGAAAGAAGTTGGGGGAGGTTTACCGAAAGGGAGAAAAGTCGATATTAATGCCATCTGGTTGGAAAATGAGGTTTTGCTCCTCCAACTTACGGGTGGTGCATGAGATCATGGACCATGGACAAATATGTCAGCAAGAGAATGGGACGAGAAGTTGAAATGGATGGCCACTGGCTTAGCACACTTCCTTGAGATGCACCTATGTTGCTCATCAATGAGGATGAGAGTTTGTTTCCATATTATAGTGACTGTGGCATTCTGATGATTTTGTTTTGTCAAGGATCCAGATGCAGTGGGGGGTGCAGAAGTCCAAGGTTTGGAGCTTGCTGATCAGCACTGAGGAAATAATGTTGTTGAAGACTGATCTGTAGTCAATGAAGAGCAGCCAATGAAGTTGTAGTCAATGAAGAGTATGAGTTGCTGTTTTCTAGGTGATCCAGAGCTGAATGGAGAGCCAGTAATATAGCATCTTCTGTGGAGCAATTGAAATAATAGGCGAATTGCACTGAGTCCAGTCCTTTGCTTAGGAACGTGTTAATTGTGGCCATGACCAACCTCTCAAAGCATTTCATCACAGTAAATGTTAGAGCTTCTGGGCGATATTTGTTGAGGCAGCTCAATCTGCTTTACTTGGGCACCGAGATGATTGATTCCCTTTTGAAGCAGGTGGGAACCTTTAACTGTAGGTATTACCACCTTCCCATTTTCTCGTTCCCTCTCACCCTTATCCACTTGTTCCCTCTTGCCTTTTGGCCAGTGCTCCTCTCCCTCCCCATCATTTTATTCAGCATCCTATCTATATTTTACTCATACCTCAGTAAAGCTCTCAGGCCCAAAACATTTGTTATGTATCTTTATCTTTACTCTATATGTGCCATGTGACCTGCTGAGTTTTTCCAGCATTGTGGTTTTACTAAAACTACAGTATCTTCAGACTTTTGGATTTCACCTTAATTTTCTTAATGCAGGTTATATCATTTGTGACCCAAGGATAAATTCAAGAATTTGCAAAGAATATACGTTCTTGATTTTACAATATTCAGTTTCTTTTTCTCCATTTTTTTTTCTTGAATTTCACATTTAATTTTCCTCCTTTATATACCTCCAGCAATTATACCTTTAGGCATATTTTACCTTGTATCATTCAATTCCTCTGCATCACTGACCAGCATTTTTGTTCTCTATATCCTTTGCCTTGCCTCTACACACTCCCCATACCCCACCCTTTCTCTCTTACCTTGCATTTGCTTTAATACCAGATTTGATGAAGTCATTGCCCTGAAACATTAACTCTGTTTTCCTCTCCATAGATGTTTCCTGACACAGTATACACTTCAAGCATCTTCTTTTATCTCAGATTTAGAGCAACGGAAGTATTTTATTTTTGAGCTTGGAAAATAAGACTGAGTAAAGACATTACAAACAGAAAGTTGAAAGACTGTAACATTCCAAACTTAATCCCTTTCTCTGGGTTCTGACACAGTGAGAGTAGGTACTTTAACACATTTGCTGATCTTTCATTTGACATCATTGATCTGAGACCTGGAGGACTGTGATGAATTGCTGTGTCTAATCAGGCATCCCCCTTTAAAATCATTGCTGATGTAACTCACGGTAGGAAAGCAGACTGAATGGGCAATTTTCAAATCAGCCAGAGCCTAATTACTGTTAAAGTTTTCTCAAGATTGACTCTTATCCTTGGGGTAAAAAAAAACTGGTTATTTCAAGGTTGAAGAAGCAGCAGGAATAATCAATGTTCTTTACTTGTATATTTTTTTAATGCAAAGGTTAAAATCTACTAGTTGTATCTGAATTTCTTTTACATGTGTACATCGATCGTCACTCTTGGTCTCTGCATTGATTAAGAACAAATAATGCAAAGATTTTTCTTGCTTTTATTTAGCTTTTCCCTCATCCTTCCTGCTCCAATTCTGCTAGTAATCTTTCAACTGTTCTTCACAGAAAGACAGTAATAGCCACCACAACCTCTTTACTGCCAGCCCTCTGTTATGCAGTAGAATCCAAAGTAGACTAGGAATTTGCACAGATATTCCAACACTTGTAAAAGGACATCTGGTCTCTGTTTCAGTCCCTGCTCCAGGTTTGAGCAGAATAAATGAGGGATGCACTAAAGTAATAACTTGTCATGTTACAGTACTTTCTAGTTATTTGTACTTTGTGAGAAGATTTATATTACCAAGATCTAATTATTTATCTGGTAAGTACAATGGGCAGAGCAAACAGAGGTAGGTTAGGAAGCACAGGAAGGTTAAGAGGCTCAACCTCTTTCCATTAATGAAAGGAGCTTCACAGATATTTCAGATCAGCTTAACACATGATGAGCTCTTGGAATTATAATATTACGGTGATGTGCCACAACGAGCAATGGAGGTTGGCTGTGTTGAGTGAGAATTATGAAAGAAATGAGCCAAGTCCAGCGATGTCTCAGTGCAAACTCCTTTAATCCAAAACCAACCCATGATTCAAACACCCGCGCTCTTTCGCTTTAACTCCCATGTCCGGTGGGGTGTGAAGTCTAGTGCAAGGCTCGCCCTGCATCTAAAACCCCTTCAGATGCCTTTGGTTTCTTTCTTGTCTGTGATTGCTGGGGCCGGTTTGCTCTCTGCATATATGACCTATGTTATGTAGATTCCCCTCAGAAGAGCATCAGCAGTGGCAGTGGTCCCTGGATTGTCATTTTTATAAGTTCTGCCTCATTTGCGAGTGGTCAGAATCATAACTGGCTGTTCAATATCAAGGTGTGCTGACTTGAGGCAGTCCACCATGAAATTTTCTTCCTGGCCCCAAATGTCCAAGACACAGATCGTCGTGTTGTGCCAAATTATTTTATAAGGGCCTTCCTACTGCCGTTGCAGGGGTGTTCTGTGTGGTCCTCTGCAGACAAACACAAAACCACTCTGTTGCAGGTCATTAGGTACATACAATGATGCTATTCCATGGTGTGATGTGGGTATCAGGCTAAATTCCTTAGCCTCTCCCTGAGTTTTGTGAGGATCTCTGATGGTGTGTTGTGTTGCTTGTGCAATACTGGAAGGAATTCTTATGGAATTCCTGGTTCTTATAGACCAGGTCAGACAAAGATGCCACCAAATCCTCTTTGGGTGCTGTGTAGATGCCCAGAAGGACCCAGGGGTGTTCATCCATCCAGTATGGTTCTCGAAGGTGTGCCATCAGGGCCAATTTTTAGGTGCCTGTGGAACCGCTCCACTAGGCTGTCGGACTGTGAGTGGTACGCCATCGTCCTATTGAGCTGAGTTCTCAGTGGCTGCACTGCCGCAGAGCATATAGTTGGCATGAATTTAACTCCTCTGTCCAAAGTAATGTGGGCAGAGAGACTGAATCGTGAAACCCAGGTTGCAATGAGCATTCTGGCACAAGGCTCCATCATCATGTCTGCTCTGGGAACCGCCTCTGGCCACTTGGTAAATCTGTCCACCATCGTAAACAGGTACCTTGATCCTCTTGACATTGGTAGTGGACCAATGATGTCTAGATGCACATGCACAAACCTCCTCTGTGCTGGCTGAAAAGGTTGTAGCAGTGCCTTTACGTGCCTGTGTATCTTGGAGGTTTGGCAGTGTGTGCATGTTCTGGCTCAGTGTCTCACCTGTTTGTTGAGTCTGTGCCACATAAAGTTAGAAGAAATTATTTTGACAGTTAATCAAATTGAAGGGGGAGGGGGGTTACCTGTGCAAGGCGTTGAAAACTTGGCATCTCCAGGCAACAAGAATGATGGGATGGGGTTGTCCCACTGAAACATGAAACAGAACTTTAACACCCCTTGGTCTGATGGGCACATCCTCTAAGTGGAGTCCAGTGACTGCTGTGAGGTACGTAGGTGTCTCATTGTCCTGTCATTATGCCTTTGCTAGAATGGGAAGATCACTCCCAGTGACAAGCTGCTCACTGATTGAGTTGCAGTCCATAAAAATGCATCGGCGACCACATTGCTTTTCCCTGAGATGTGCTTGATTGTAGTGGAGAATTCAGAAATGTATGACAGGTGACATTACTGGCAAGCAGACCATGGGTCCAACAAACGTGAAGGTCAGGGATTTTTTTTTCTTTATCAATAGGAGCTGGAGTAGGCCATTTGGCCCGTCAGGCCAGCACCGCCATTTCAGATCATGGCTGATCATTACCATCAGTACCCCTTTCCAGCCTTATCCCCATAACCCTTAACTCCGTTACCCACAAGAGTCTTATCTAACTCTCATTTGAACATAGTCAGCGAATCCGCCTCTACCACCCTCTGTGGCAGAGCATTCCACAGATTCACACTTCTCTGGGTAAAAAAATGCTTTCTCATCTCTGTCCTAAAGGGCCTACCCTGTATTCTTAAACTATGCCCTCTAGTCCTCGTCTCCCCCATCATTGGGAACAAGTAATCAGACTTCACCTTGTCTATCCCCCTGATGATTTTGTATACCTCAATCATGTCCCCCCTCATCCTTCTAAACTCCATCGGATACAAGTCCAGTTTTTATAGCCTTTCAGCATATGTCAACCCCGCCATCCCTGGAACTAACCTTGTAAATCTGCGCTGTACACCCTCTATAGCTAGTATGTCCTTCCTCAAAATTGGAGACCAAAACTGGACACAATACTCCAGGTGGGGTCTCACCAGGGCCCTGTATAACTGCAGAAGGGCGTCTCTGTTCCTATACTCCAATCTCCTCTTTATGAAAGCCAACATTCCATTTGCCTTCTTCACAGCTTTCTGAACCTGCATGCTAGCCTTCAGTGACCGGTGAACAAGTACACCCAGATCCATTTGCACTTACCCACTCCCTAGCTTGTCTCCATTTAAATAATACTCAGCTTTCCTATTACTTCCCCCAAAATGAATAACCTCACATTTGTTCACATTGAAATTCATCTTCCATTTAGCCGCCCACTCCTCCAGCCTGTCCAAGTCCCTCTGCATTTTCCTTACATCCTCCTCACACCCCACACCGCCACCCAGTTTAGTGTCATCTGCAAATTTGCTCATGTTATTTATAATCCCCTCATCCAAATCATTAACATAAATTACAAACAACTGAGGACCCAACACAGATCCTGAGGCACTCCACTCGTCACATCCTGCCATTCTGAAAAAGACCCATTTACTCCAACCCTTTGTTTCCTATCTCTTAACCAATTTCCTATCCATGTCAGCACCTTACCTCCAATACCATGCTCCCTGATCTTGCCCACTAGACTCCCGTGCGGTACCTTATCAAAGGCCTTCTAGAAGTCCAAATCTGATCTGTGAAGACTTTAAACTCCTTACCTTCAAGAAAATACTGTAAATGCCAGATTGCCAGGTACACCACCAGCAACTCCCTGTCAAACATGCTCTATCTCATCTCCAAGGGTCGCAGGTGCCACCTGAAAAAAGGCTAGTGGCTTTTCTTGGCCATTTGCCAACTGCTCCAGAACACTGCCTACTATTGCTTCGGAGGCATCCATTGTGAGGACCGTTGGGATATCTACTCATGGGTGGATGAGGAGCATAGCTTTGGCCAGGGCATTTTTGATTTCAGTTAAAGCCTTTGTTGTCTGATCTGACCACTTGACCTCTTTGGATCTTGTGGACATCAGAGAAAAAGAGGTTTCATGATCAGAGCCACAGATGGATAAACTGGTGGTAGAAATTAACCATAGCAATAAATTCCTGTAGTCCTTTAACTGTGTCAGGCCTAACTTAGACAGAAGTGGCATGGTACCATGCAATTGATATAATGTCCTAGAAAATAGATAGTTGATAACCCAAATTAACACTTTGCTGGATTGATTTTTAGTCCAAAACCATCAAGATGGGGGAAGACAATACACAGGTGTGCCAGGTGTTCCTGGTGGGAGTGGCTAGCTACCAGGATATCATCTAAATAGATGAATAGAAAATCCAAACTGTACATCCATGAGGTGCTGGAAGGTTTGTGCCACATTTTTACGACCAAAAGGCATTCAACGGAACTCAAAGGCCAAATCAGGTGATGATGGCCATCTTTGGATTGCCTGCTGGGTTAACCAGAACCTGACGATAACCTATGATCAGATCAATTTTCGAGACTATACACACTTCTTGTAAGTGTATGTGCAGGACCAGGTATGTATTGGAGGTGATTGCCTTGTTCAACCTCCTGTAGTCCCCACACAGTCTACATAAGAATCATATGGAGTGGAGGGGCCCATGGGTTGTCTTACACTCCTTATTTCCTCCATCCTTTGAAACTCATCCTTTGCGAGTCAGAGCTTGTCCAGGGGTAGCCCATGGGTCTGGGTGTGTAGGGGATGTCCCTCCATGGGGATGAAATACATCACACCATGTTTGGGTTTTGACATTGAAAAGTGCAGTGTGACGATGGAAGGAAAATCTCATAATATTCGGGAAAATTTGTTACTTGAGTACATTAAGGAGTCCAGGTGTTGAGCTGGCGTTTTGCCATCCCAAGGGAGAAAGTCCAAAAAGTTTTGGCATTTCCCAGAGTTAGCTTAGACTACCTTTGTTAAAGTGCTGAAATGGGCAAAATTTGCTGTACATCCAACAGATAGTTAGAAAGAATACATAGAGTCTTCCAAGGGATAAGGCAGTTGTAGTATCCTATAAGTCAGCACCCATGTTAATATATTATAAGTATCTCATGACTATGCAATTTTGCTAATTCATTAACCTCATCATTTTATGTCAATGATCTGTTGCATAATTAGTACCCAAGGTATGTCCACTATCAACATATATGGTAAAATGCAAGCTCTGTACAGATATGACTGAACCACCTTGGAATGTGGCTCAATCACCTCTTGGTCTGTGTGCTTTGTGAATAAACCACTTGAGTTTTAGATCTCACTCTATCAAGTGAAGTGTGCCTTGTCTCTGTTCTTTTGACCATGTATATTAACTATCGGAATTTAAAACTATACTCATAATTTCTCCAGTACACAAAAGCAGTACCTGACCTTACCTTAGGATATGAATTTGGGCAGTTGAAGTGTCAGTGGGAGAACATTATGGGAACCATGTCTATAAGTTTTTAAGTTTCACGGTAGTTAGTACAGAGAGGATAAGGTTGGTCCTCAAATTCAGTCCTTTAACTGGGGGGGGGGGGGTGTGGATGGTGGGAGGCTGATATGAGTGGCATAAGAGAGGAACTGGTGAAAATACATTAGGAGCAGATGCTTGTGGTATGACAGATTATGTAATATTTAATATTGTATATAGATATGCTTTAAAGGAAATAAATTGTGGCAGTTTTTTTTTAGTGTAGGTCACATGCAAACACTTCAAAAGAGACCTCATTTAAAATGCCAGCGCTCTGCTCAAGCTAGACAGTCCAGGCTCTGAGTATCTTTGCAAACACTTTGAAGAGTGCCTGTAAGTAGGTGTTAATTGGACATGCTATGGAGTAATGGATTATTGTTTTAGAAAGCAACAGATGAACAAACTTGGAAGATTAGGTTATGTGGCTTTCTCTGAGAGAGAGAGAGAGAGAGAGAGAGAGAGAGAGAGAGAGAGAGAGAGAGAGAGAGAGAGAGAGAATTCAGTTCTACGGTTCTGCAGTTCAGCTGCAGCAGCTGGGACTGAAACAGGACAAGCTGGCAAGCTTGTGGGGAAAAAAAAAACATTTTGAAGATGGGTTGTGAGTTCTTAGTTCAGCCTAGTCAGAGCCCTTGTGGTCCATACAAGAGAAGATGGCTGGCTGCATAATGTTTCACTTGAAATAAGGGAAACAAAAAGGAACTCTGTGGTGACCTGAAAGGAAGAGGTTATCATCTGGAAAACCATGATGGGGCATGTTTCTTCAGCAAGACGCTGAAGTGGCTGATCAAAAGGGATCAGTTGTGGGTGTCCAATGAACTGAAAACTGACAAGAACCTTCCTGATCAGTAACCATTTACTTTTCAAGCACCAAAGCCTGGTGAAATTCATAAATGTTAAATTCTGTGCACAGTATAAGAATTGCTTGATACTGGTGAATTTGGTGGAGTGAGAAGTAAGATTGGACTGTGAATCAAATAATTTTTTTCAACTTATATACAGATTACATACATGTGCGCTTAGAATTAGAAGGGAGTTAAGTTAGGTTAAGTTAATAGTAATAGGTTAAAGTATGATCCTGCTTTCATGTTTAAAGATAATTAAGAGCAACTTTTGTTTAAGTAACTATTTATCTTGGTGAATTCCTATTGCTTCTGGGTTTTGGGGTCGTCTGGGCTCATAACAGTGGTAAAACAAAAAAAAATAATGAGTAAGTCTTTTTAAAAGAAAATTGGTAAGAGCTCAAGCTAAGCATGTTCTAATGAAGGGCAAAGATGGCAAGATCAGATAAAGTTGGATGGCAAAGGATGTTAAAGATTTGTTAAGGAGGAAAAAACTAATCACATTGCAGGCATAGGAAACTGGGATCAGTGGGAATGAAAAATATAGAGTGTGCAGGAGATAAAGTAAGTAAGAGAGAAATAAGAGAAGAGGATCATGAAAATATTCTGGGCTATTAATCCTTGGATATTCTATAAGCATTTTATAGAATAGAAGGGAGCCATGGAAAGAGGTGTCCTCTAAAGAAATAAAGGAGAATAAAGGAGTACCTTATGTGTGGATCCAGGCAATGATGGTAAGATTCAAAATAAATTCATCTTACCTTTCTTCTCAAGAAAAAGGACAGAGAAAATAATGAGTTCAGAGAGGGGTCCATGGCTCATCTGCAATAGGTCAGGATGAAAAACAAAATGCTAACAATCATGGGATAGATAAAGTTTGATAAACTCCCCAGGGCTGGAAAATTCTGTCCCAGGATGGGAAGCAAGTATACATTGTTTTTAGCTACAGATGACATGCCAAAAGACTGCAGGATAGCTATTTTTGTTCCTTTATTGAAGGAAGGCAGGAAGGAAAAGACTGATAGGTCAAGTGAGGATATTATTGGATATTATTGGAGAAATTCCTAAAGGATAGGAATTGTACACATTTGGGAAAACCAGGGACTGATCAGAGATAGTCAACATGGCTTTATGCAGAGAAAATCCTTCACAAATTTGATTGCTGTTACAGTAAGGAAGTAAAAAACTTGATTAGGGAAAGGTGGTTAATGTTGACTATATGCAAGAGACTACAGATGCTAGAATCAGGAACAAAAAGATTGTGGGTAAAATGTACAAGGAGTAGGGGCAGAGAACCAGGAGGGGGATGAAAATGTTATGATGACAGTTACCTGAATTTGAAGAACTCTTTGTTTATAGCAATAGTTCACAACTATTTTTTTCACCCACATACCACCTTAACTAGTCCTTTACTAACCACAGAGCACCTATGGCATAGGTACGCTGTGGTTAGTAATGGATTAATTAAGGTGATATATGAGTGGAAAAAAAAAAATTAAGAAGCACTGATTTACACCATCAGGCTGTAGATTTCCCAGGCAGAATATCAGGTATTACTCCTGCAACTTTCATTGAGCCTCACCCTATGTTGGTGTGGAAAAGAAATGATGGAAGTGCCAGAGCTGCTGTAGTATCAGCACTACTGCTGGCACACACTCAGAGAGAGGAGACACAGCGTTCCCCAGTGGGGCCTGACTGCCATCAGCTCTGAGGCTTTAAATGACCTGATAAAGGAGCCATTAGTGTTTTAATTATCATCCTGTGATCATAAGTTTCTGAGCCCAAGATGGAAGCGCCTCCTTGAAAACCATGTATTGGAACTGGGATTCGAGAGGATGCTGAAGGAAAGGAGGGAGCCTGAAGGGCTCTGTGCACTATATATTTCTTCATTGTGCTGAGGCTTGGATCTAGGCTTTGGTTGCTGATGGTTAGAACTGAAGTCTTGTGCAGCTGCAGAGGCGATGGGAGCACTAACAGCAAATCCACAGGCACTTCGTGACTCTGGGAAGACTCTCTCTTGCTTCTCTTTCTCTGACTGTATGGGATGCCAGGCAATGCTAATGCTAATTATGAATCTTTGCCTTATGGCATACATGACAATAAATAATATTTTGGAATCAGAATGTATTGTCATGAACAAGTCTCAAAATGTGGTGTTATGCAGCAGTATCATGGTGCAAGCATTCATATAAATCACCTTTCAACAATAAAAAAAATATAGTGCATGGAAAGTAAGCCAGTGTCTTTCGTTCATTGATTATTCAGGAATCTGATGGTAGTGGGGAATAAGTTGTTCTTGTGCCACTGAGTGCTGATCTTTACGCTCCTGTACCTTTATCCTGATGGTAGCAGAGTGAAGAGGCCTGTGTGGTGGGTGTCTTTGAGGATAGAGGCTGTATTTTTTAAGATACTGTTACAGGTTATATTATGATGCTTATCGATAACTATGTCTTTAAAAGAGATAGATTGTGGGGGTTTAGTGTAGGTCACTTCACAAAAAGAGTAACACTTCACAAAAGACATCTCATTTAAAATGGAAGAGCTTTGCTGACGCTAGCTCCAAGTGATTTTGCAGAGACAATGGAACTGCTTCGGAAAGATCCTCAAAAAGAGGTGCAAATAGGGACAGAGTCTGTGCTCATGTGCTGATAAGATCTTTCAAAGACTGGGTTTGGAGCCTTGGGAGAGATTTTGGTTTTCACAAGCAATGAGAGAAAAAAACAAACAGGATTCTTCTCTCAGAGAGACAGAGAGAGAGAGAGGGAGAGAAATCAGTTCTACAGTAGCAGGTCAGGCTGAAAAATGGCAAGCTGGCAGGCTTGTTGACAGACCCCATTTTGAAGAAGGGTTGGGAATTCTGAGTTCAGCCTGTTGAAAACTCATGTAGTCCTTACAAGAAGAAATGGCTGGCTAGAGTGTTCCTCCTGAAATAAGGGAAACAACAAGAACTCTGTGGTGATCTAAAAGAAGAGGTTATCATTTGGAAAACCCATGATTGCGCAAGTTTCTTTGGCAAGACACTAAAGTGACTGACTGGAGGAAATCAGTTTGTGTGTGTGTTCAATGAGCAACAAATTATTCTCTAAAACCATCAAGAACCTTCATGAACAGTAACCATTTAACTTTAAACACTAGAGCCTGGTGAAGATTCATAAATGTTGAATTCTATGCACGGTATAAGAATTTTCTGATGCTGGTGAACTTGGAGAAGTGAGAAGTGAATGACTGGACTGTAAAATAAATAATGTGCACTTAGAATTAGAAGGGGCTTAAGTTAGGTTAATAGTAGTAAGTTAACATTTTATCCTGTTATTGGGTTTCAAGTAAATTAAAAGTGACTTTTGTTTAAGTAACCATTGTCTTAGTGAATTTCTATTGCTGCTGGGTTTTGGAGTCTGCCTCTCGTAGATTTCCTTGATGGAATGAAGTCTGGTGCTTGTGATATTGAAGAGTGAGTTAACAAACCTGCTGAAGAATTTTTCTTGTCCTGAGATTTGGCACCTCCATACCAGACAGTGATACAACCAGTCAGATGCTCTCTATGGTACACCTGTTGAGGTTTTCAAGAATCTTCAGTGAAATACTGAAACTTTTCACACAACTCATAAAGTATAGCCTCTGGCGGGCCTTTTTCATGATTGCATCAACATGGAGGCTCCAGGACAAATACTTGGAGATGTTGACACCCAGGAATTTGAAATTCATGACACTCTCCACTACTGAACCCTTGATGAGAACTGGTTTGTGTTCCCCTGACTTCCTCATGAAATCCACAATAATTTCTTGGTTTTGCTAATGTTGAATGCAAGGCTGTTTGCGTGACACCATTCAATGAGCTAACCTATCTCCATCCTGTGTGCTTCCTCATTGCTACTTGTGATTCTGCCAACAACTGAGGTGTTACCAGCAAACTTGTAAATAGCATTGGGAATTGTGCCTGGCCACACAGTCATGGGTGTATAGTGAATAGAGCAATGGGCTAAGCACGTATCCTTGATGTTTGTCTGTGTGGATAATCTGATCTGAAGTGGGAAGAGGAGATGCTTCACCATCCTCCGTACTTTTGCTCCTTGTTGGTTTCTACCTGTTACAGTCCCTCCTATCTCCATCTCCCACTTGGCTCCCCATCATCCTTTACCCTTCTTTGGCCTACCTAATACTGACTGTCTCATCCCTTGCATTCGCTCTGTACATTGACTATCCTTTCTCTCCAATCTCAGTCCTGATGTATGGTCTCTCCTTGAAACACCTACAATTTCTTTGCTCCCACACATGTTACTGTACAAGTTCTTCCAGCAGCTTGACTCAATGGATTTTAGTGAAGCATTTTACATGGTCCCACATGGTAGTCTCATTTAGAAGGTTAGGACATGGGGGACCTAGATGAGCTGGTTAATCTGATCCAAAATTGAACAGCGATAGGAGTAGGAAGGCAATGGTGGAGAGATGCCTTGCTGATTGTAAGTCTGTGACCATGAGTGTATCACATTGGTTGGTGCCTGAAATCTTGTTTATGATGTTTACATTTGACTTGGATGTGAATGCAACAGGTATGATCAATAAGTTTGCAAATGTCCTGAAGGACTGCTATGGACAGTGAGGAAGTTGTCTAAGGCTGGAGCAGAATGTAGATCCAATGGAAAATTGGGAAGATCAGTGACAGATGGAGTTTGATCTCACCCAGTTGTGAGGCGATGCACTTTAGAATGTCAAATAGGGGAACATTAACACAATAAAATGGGGCAGGAATAGGCTACCCTTCTTCTAAAACTAATCTATACTCTGCTGTAGCAATACAGCAGATGCAGTCAATTTGGTGGTGATATTGCCTTTGTAGATCAAGGCAAAGATTATAAAATCTGCAATGTTTTGCTGAAACTTTACAAAGCACTGTCCTAATTCACCTGTCAATATCCTCATCCCCTGAACTTACCTTCTCCATACTGAACTTGGGTATTATATGCATTTAGGATACTGTGTGCAGTTCTGATTGTCACAGTATAGGAAGGATATGGTTAAATAAGAGAGTGTGCAGAGTAGATTTACCAGAATTTTGTCATTGAAGGAATTTAGTTACAGGAAGAGATTGGATAGGCTGAGCCTGTTTGGAATGAAGGTGGCTGAGGGGTGAGCTTACAGAGGTATATAAAATTATTGGAGGCATAAATAAGGTAGATAATCAATATCGTTTTCACCATACAAGAGCTATAAAAAACAAAAGGGCATAGATTTAAGGTGAATGGAGTAATTTTTAAAGGGGAGTTGAAGGGATGTTATTGTACAGAGATAACTGATCATTAGCACTTGCTGCTAGAGAAGATGGTGATTTCAGGTAACGTGATTCTGATATATTTTGTCAGACAATTCTCACCAAAAAAAAAATAGGCAAGTAATGACAGATGGACCAAATAAGGACAAATAAATGAATGGGCAAAAAGGTCAGCATGGATGTGAAGGGCCGAAAGTTCAATTCACTCACTCTCGGACTCAAAAGTACTTTGAATGTTTTGGTAGAATTTTTTTTCTATGTTTCAGAAGCTTTCAGTTATTTTATTTTCATTACAGTACAACTCTGATCATCTGAAATTGGATTATTCAAAATTCTCAGTTATCTGAAATTTTTTGGACCCAGAAGTGACATCTGCTCAGTTCTAAAAATTTCTCTGGATAATTGAGGATTTCATAAAAATCAGAAAAGTGAACAGTTATCCGTAAATATTGTTTATCCGAAATAGGTCCGGTCCAGGTCATTTTGGATATCTGAAATTGTGCTGTAGCTTATAACTATTTCTATCAGAGATGGTCAAAAACACTTTAAATTTACAATATCAAAGTGAATACTGGGATCTTGTCGGATGCTAGAGATGGTTTGTAATTGTTTCTTTTCAAGTCCATCCGCCCCCTTGGATGACATCATTGCAGGGGGTTTAACATTTTTCCTTTAGATTCTTATAATTTGGTTTCCAGACTATATGGAGTAGAACTGATCTTATAGATATAGGATGGTAAGTTCAGGGAATGGGGCAATTGACAGATGAATTAGGACCAAGGGCCCCACTCAATGTAAAATTATCCTTTAAATCAATGGTTTTCAAACTGCCCCCCTAAACTCACATTCTACTTTAAGTAACCCCTATGCCATCAGTACTCTGTGATCAGTAAGGGATTGCTTAAGGTGATATGTGAGTGGGAAGGGAAGATTAAGAACCACTCCTCTAGACCCAATTGTTACTGAAATATTTTGCTTGAGAAAAATTGTCATTGGCTCATTTCCTTTCGAGTTATGAAACTGTGCACATAACGAGTCAATTAGGTATGATTAAAATGGTGGTTTTCAAACTTTTTATTTCCACTCACATGCCATCTTAAGCAATCCCTTACTAATCACAGATCACCTATGGCATAGGGATTGCTTAAGGTGGCATGTGAGTTTAGGGGGGCAATTTGAAAACCATTGCTTTAAATGATTTCTTTGCACTGAATCATGAAGGGTTCAGAATTAATCTAGTTATGTAGTGGTGAGCAATTAATGAAACATTCTATGCAGTTGTCCACAATGTTTTTCGCTGACTGATCACTCAGCCTGATCAGCTTCCTACTTTGCAATTCAGTCTTTTAAGTACTATTGTACATAACTAAGCAGCCTCAAACCTCATTTATTTGGTACCAGTGCAGCATTTTTCCAGATAGACATTTTAATAATGTGAAACAACTTAAAGCTCATTGGATTGAAGCCTTGTTTGAAACATTTACTTCCCCTGATATCACATCATAACAGCTCAGGGAAGGATATTCAGCTCAGTGCAAGATTTAAATCTAAAGCACTTCTTTCTCAGATGTAAGAAGGTGATGCAGTGCATTAATGATATTTCTGGCGAGCTCTTGAGTTCCCAAATCACTGGAAATTGATTTGTGACGATGATAATTCAGGTCACTTGGTATCATTCTTTGTTCTTAAACTTAAGTCTGTGAGTTCAAGTCTCTCACTGGGTTTTAACACATCGAAGTTATTTTATGAATTTAATTAACAGAAAATAATTGAAACCACAGGACTGATTTAACTTTGAACTGAAGAAGGAAAGATATGATAGCAGAACCCATGCCTGGCCAACTCCACTATGCAATCTGGCTTATTTTTCATTGAAGCTGATGGCAGGTAAAATCAGATGAAATATGTGATCTTCTTCTCTTCAAGTCCTGTCATTGTCTCAGGTTAAATTTTCCATTGCTTGACAGCTGTAGTTCGGTCTTACTACCGAGTCAGAAGATTCCAAGTTCGCGTCTTCGTTCCGAGATTGGAGCACAAAAAAAAGTCTCTCTGGTGTAGATCCGAAGGAGCACTGCACGTTTTAGCCGAGATGTTGATGAGATATGATGATATTAAGTTCATTTTCAGTCTCAGAGAATGTAGGGAAGGCATGTGTTGAACATAGCAAAAATCACACATCCAATTGGACTCACTCACAAGTGACATTCCTTTTGTTCTCTCTATCTTTGCTCCATTTTCTCTCCAACTCAGCATAAGCTTCTTTTCTCTTTCCCAGTTCTGCTGAAGGATCTTGGATTGGAAATGTTAACACTGTTCCACTTTCTACAGATGCTGTCTGACTTGCTTAGAGTTTCCAGTATTTGTTGTTTTTATAAAACACAGATTAGATGTTCATCCTTCCTGTGGGCTACTATCATTCACATTTTCATTTCATATTCACAATTGATTCAAACACCAGAGGTGCAATAAGCTGAAATAAGGCAAAAAAAAGGTATTAGTGTTAATGATGCATATTTTCAAGAAAGCATAAATTGCAAAAAAATTCAGAGAATCAAGTAATGTGGCTTAAGATGTGAACTCAGAATTTGTTAGCTGATTTAAATTATTCCAACATGGGCTTTTCCCAGTTGTATTTAAACCTTAAGAGTCCCCATTACTTTGCACAATTTGCTGGTTTTTTATATGAATTATTCATCATGGGTGCTGCAGAAATTTACAGTTTGAATTTAATTTTATTTTAATTGTGGTAATTAGCAATGTGATGTTTATCACCTCCACTCATCTGGAAAGGGAACAATTTAACTTATTTATTCTTGTTTGTGTCTGCACCAAATTCTTGGAATAAGATGCAATTTAATAATTTAGAGATGCAGCACGGTAACAGGCCCTTCCGGGCCATGAGCCCATACTGCCCAAAGGCACCCATGTAACCAATTAATCGATAAACCCTGTAAGTCATTGGAACATGAAAGCGGAACACCCAGAATAAACCAACAGCATCACAGCGAGAATGTACAAACTCCTTAAAGTGGCATATTTGAATCTGGGTCAATAATGCTGCAATAGCATTACACAAACTGCTGTGCTATCCATGCATTAAATTTCAATGATCTATTACCCTCAACTATTGACTTGCCTTGTTCTTGTCATATTGTTATTTCTATTAATCTAATATTTATTTTATTTGTTATTATTCAGTTTGACTTAATATGCCCACTTCCTCCATAATTCTTTTGGGTTTTTTTTTATTTTAGTCATACAGCACGTTCAAGTTCATGTTAATTATCATATGACTGTACTTATATAGCCCAACGTAATAGTTTTTTTCTCTAGACTGCAGGACCACAGTGTATACACACACACACACACACACACACACACACACACAGACACAGACACACACAGACACACACACACACACACACACACACACAGACAGACACACACACACACACACACAAGACACAGTAAATAATAATAACACATAAATATATAATCTGAGAAACACTTTAAATATTTTGGAGTGATTTATTCTGTTACAGGATACTGTGCATCAATTGTACATGCTATGGGGAAAAAAAAAAGCTATTTTCCAGCTTGGCAGTCCTGTATTCCTTGATGGTTGTGGACTAAAGATACTGTGTGCTGGATAGAAAGAGACTTTTATAGTTTTTGAGCACTGTTGCAACAATGCTCTAAGTAAATGTCATCAATGGGAGAAAAGGAGACCCCAGTGACCTTCTCGGTCATTTTGATGATCATTGTATTGACTTCTGATCAGATGCTTTGCAGCTACCATACCACATGATGCAGCCAGACAGGGCACTCAATGAGCCAGTAGCCTTGCCCTCTTCAACCTCTGAAGGAAACATAAGCACTGCAGTGCCTTCCTAACAAACAAGGACATGTTGTGAGTCTCAACACCTTGGTCTGTTGTCAGGTTGCATTGGCAGCAAGTATGACATGAAACAAATATTCAGATTAAAAGCTCCAGGATATCTTGAAGACCTAATCTCATGCTAAAAGTAATTACTGTAGCTTATGAATGTATTTTTCTATGATTGTATATTCAATATGTTATTATGTTAATTGAATCCAATATTCTGTATTTTCTTAAAACTTAAATAAAATATTCAAAGAAAATAACTACTGTAAATTACATTTTAACTGACTGCAAAATAATAATTTCTCATGATATATCAAGAAGAAATTGTCTTAAGGGAATGGTGTGAATAAAATGCCTTGCTGAACTTTACAACCTAGTTAGAAAGACATGGAACATATAATTGAAACACATTCATTGTAGCATCAAGTTAAATATTTAAACTGTATCTTTATCTTTTTTCACTGGAATTAGTGATAAAAGTGTAACACAACTGATTTCCCTCAGAGACAATGAGGAGAACAAATGCACTTATAATCAATGGTCGGTAGATACAATAGTCGTCAGGTGAGTCATCAGGGTGTCTGTCTTGTACCTCCTCACGTGCTTTCTCAGTAGTACTGGCCCCCGAGCCATTAGCCAATCCGGGAAAGTGGTCCCAGACATGGATTTCCTCTGGAAACTGAACATGAGCTCATGGCGAGTTATTTTGGTCACAGTGCAGAGGAGCGACCTTATGGAGTGGAGCGCCATGCATAGGACTTCTTGCCAGCATAAATTTGGAAGGTCTTTGGACCAGATAGCCAATTTCACGGCCTTCCATACAATCGCGTTCTCTTTTTCAATTTATTTGTTCCTCTTATGAACAGATACTGGCATGGCTCTTTGCTCATAAATGATGAGCCCAGTCACCATGGATACAGCTGGGATACCTGAACAGAGTGAAAATAGAGTGCAAGGCCCTGATAACCGTGGTGATGCTCATGTCTGGGCAGGGGATGGTGAATGGAAAATGTGAATATTCATACATGACATTGAGAAAGTATACATTTCTGTTGGTGGAAGGGAGGGAACCCAAATGAAATCAACACTGAGTCGTTCAAAGGGGTGGGATGCCTTTATCAGATGCACTTTGTTGGGGCGGTAGAAGTGCAGTTTGTACTTCGCGCAGACCTGGCAGGACCTGGTCATTTCCCTGATATCCTCAATGATGTAGGGCAGCGACCACAACTGGTTGTTGTGTGCAGAGGCACAGCTTCCTCTTGACAAAGCATCTGGAGATTCATTGAGTGTACCTGGCCTCTACGCTATATCATAATTATAGGTGAAGAGTTCAATCCTCTACCTGCCGATCTTATCATTCTTTATTTTGCCCCTTTTGTTGCATTATTAAACATGAATGCCACAGATTGCTGGTCAGTGTGCAGTGTAACTTTTCTGCTGACTAGGTAATGCCTCCAGTGCCTGATGGTCTCAACAATGGCTTGGGCCTCTTTCTCCACTGATGGGTTCCGAAGCTCATGACCTTGTAGGGTACGGGAGAAAAAAGCAACCAGCATGCCCACCTGGTTAAGGGTAGTGGCCAGAACTATGTCAGAGGCCTCACTTTCCACCTGGAAGGGTACATTCTCATCCACCGCATTCACCATGGCCTTTGCAATGTAGCTCTGAACATAGTAAAATCTGCCTGGGCTTCAACCAATAATGGGAAGGAGGTGGATTTTAAGAGGGGACAACTTTATCCATCAGTGAGGGACCCACTGGGTATAGTAAGAAAAGAAGCCCAGGCACCTCCTTAAAGCCTTCATAGTGTTACAGAGTTCTGTGTTGTGCATTGGCCTGTGTGTTGTGTGGTTTTTTTGTTGGAAAGTGACAGTTTGCCTTGAAGAGCCAAGGTGAAGGTGGACTGCTGTGAGAGTGGGAGGCAGACTGGGCATGTGCAGAAGATAATCTGGAAATTTCTGGACTTGGAAGACAAATCACCACTGGGTGTGGCTGTGAAGTGAAAGGAGGTCCAAGCAGAATCATTGTCTGGGAGGCAGTTTAAAATGTTGGGCATTTTAAAAGGGATGAACATTCCGAAGGCAGCCAGAAGGATCCGGACCAAGCCATTGTTCATCTCTGCAAGCAAGACAAGAAGACTACTTTGAATTTTGTGCTCTCTCTCTCTCTCTCTCTCTCTCTCTCTCTCTCTCAAAGATCTTTTGGCTTCAGTTTACCAAACAAACAGAATTTTGTTTAAGATCTTTGCTTCAGTTGAGATCCAAGTTTTGTGAGTCTTGTTTTGTGTCTAATTTTTTCTGTGGTTGGAAATATAACTTAGACTTTAATTAGATATGTTATATTTAGTCTATGGAATTTATTAGTTTTAAACTGTCATAGAAATTTGCATAGTAATCAGTGGGCATTGTTATAAAAAGGGGGATTTTGAACGAAAGTTTGAAGGTGAATTTTTGTTAATAAATTAATTGTTAATCTTTACCCCTTTGTGATATGCCTTTTTTGTGGTTGCTTGTTTGATGTTGTAACAATGGTCTTCTGGATCAGAAGGTCTAACAGGGGGTGCATTTGATCGAGGTCAGGGCCAATGACGCTATTCTCCACCACATAGCCCAGGATCACCAGATTTTTCATCCGGAACATTCACTTACTGGGGTTGTACGTGAAGTTCAGGTCCTTGTCCATGTTAAGAAACCTCTGGAGGTTGGCATCATGGTCTACTAGAGAGTGTCCACAAAGAGTGGCATTGTTGAGTTAAGGGAAGGTAGCCTTTAACCTGTATTCATCGACCATTCTGTCTATCTGTCTTTTGGAAGACTTGAGACCCCATTAGTGATACCAAAAGGGACCCCCCTGGAACTGATAGATGCATCTTTCTGCCTCAAATGCTGTGTAGGGTCCATCCTCAGAACGGATCGATAACTAATGGTATACAGCTTTCAGGACGATGGACGAATAGACCCAATGCTGCACAATTGTGTTTACCACTTCTGAAATTTGAGGGAGGGTGTACGCATCCAGGAGTGTAAAATTATTAATTGTTTGGTTATAGTCCATTACTAGCTTGGACTTTTCTCCCCCTTTCACGACTACCATCTGGGCTCTCCATGGGCTGTTGCTAGACTTAATGATATTTTCTTTAACAGGCAGCTGTGTCTCGGCTCTAATAAATTTCTGATCTCCTGCACTGTATCACCTGCTTTTTGCGGCTATTAGTTTGCAATCAGGAGTCAGGTTCAGTAACAGTGTTGGGGGTGGGGGGGTGATCAATATTTAGAATGGAGAGACCACATGTGGCATCTGGCAATTGGGACCCTCTGTTCCACAGCATGATTGGAGGAAGTGGGCCAGAATACTCCATGGTCACACTTTTAATGTGACACAGAGTCCAGGCCCAGCAATACAGAAGAACACAAATACTTCAGTACATATAATCAGAACTTAGATGTACTATAAAATACCCACGGATCATTGAAGAGTAAATTTGCAATGATAGGTAAATATGATAATCTGTCAGATAGCCTTTTAATTTGTACTGCAGAGCCATCACAGACTTTATAAATCTCTCAGTGGAGCCAGTTTCTACTAAGTAATCAGTCAAATGTCCATTTACCCTCACCTCCTTCATTGAATTATTCAATTGGTGAGGTATTGCCTGATCCAGAACGACTGATGACAGTGCTCCAGACACCCTGTTGCTCCCCATGCCTATGTTGACTCTGTCTTTTTGGCCTTAGGGCAGACAAGATGGCATCAACCATGAGGTGCGGCAAGATGACTGCCATTGATTCCTGCGATGCTTTACTTCGAGTAGCGGGTCTCGCCACGAGACACACAAGATGCTGTCGGCAAGCAGCATGGAGAGGCTAGGCCTGGACTTTGGAACTTGTGCATGGGTCGAGCGACAATTCGGGGGTTGCACAAGTGGTAGCCCTCTTTGGGTTCCCTTTAGCCAGGCAGACTTTCACCCAGTGCCCTCACTCACCACATCTTGAGCACACAGAGTCCTTTGTGGGGCATTGGTCACAGGGGTGTTGTGCCTGTCCACAGAAGTAGCATCTTTGGTTGCGCATGGCCACAGCATTTGGCACTGGGTCTGCGGAGGTCACCAGTGCCCCAATAACCTGGTCCTCTGAAAAAGCGCCACTTTTGCCCATGAGGTCACCAGCTCCTAGATGGGCCTGTTTGAGCGCTTTTGCCAGTTCCAGGATGCTGGCCAAGTCTTTCTCCTCCAACTCTAACAGTTGCTGCCTCATGTGCCTCAACTTCACTCCTGCCACGAGGATGACCTAGATTTGTTCCTCCTCTCTCACCCAGGCCATGACCACTTTGTAGTGGCATTTTATAATTAGGGCACTCCTAGAGCTGACTCAAGAGAGAAGTGCTGATCTCTGGAGACTATCAGAGATTATCAGAGTTGTGTGGCCATCAGATAAGACTGGAAGCACTCCAACCAGTAGACAAATTCCTCCAGAGCCTCAGGGGAGAGAGGGTCGGCCTGGAGAATGCCTGGCTTCAGCAGGGCTTCCATCCTGCTTCAAAATTAAGCTATTAAAATTATAAAATGACTGATTGCACTCAGACTTGTGAGGAGTACAAACAGGCTTTTAATAGGTTACAATCAATGGCCAGTCACCACAATAGTTCTCAGGTGAATCTGAGGTAAGGTAGGAAATCTAGGGTTTATATTGGGGTTGCTGAGGGTGGAGCCAAAGGAGGAGCCAGCCAGCAGAACAATGCATAGACCTTGAATTCCAGTTCACTGCATAAAGTAATTGGATTTATCTGAAAATTCCCATTAATTGGGACATATCTCAAATATGGAAGAAGTTGAGCCTTATTTTTCTAGCTTCAAATGTTGGAAACATAGGAATAAGTTACTAACATTTACCAAAACATTCTTTGGCTTGGCTTCGCGGACGAAGATTTATGGAGGGGGTAAAATGTCCACGTCAGCTGCAGGCTCATTGGTGGCTGACAAGTCCGATGCGGGACAGGCAGACACGGTTGCAGCGGTTGCAGGGGAAATTTGGTTGGTTGAGGTTGGGTGTTGGGTTTTTCCCCCTTTGCCTTTTGTCAGTGAGGTGGGCTCTGCGGTCTTCTTCAAAGGAGGTTGCTGCCCACCAAACTGTGAGGCGCCAAGATGCACGGTTTGAGGCGATATCAGCCCACTGGCGGTGGTCAATGTGGCAGGCACCAAGAGATTTCTTTAGGCAGTCCTTGTACCCTTTTTTTGGTGCACCTCTGTACCGGTGGCCAGTGGAGAGCTCGCCATATAACACGATCTTGGGAAGGTGATGGTCCTCCATTCTGGAGACGTGACCCACCCAGCGCAGCTGGATCTTCAGCAGCGTGGACTCGATGCTGTCGACCTCTGCCATCTCGAGTACTTCGACGTTAGGGATGAAAGCGCTCCAATGAATGTTGAGGATGGAGTGGGGACAACGCTGGTGGAAGCGTTCTAGGAGCCGTAGGTGATGCCGGTAAAGGACCCATGATTCGGAGCCGAACAGGAGTGTGGGTATGACAACGGCTCTGTATACGCTTATCTTTGTGAGGTTTTTCAGTTGGTTGTTTTTCCAGACTCTTTTGTGTAGTCTTCCAAAGGCGCTATTTGCCTTGGCGAGTCTGTTGTCCATCTCGTTGTCGATCCTTGCATCTGATGAAATGGTGCAGCCGAGATAGGTAAACTGGTTGACCGTTTTGAGTTTTGTGTGCCCGATGGAGATGTGGGGGGGGGGGGCTGGTAGTCATAGTGGGGAGTATAAATAATAATAATCAACATTCATTTGATATGAAACAAAATTGTGAACTGCCATGAAAACATCTTATCTTAAATTTAACATAATTTCTTAAATTTTAAAATTTGGACATAGAGCACAGTTACAGGCCCTTCTGGCCCATGGTCCTGTGCTGTCCAAATATACCAACTAACTTACAAACCCTGAAAATTTTGAAGGTAGGGAGGAAACCGGAGCACCTGGAGAATACCCACACAGACACAATGAGAATGTACAAACTGTTCTTTTCTCATCACTCAAAATTACTCGAAAGCCCCACCATCAATGGACATCGCTAAGTCCAGAGGGTATCCTGACTGGACATAAGGTGAATGGTTACGGAACTAACGCATGGAGACAATGTACATGAGGATGTCTTCATCAACTCAAAAGTTACAGAGGCACGTGGCCATGAGAGGTATGACAAGTATGATTTCTGCCTACCTGTGGAGCCTATGCCAATTTTCACATTGAATATGCCCCCATCCATCCATTCTGCTGTTGGTCCTGCAATGCCAAATGAAAATCAAGAACAGATCTTGTCATTCATAACTGCTCCTTGAATTGTCAAATGGAGTTGTATTCCACTACAAGTTAGACTCACAACCCAGTATCCCAGTCTATGACAATCTTCAGAGAAGGCTAACTCATATATTATTGGGTAGCACCAATTATTAAGGGGCAGCATTGCAACATTACTGGTGAGAAAACAAAGAAATATATTCGCACTGGAAATAGCAGGCCTGGAGAAGTTCAAGAGACCCCACAATGTGATTCAGATCAATGTTCTGCAGACCTGCAGCATAAAGCCTTAAAAAGGGGTGGGTCAATCAAAAGGAATGGGAGGCTTTTTGATCACCTGTCATCCTCAAAGATGATTGAAACAAGCATCTCAGTGTAAAAAAACATCTGAAGCCATCTCCAGCATGTGTGGTTGATTCAACAAATTCAATCTTCTCTGAGTGATGTCAATAAATTAGTCTTCTCGATTTGATGAAAGCTCTGTGCTAACATCCTAACTGTATTCAACAACGTTATGTTCAGCAGCTATTAGACCCTTGAATCTTTTTGCACTTCTGGGCGGCATGTTAGTATAGCGCTTAGCGCAATGCTGCTACAGCGCTTAGGAACCGGGTTTGAATCCATTGCTGTGCGTAAGGAGTTTGTATGCTCTTTCCATGTCTATGTGAGTTTCCTCTGGGTGGTGCAGTTTCCTCTCATTCTTCAAAACATACAGAGGTTGTCAGTTAATTGGGGTATTTGGGTGACATAGTCTCATGGGCAAGAGAGCCTGTTAATGTTAAAATTTTAAATTTACCCGAGCCCTAAACTTTGTACTACTCCGTAACCATCAAAAGACACATCGGTATGACTGAAGTGTCACTTTCTTTACTCACTTCTGAAAATGAGACTATTTACTTATCAATATATTCATATTTTTTTTTCTGTATTGGAATACTGTGAGTTCTTTATTCTATTGTAGTTGGTGTACCACACATACTTCTTTGCTTTCAGCACGAGGAAAGAATTTTGTTGGATCTGTTCATTGTATTTCTGGGGATGACAATGAACTCTCATCTCATACATGACTGGTCAAATCCAAGCCAAGCAATTATGAATAATAAATGAAAAGAGAAAGCACTGGGAGAAGCTTAGCCGGTCGATACAATTGCAATTTCTTGCAATTATGAAAGTCATCTCCTGCTATCCCATTAATCTTCTCACCCTCACCAACACCAATGCTCAGTTTGTTGGGGTCAGGGTCATTCTGCTTCAGAGCTAATTAAGGCCTTGGTGCTACATGGAAACATTTGATTTCCTACAGTGCAGTGAGATTTCACTGACCCTGGCATTGATAAACTATTTTTCCATGTGTGGCATCAAGGAACTCCATTAAAACTGAAATCTCTGGGAATAAATGGTCGAGTTTTCCTTTACACTGAGCTATAATTAAAGTGATTGTGGCCATGAATCGTTCCAGCACCAGTGTTTGTGTGTGAGTTTTGAAGGATGAAGGAGCTTTGAAGGATGAAGGAGTTTTGAAGGATGCTGTACCATGCCCACTAATCCTCATCAATTACTTTTTGTCCAGTGTCAGGTCACACCAGTGAAGATGGAATTTGATTTACTGCTCAGTGCTCTTCTTTTTCTTTTGCATAATTTTAGCACGAAGCTGGTTGTGACAGCATGGAGGGAGAGCTGGTAAATGGCTTGACACAATTAATGATGGCAAGCAATCTTGATATCATGCAATTCCCAAATAATGACTCTCCCCAACAAAGGCAGTGTCACAGAGACTGAAGCTAGTAAAGAGGCAAAAGGTCTTTATTGTGCAAGACAAGCAGACATTCTGGAGGTGACCTTCTCGAAGAATTCCCTAACTCATAGTACATCAAGTTTTACACATTGATGAACAAAGCTAACAGCAGGTGATTCCAGATGGTTTCAACAACTACAACGGTATAGGTGACTTCAATAAATTTGAGTCCTACAAATGGTGCCATTGAATTACATATTAACAATGGGAGCTACTAACAAGACACCATTGAAAGTTCTAATACCTTTGCTGGGACAAAGTAAATTCATTCAGATGGTTGAATAATTTCTGAAGATAGAGAATCCAAACACCCAGGAGTTGTGATACCAAACTCTGGTTCACACCTACCATTATTATTGATAAACAGAGCAACATTGCCCAATGATTACGTTTGAGAAGCTTTGGCAAAATTAAATGTAGTCTGAAATTTTCTGTCATATTGGGTTGATGTATGCCAATTAATGCACCCTGATTGATTTATGTAGGTCTCACAGTGAGCTGCCTTCTAAAATTCAACACTGATTGCTGTTTGTAATATACATGAGAACATGTTTTATGAACTGGTTCTTGCTATATATTAAAAAAAAACATCTTCTACATCTATGAAATCACACAACTTGATTTCTGAATAATCCCTTACCAGGAAGTTCAGTATTGCCTTTTGAGAAACAATTGTATTTCCATTGAAAATTCTTCTCCTATTGGTATACTTGGCAATCGCAACTGACCAGAAATCCGACTAAGCCAGGCACACTAACACTTTGGTTAAAAGAGTTTAGAAACTGGAGATATTTTCAGAAGTCTATGGGATCTTTCAATTATCTCCAAGAGACAACTTGGATTGTGATCAAATACTCTTAACTCTCTGCATGAATACATGCTCTAATTCTTCAAGAAACCTGACACTGTTCAAGATGAAACAACTCTCTTGATTTGGATGCATTTACTTCTCAAAGAACTTGTTCCCTCCACAAGCAATATGTGTAGTTTATCTGATCACTGCAGTAAGATGCAACTCAGTCCAATGACTTCC
Source organism: Narcine bancroftii (assembly GCF_036971445.1). Taxonomy (NCBI): domain Eukaryota; kingdom Metazoa; phylum Chordata; class Chondrichthyes; order Torpediniformes; family Narcinidae; genus Narcine; species Narcine bancroftii. Next base: position 139,440,762 of record NC_091475.1, read on the forward strand.
ACTATTCATAAGAGAAAGAGCAACAGGTAATGGGACCAACGACACATGTTAATTTCGAAAATTCTTCCCTAATTTTGGAACAAAAAAATCTGTAATTCTCAATTGAATCAGGACTGTTGGAGTGTTTACATGGTCATTATTGATCATATTCTGTGTAAGAGTGAATTATTATAGGCATAACCACAGTGTAAAGGTGTCACACAATTAGACAGTAGATAGGTGCTGGAGTAGGCCAATTGGCCCTTCGAGCCAGCACCACCATTTATCGGATCATGGCTGATCTTTCCCTTTCAATAACCAATCCCAGCCTTATCCCCATAACCCTTAACTCCTCTGCCCACAAGAGTCTTATCTAACTCTCTCTTAAATCTATCCAACGAATCCGCCCCCACTACCCTCTGTGGCAATCCACAGACCCACAACTCTCTGGGTAAAAAAACATTATCCTAATTTCTGTGTTAAATAGCCATCCCTGTATTCTTAAACTATGCCCTCTAGTCCCAGTCTCAACCATCATTGGGAACATGTGCTCTGATTTCACCCTGTCAAGCCCTTTGATAATCCAAGTCTTTCTAACCTATCCGCATATGAAAATCCTGCCATCCGGGTACTAACCTTGTAAACCTGCGCTGCACTCCCTCTATAGCAAGTAGGTCCTTTCTTAAATATGGGGACCAGAACTGGACGCAATACTCCAGGTGTACTCTCACCAAGGCCTTGTACAATTGCAGGAGGGGTATTCTACTCATATACTCCAATCCCCTCTTTATGAAAGCCAACATACCATTTGCCTTCTTCACCGCTCGCTGAATCTGTATGCTAATTTTCAATGACTGGTGAACAAGTACACCCAGATCCCTTTGCATTACCCCACTCCCTAGCTTAACTCCATTTAAATAATATTCTGCTCTCTTGTTTCTGCCTCCAAAATGGACAACCTCGCATTTAATCACATTAAACTTCATCTGCCATTTTTCTGCCCATTCCCCTAAACTATCCAAATCCCCTTGCCATTTCCTGACATCCTCCTTGCTCTTTACACTACCACCCAGTTTAATCATCTGTGAATTTGCATATGTAGTTATTTATCCCCTCAGCCACATCATTTACATAAATGATAAACAACTGAGGGCCCAACACCGACCCCTGCGGGACCACATCCTGCCATCCAGAAAATGACCCGTTTATCCCAACCCTTCCTGTTTCTCAACCAATTATCTATCCATACCATGTTCCTTGATTTTGCAATCTAGCCCCCTGTGTGGGACTTTATCAAAGGCTTTCTGAAAGTCAAAGTACATCACATCCACTGGTTCTTCCGAGTCCACCATCTTTGTTTCATCCTCGAAAAATTCCAGGAGATTAGTCAAGCAAGATTTTCCTTTAAGGAACCCATGCTGGCCAGCACCAATACTATTATTCCTTCCTAAATGTTCTGCTATTTCTCCTTTAATGACGGATTTGAATATCTTCCCCACCACTGACGTCAGGCTGACTGGTCTATAATTTCCCGTATTCTCTCTCCTTCCCTTCTTAAAAAAAATGGTACAACATCGGCCACTCTCCAGTCTGCAGGCACTTCCCCGGAATCTAAAGAACTTTGGAAAATGTCAACTAGTGCTTCCACAATTTCCAGAGCAACCTCTCTAAGCACCCTGGGATGCAGCCACATACTGTAGTTACAAATGATACACCAACAACATTACCAGAGTATGCTAAGAGTATGTCATTAATTGTGAATAAGTAGATAAATAAATATTAATGGTTGCATTTAGTACAAAAAAATTGTAAATTTCAATAAGGCTTTTGGAGTCATTTCTGGTTAGGCTTGGAGAATTATGGGGAAATTCAGGAGCCTGATCGCAAATAAAAACGGTTCTTGTACCTAGAGCAGTGGTTCTCCACCTTTTTCTTTCCACACACATACCACTTTAAGTATTCCCTATGACATAGGTGCTCTGTGATTAGTAAGGGATTGCTTAAGGTGCTATGTGGATGAAAAGACAAGATTTGAAAACCACTGTTTTAATTGTAACTGACTCGTTATGTGCATGGTTTTATAACCTCAAAGGAAATGGGTCAATGACAATTTTTCTCAAGCAAAAGTTTTCAGTAACAATTGGGTATAGAGCAGTGATTCTCAATCCTTCCTTCCCACTCACAAATCACAGAGCACTGATGGCATAGGGATTACTTTATATGTATGAGAGTGGAAAGAAAAGAAAGGTTGAGAACCACTTACTAGAGGGACAGCACATCAGGGTTCTGTACCTTTTGCAGTGAGAAGAGATTGTGATCAGGATGGCAGGGATCCTTTATGATACTAGCTGTCTTCTTGAGGCAGTGATTGTACCTGCTCAAGTCAAATGAGAGACAGGCACTGTCTACATCCTATGAATTCATAACTCCATAAATTCAAAAAGAGCACATCTGACATGGTGAGTCTGAAAGGTAAAGCATGCAACTATTTACATTGCAAATGTGTGCATGATTGAACAAGAAAATAAGATGTTAGATCTTATTTTTCTCCATACTTGGATTAAATGTTTAAAGGATTAGAAATGGTCAGTCATTTCTTCTACTCTTCAAGAGTCCACAAATCATTTACAAAAATGACTGCATACATCAAATGGGAATAAATCAAAGGTTGAGATTCTAATAACAGGGAATAAGCAGTGAGCCGAGAATAAAAGAGCAATTAAGCTCACTTTCTTTTCTTTAAAAAGAACTCTTATGGATCCAGTGGTGGCTCAAAGTGCTTCCATTAAATGGTTGAAACAGTTTCAAACAGATTCTTTAAGGAAGATGTTTCAATTGCTAAACAGACAAAAAAAAAACACTTTTAATCTGAAGTTCTGAAATATTTTTTCAGGTTGGGGAATGGGTTTGGAGGCACAAATATGCCCCTGATTCTTCCTACTGTTTAACATGGGACTATCTGTGCACTAATGCATTAGCTGGATGGATAAAAGGTAATAGAGCAATGCTGGCATGAAATCATGCAATGCAAGAGAATTAACATCACAATCTATCTGCTCTTTATACTTGCAATATGTGAGAGCAACAGACGAGATTCTGGATAGGCTAGATGGCACAAGGCAAACCAATATAAAAGCACACACTTTATTCATTCCAGCTACATCAGCACCCATCACTTTTAAAAATGGTATGGCTGAAGACAAATTTGCAGCTGGTACTGGAATCAACTTCAAGTTTATTTATCATCCAAATGCACAAGTACAAACTGACAAAATAGCATTCTCCGGACCTTGGTGCAAAACCGACAAAGGTACAACCAAACATAACACACGTAGAAACAAGCAATACATATATGCAGGACAAATATACACATATAAACATAAATAAATATTATTTAATAAATAGCAGAGAATCAGTAAGTTAGTGTGAGCAGATCATTTAGTTGTTAAGCATCCTCACTGCCTGTGAGAAGAAGATGTTTCTCAGCCTGGTGGTGCTGGCTCTGATACTCCTGTATCTATTTCCTACAGGTGTAGCTGAAAGATCCTGTGAGCAGGGTGTTTGGAGTCCTCAATGATTGTGTGCGTTCTCTTCAGAAATGATCCCGGTAGATCATGTCAATGGGAGAGGGGAGTGAGACTGCAGTGATCCTCTCTGCCACTCTTATAGTCATGTGGATTGACTTCCAATCCACTTCTCTCCAGCACCTATACCACATTGTGATGCAGCCAGCCAGGACACTCTCAATAGACCTCCTGTAGATGGTGGCCAGAGGCCTTGCCTCCTTCAGTCTTAGGAAGTGCATTCGTTATTGTGCCTTCTTGACAAGTGAGGAGATGTTGTGTGTCAAGGATAGGTTACTTGTTAAGTGGACTCTGGGGAACTTGGTGCTCACTACTCTCTCCACTATCACACCATTTCATGAGATTTCCAACCACTTCACTCTAGTGCGACTCATCCTTGTGGCTGATGAGGCCAACTACTGTTGTGTCATCGGCAAACTTGATTGACACTGTTGGAGCTGGATCTGGTGATGCAGTGATGGGTCAGTAGCGGGAACAGGAGCAGAATGAGCACACACCCGTGAGGTTCACTCATACTCTCCGTGATGGTGCTCGACATTCTGGTTCCACTCCAGTCAGACTATGGTTTTTCCATTAGGAAGTCTGGAATCCAGTTACAGAGAGAGGGGTGTTGAGTCCCAGCAACAACAGCTTCTCCATCAGCCTCTGGGATATTAACACCATTGAAGAGCAGCCTGGCATATTCCTCACCTGACCTATTCCCATCTAACACCTTCAGTATTTTTGCATAGACACCAATGATTAAATGTTAATAGTGACTATAAATGTTGTCAGTATGTCTCAAAAGATTGATTTGTGTTCCTTGCATGTTCTATCAGCAGCTTTAGAACTCATTTTTTCTGACCATTTCCAACATTTGTACTTCATCGTATGTAACCATATAACCAGATAACAATTACAATACAGAAATAGGCCATCTTGACCGTACTGATTTAAGTGATCTCCTCTAGTCCCACTTACCTGCACCCTGACCATAACCCTCCAATCCTCTCACGTCCAACATTTTCTTAAATTACAAAATTGACTTTGCCGCAACCACCTCTTCCGGAAGGTCATTCCACTCAGTCACCACTCTCTGAGTGAAGAAGCTCCCTCTCATGTTACTTCTAAACTTTTGCCCCCTAACCCTTAACTCATGACACCTCATTCCAATCTCACCTCCCCTCAAGGGGAAGAGCCTATTCACATCTACTCTCTCAATCCCCCTCATAATTTAAAATACCTCTATCAAATCTCCTCTCAACCTTCTATGCTCCAATGTATAAAGACCCAGTCTACTCAATCTTTCTTTGCATTCTAGATACTGCATTCCAGGCAGTACATTTTAGTAAATCTTCTCTGCACCCTCTCTACCTTATTGATATCCTTCCTATAATTTGGGGACCAGAAAGGCATACAGTATTCCAAATTTGGCCTCACCAACACCTTGAGCATTTCACAAAATCATCATGTACTTTGTTTACTTGGATTTGGAAATAGCTTCAGCTTATCATTTAGATTTTATCATTCCACATTTCTTCTCTAATTGAAGTGTAGTGATGAAGCAATGAATAAGCTTTTAATGAAAGAGAATAAAGGCTGAGTTTCTTCACTTTAAGGAATCCAGCATTTTAACCTTTTTCTTAGAATTGAAAGTATACTTCTTTGATTTGATGATCAGTGTATCATGAATTATGTTTTTTTGCTGAAATCATTAATGTTGGATACAGTTCATGGATGTAATTGTCTCAGATGCCAAGTTCCCTTTGTTAGCCACCACAGTGAACATCAGCACATTTTGTGGAGCTACCATTAGAAATCAGAGTGATTATGGCCACATAAATTAACTTTGAATCCACAATTCACCAAACATCGATCATGAGGAAAGTCAGAATCCAGTTCCATGGGGTACTTCTCATAACTGGATTCCCTGTTCAGACCAGTGTTGTTGATGGTGGTGGTGTAGATGCTGGTGGGTCAACCATCTCAAGAAGAATTTTTTTTTTTGCCAAATTAATGTTTGGACCTTCAGAATGTCAGTTGGCTAAGGTTTATGTGGGTTGCCTTCACCATTGTTTACTTAATCACTGAAGGTGACAAAGGTTGACAAAGGTGAATTTCAAAGACTTGTCTATAGTTGAATTGTATCATGCAAAGGAGTCTACAAATCAAATTAGATGGTCGCTTATCATATCATCCAAAGAGAAAGAACTTTTACAACATTTAATAGATGCAGAATAAGACTTCATAAGGAGATGAATAAACAAAAAGAGTACTTTGAAAAGCAAAAAAAAATGACAAATGCTGGATATCAAAAATAGAAAATAGGGACAAAATATGTCAAGTCAGACAGCCACTGTGATAAGAGAAATAATTGTAATGTTTCCTTTCACAGTTAATGTTAATGTTAATGTTCACAGAGCAATTAAATGTTAATGTTCACCCTCCCTTTGTTTGCTGTTGTGTCCTTGTTTATCCACTTATTACCTCTTCCTTGTGGGTCATTGCTTCTCCCTCTGCCCCACCTTTTTATACAGGCACATGCCTACATTTTGCTCATCCCTTGATGAAAGGCTCAAACACATAGCATTGATATATAAAATATGCTGTTTGACGTGCAGAGTTTCTCCAGCATTGTGCTTTTACTTCATTCACTGTGTCTAGAATTTTGTGTTTTTCTGCAGCTCCTGGGGATTGATCCGTCTGTAGTTGCACTAGATTTACTCTTTCCTTCTCCATTTATGCTCACTTATGCTCATTCCTTCTCAATTGGTGGGATGCTATTTTTTTTCCTGTCTTCATCTAAGAAGACATAGATTTCATTGTTTGATGTCATTGGCAAAAATGACATTGCATTCTACATAACCTGTTACTATTAACTGATTTGTTTTACCCTCATTTACTTCTCCTTTGACTCATCACATTTGCTCCAAGTCAAAGGGATAGCCATGGGTATCAGCATGGATACAAGCTATGCTTACCTTTTTGTTGGCTTTGTGGAGCAATCCATACTGCAAGCTTACACTGGCAAGGCTCTTCAACTCTTTCTTCACATGATGAGCTCATCAATTGTGTTACTTTGCTGCCACTTCCAGATTAATTTGGTCCATCTCTGGCAACTTACTCTCCTTTCTTAATCTCTCTGTGTTCATCACAGAAAAAAAAAGCACAAATATCCTCTACTAACTCCCATAATAACATTGACTAAACCTCTTCATATCCTTACCCCTGTAAGGATTCTATTCCTTCTCTCAATTCCTCTGCCTTTGATGCATCTGCTCCTAGGATGTGTTCTTCCATTCCAGGATACCCAAGATGTTCTCCTTGTTCAAAAAACATGGATTCCCTTTGACTGCCATCACTCAGCCCTTTCCTGCATTTCATCTAAATCCTGCACATCTGCCTTCCCCCTGTAATGGAAGATTTAAACTGTGTCTTTTACTTCTGATGCTGCAAGGCTGAGAACCTGGTTGTTTATTAGAATCAGCAGACATATTCTAATTTACACCATGAGGCCCAGGATGCATATTTAGTAGACACACCTAAATTCCACCATGGAGCCCAGGATGCAGTTGAATCAGACATTATCTAATTTAGACTATGGGGCCCAGGGATGCATATGAATCAGTAGACATTATCCAACTTCCACCATGAGGCCCAGAGATGCAGTTTTCTTTTGTTGTTCGCAGTCTGTCAGGAGACCTTGAAGATAATTAAATAATTTGTTCAAAGAGATAAGATCTGAAGTAAAAAAAACTTTTGGGTAATATAAGCTACTGCTGAAGTTTGAGACTCTCCAAGAGGTGGCAACATCTCTCAGCAAGAAGAAGAACTTCAAGAGTCCAGCTAACGTCCCGGTCGAGGAAGGTAGAGAAGCTGCTACCGGCGCCCCAACAACCTACTAGAAGTGTGCAGTCATTGCCTCGCTTCGGCAGTTGGGACCAGTCCAGGTGTTGATATAATTGGGAAGGGCTTGCATATTGTAGTGTGAATTCAGCTTTAGATTTAGTAATAAAGCCTTGTATAAACTGAACTGTAATCAAAATGGTTACAGATCAGGATCCAGGGTGGATAAAGTTGAGATTAATGATCAAATCACATCTTTCTCAGTTAGAATGAACAAGATGAATCAAATCCCTTCATCTGTATGATAAATAATTTTAGATTGTTTGAAATTATTCTTTGTGCAAATAAAACTTCCAGGTGGAGAATATTTGTGAGTTCTACTCAATCTTTTGGTCATTTACTGAGCAGAAATTTAATTTTATCTGGCTAATTCATTATATTTTTCCTTGAATTTACATAGGTAATTAAGCATCATTTGTTAAGAGAACTTCCATATGTGCCCATTTGTAATGTCAACATTTATGTGTATTCAAGAATTTTAAATGCAAGGATCCATGTGTACTATGATGTTGTGGCCATTACTGAATGTTGGTTGGAGGAAGGGCAAGATTGACTGATGCAGGTATCAGATATTTAAAAAAAAGAATAGGGTGGGAGGTTGAAAAGGGGGAAGAATAGGATTAATGGTCAGGGATAGCTATAGAAATGGAGGATGCTGCAGAGGGAGAGTCCACTGAGTCAGTTTGGGGGAAGTCAGGAATAGGAAGGGAACTACCATGATGCTGGGAGTCGTCTATAGGTTCCTAAATAGCCCTCGGCACACCGAGGAGCAGATAAGCAGGCAGATTTTGGAATGGGATGGGAAATACAGGGTTGTAGTCATGGGTAATTTCAACTTCCCTAATATTGACTGTAGGAGGGATAGATGGGGCTTAATTTGTCAGGAATGTCCAAGAAGAATTCTTGACACAGTATGTGGACCAGACGACTAAAGGAGAGGCCACATTGGATCTGGTTCTGGGGAATGAACTTGGTCACAATTCCCTGAGCATCAACATAGCAAAGGAAGGGAGGAATCATGTGATGGAGTAGTGGTCGGTAGGAGAATACCAGTCCTGTCCAGAAAAGAAGAAATAAAGTGAAGAAAACACAAAGTTCAAGAAACACAAAACACAACAAATAAAAGATAAAGTTGTGGAGAAAAGAAAAAAATGGCACCCAAGAAGGAAAAAGCAAAAAACAACAGGAAAAAAAAAGAAGAAAAGACACTGGAAGAGAAAGAAGAAGGCCGTACCTGCATGAAGAAACAGGGAGCTATCATGGAGAAAAGAGCCCGCTCCACAAAATTGGTGACGACCCCGCAGAGTCGCAACCTCCCGACCACTGGACTGCAAAAATGTCTCTCTGAGCCAAACAGAAGTGTGCCCGACAGCAGGGCTCTCAGCTGGAAAGAGAGGAAAGCAACAGGACAGGGAGTTATAGGAAAGAAGAACAGCAACAGGAGGCCCAACAGATAACTAGCCCAGAAGAGGACCAACAGCAAGAAGCCATGCAAAAAAAAAACACCTAGCAAAGAGAGGAAAGCAGTTCAACAAGAAAGTCAGAAGAGACACAGATACAAGGAAGAGAAGTAGAAGACACAAACACAGGTGCAGACACAGAAGAAGAGGAAGAAGAAGACCAAGCTCTGCACAGAGGAATAGAAGATAAATAGATAGACAGTATATAGTTTAAAAAAAATTTCAAGAACAAATGAGAGCATTAAAAGAATGGTTGACATTAGAATTTAGTGAAATGAAAAGAAAAATGAAAGGTACAGAAGAAAAAGTGAGTTGAATAGAGCTGGTCATGACAGAAATAGGGAAAAGATTAGAAAATGTGAAAGAACGAGAAATGGAAGTGAATGACTTAAGAAGAAAATTGGAAGACATTGACAAAAAGTTAAAGAGACACAAGAGTTATTAGCTCAGAAGATGGATATAATGGAAAACTATAGTAGGCAAAACAATATAAAGATAGTGGGCCTTAAAGAAGATGAAGAAGGCACAAATATTAAATAATTTATAAAAGAATGGATCCCAAAGGTCCTAGGAATGCCAGAAATACAGGAAGGAATGGAAATAGAAAGGGCACACAGAACACTAGCCCCGAAACCACAGTCACAATAAAAAACAAGATCCGTTTTAGTAAAATTTCTGAGATACACGACGAGAAAATATTTTGGAGAGGGCAAGGAATAAAATTAGAGAAAACAAAAAAACATTGGAATATAAGGGTCAAAAAATATTTTTTTACCCAGACTTAAGTTTTGAACTCCTAAAGAAGAGGAAGGAGTTTAACACAGCAAAATCAATCCTATGGTAAAAAAGGCTACAAATTTATGTTAAGATATCCAGCTGTGCTTAAAATATTTATCCCGGGGGAGCAAAGCAGACTGTTCTCAAATCCAGAGAAAGCACGAGAATTTGCAGAATGCCTGCAGGACAGAAGGAAAGATGAAGAGATGTAACAAGAACGAAGAACGATGACAAACTACATATAAAGATGTCAAAATAATGTATAAGTAAGAACTAAAGAAGGGAAAGAAAAGGGAAAAATGGAAGTAGGGAAAAAAAAGAGGATGAGCTTTGTTAAATGTGAAGATAAAAGTCTTTTCTGGAGGGGTTTGGGTGGGAGAGGATAACAGTCATTGCGAAATCAGTTGATGCTTGCGAGCGGGTTCGCAATCCAAATGGAGAGGGGAGTTGTGGTCGCCTGGCAAGGGACAAGGGGCAACTCAGAGATGGGGGGAAACTTGGGGTTAAGGGAATTTTAGATGTGGGAGTGGTTGAAGTATTTTATGTTTATGTTTTAGAGGAGTTGTCATACAATGTTAGTGGCAATGAGAGATGAAAATGGGGAAAAGGGGGGAAGGTGATGGTGAGGAAGCGGAAATGAGGTGTAAACAAAATATGAGATGGCAATGTTGAACTATATGACTATAAATATTAATGGAATAAATAACCATTAAAATTTATAGATAAGCACATAATAAAAATAACCAAAATTAAATGAAAAAGGCTATTAAATTTCCTGAAAAAAAATAGACATCGCATTCATGCAGGAAACACATCTAACTGAAGTGGAACAAAATAAATTAAAGAGAGACTGGGTAGGAGATGTAACAGCAGCATCATATAATTCAAAAGCCAGAGGTGTAGCTATATTAATCAATAAAAATGTACCAATCAAAATAGAGGAGGAAATAATAGATCCAGCAGGGAGGTATGTAATGATAAAGTGTCAGATATATTCAGAATTCTGGAATTTGATCAATATATATGCACCTCATGAAGAAGATCAAAAGTTTATGCAAGATATTTTTTGAAGATTGTAGATAAGCAGGGGAATATATTGATAGGAGGGGACTTTGGACCCAATGTTGGATAAAACTGGACAAAAGACTAGCAAAAAGAATAAAGTGGCCACATTTATGGTAAAAAATCAATGCAGGAAACTTATGGATATATGGAGGAGGCAGCACCCAAGGGAGAAGGAATACTCATATTATTCGAGTAGGCATAAAACATACTCAAGGATTGATATGTTTTTGTTGTCAGCCCCATATTCAAGGGAGAGTTAGGAAAACGGAATATAAAGCTAGATTGCTATCTGATTACTCAACCCGGTTATTAGCATAGAACTGGAGGACATCCCACCAAGAACATATAGATGGAGATTAAACTCCATGCTACTTAAAAGACAGGAATTTAGAGAATTTATTGAATGTCAAATTAAAATGTACTTTGAAATAAATAGGAAATTAGTGAAAGACAAATTTATATTATGGGATACAAGCCTTCATTAGAGGGCAGATAATAAGTTATGTAACTAAGATGAAAAAGGACTACAATCAGGAAATAGAACAGTTGGAAAGGGAGATAGTAAGTACAGAAAAAGAACTAGCAACAAGGGAAGATATAACAAGAAAGAAGAGAATTGGTGGACAAAAAAATAAAATACGAAACATTACAAACATATAAGGTGGAGAAGAACATAATGAAAATAAAGCAAAAGTATTACGAGCTAGGAGAAAAAATGCACAAAATATTAGCCAGGCAGCTTAAAATAGAACAAGCTAAAAGAACTGTATTGGCATCAAGGAAAAGGGAAACACAAATTACATATAATCCAGATTAGATTAATGAGAAATTTAAGGAATTTTATGAACAATTATACCAAACTGAGAGGAAAGAAGATAAAATAGAAGAGTATTTAGCTAAAATTGAACTGCCAAAATTCCAAGAAGAGGAGCAAAACAAGCTGATAGAGTAAATACAGGATATATTAAAAAAGCGGCAAAACAACAAAACGCCTGAAGAGGATGGATTCCCAATAGAATTCTATAAAAATATTTAAAGAGTTATTAATTCCTCCTCTCCTGGAAGTAATAAACCAGATAGAAGAAACACAAAACTTTCCAAATTCATGTAAGACACCAATAATTACAGTAATACCAAAGACGGGGAAGGATCCACCAACACCAGCATCATATAGACCAAAATCTCTACTTAATTCAGATTATAAGATAATAGCAAAATTATTAGCAAACAGATTGGCCGACTGTGTACCAAAAATAGTAAAACAACATCAAATTGGATTTATTTAAAAAAGACAAACAGAGGATAATGTCTGTAAGTTCATTAATTTAATTCATGCAGTTCAAGGAAATAAGGTACCAACAGTGGCTGTTGCTTTAGATGCAGAAAAAGCCTTTGCCAGGGTAGAATGGAACCTACCTGAAAAATATATTAATTGGTTTAAAGCATTATATAATGAACCACTGGTGAAGGTGACAGTAAATGGATGTGTATCAAACCAATTTAAATTAAGTAGGTCAACCAGGCAAGAATGTCCACTATCTCCCACACTGTTTGCTTTAGCAATATAACCATTGGCAGAACTGATAAGAACAGAAAATAAAATAAAAGGATAATAATAAAGGAGAAGGAGTATAAAATCAGTTTATTTGCAGATGACATCATAGTATACTTAACAGAACCAGAATTATCAATAAAAGAACTACATAAGAAATTGAAGGAGAAAGGTACAGAAGAAATATCGGGGTACAAGATCAACGCAAATAAAAGTGAAATGATGCAAATGAGTAATGCGGATTATACAGAAATTTTAAAAGAATCATCATTTAAATGGCAAACACAAGCAATCCGATATCTAGGTATTAGATTAGATAATAATTTAAGCCACCTATACAAATTAAATTATCAGCCATTAATGAAAAAAATTACAGGAAGACTTAGAACATTGGAAAGAATTGCCACTAACATTGATAGGGAGGGTAAATTGCATTAAAATGAATGTCTTCCCAAGGATACAATACTTATTTCAATTGTTACCAATTCCCTTAAGAGAGAAATTCTTCAATGAACTAAAGAGAATAATAAGGAAATTCTTATGGAAAGGGGGAAAACCGAAGATAGCATTAGATAAATTAACAGAGTGGTACAAACAAGGTGATTTGCAGTTACCAAACTTTAAAAATTATTATAGAGCAGCACAATTAAGATATTTATCAGATTTTTATCAGACAAGGGAAAAACCAGATTGGACTAAGATCGAGCTAGGTAAAATAGGGGAGAAGGTACCGGAACATATACTTTATAAGTGGGATGAAAAGCTGGTGCAATATAAAAGTTCACCAGTACTGCATCACTTAATTAAAATCATTTACTCAATATATGGACGCAGAGACAATGGAAAATAAATGTAGACTGAAGCAGGTGCAGGAAGGGAGTGTGAAGGTGCAGACAATGAAAGGTGATAAGCAGGAGTATAAAGGCTCCTTTGCTGGAATCAGATAAATCAGGAAAGTATTGATAGGAATCTCTAGGAAAGAGTTGAAGGGCAAATAACACCATGTAAAGAAGTAGATAAAATGCAGGTGGAAAGGAGAGTGAGAATACTCACAGGAAGTCGGGTGTGTTTCTGAACTTTGGTGGATGATGGGAACAGGAAGACATGCTAATTGAAAGAATGGATTAAGCAGAGGGTGTAGAAGAATAGCCGACTCTGACAACTTTTGGAAAATATGGCAGGAGCTGTGGGAGAGAACAAATAAGGGCCAGAATGTATCAATGCTTGGTGGAAATGGTAGAGCGTAGGACATGGAGGAAAACCATAGGCAGAAGTGATGAATTGAATGTATATACCTGAGTTTCTGGCTGGAGCTGAATTAGGGGGCTGGAAATGGAGATGGAAACCACCCAGGGAGAGATAATGGTGAAAGGAAGTACTAAGGAAAGTTGCATGCTATAGTAATGAGTCAGTGGCTGAAGAGCAAGAGAACAGTGGACACCACAGAGGGGAGCAATGAGAGAATGTCTTAGAGAATTCCTGTCGAAGAGAGCAAGAAAACTTCTAAGTCTGTTTACCTTGACTGCACAGGAATAGTAATATAGAAATGCAAGACACGGCAGATGATGGGATCTAGATATAAAAACAAACTGCTGGAGGAACAGATTTTAAAGCTGCAATGGTCTTACATCTTTGTTTATCAACCTTAATTTATTTAAAGCATTAATCAAGCATTCCAACACATTCAATTATTCATGAACATATATTCAATGTTTATTTCTTTACCCCCTTAGGAATCATAGTCTCTAGTTTATATTTCCACTTTTTTGTTTTTCCCACTATTTTGTATTAAATTCGAGCTGCGCATCCCACCAGACAGACTCTCTGTATCCTCTTGTAATGTACCACAATCACTAAAGATCATTTTCTCAGGTTCCAACCAGACAAATAATAAAGGGATTCTCTTTCTGCTACATCATTGCACTTAATGTTTCACTCTTCCTTCCATTAAAATAGTTTCTGTACATTATTCCATCTGATTTTTTTCCTGATTTCATTTGGAGAAGTTTCCCAACCAGGCACATGTAGTGGGAATTTATTTATGTTTATGTTATGTTTACTGTTGATAATCCTTCTTGACAATCATTTTGTTTGCTGATGCAATAAAATCAATTTTTGTTTGCATGCCCTTTTGATGTAGCTTGTGCTTTACTTCAATGTTTGGACAAGAATGTTTGAGCCTCCTTTCACAAATATGAATGAATTTTTATTTGATTTGTTTTAGTTGATTAGAGAACGTTTTAATCCAACAAAGGAAAGGCATGGTTGTAGCATCACATATGGGCAATACATTAGTGAAGTTATGTTCATCTGCTGTCAACATTCCATGGATGGTCCATGCTGGCAAGTGAAAAAGCTTCTGCTCTTACCTTAACCAGAGAGATAGCCAGGTTGCTTCATCATTACATTGCTCAAACTTCAGAAGGTTAAACAAATAGATTCCCCTTGAGTTATCACCTAATGTACATTAGAGAATTTATGGAGCCAACTATTGCTTCATCTATTAAAAAAATAATGGTATCAGCAATGCTCATGCACTGGCCATGAAGTACTCAAATTACTTACAACCACAATCTGTTTATTATTCCATGATTGTTTTGAGATTTGAATCAGTCTATCGCATCTAAATTCCTTTAACATTTTGGGGGTATAAATCCTCCCTGAGTCTTTCAGTTTTAGATTTGTATTTCTTTTCTAAGAAGGCATTTGTTGTAAGATTGAATGAACTGTTAAAATAATGACAGTGAAATACAAAATAAAACAGACAGAATTGGAATTATTGTGAATGATTTTGTGATTTTAAAACGAGTCCTTACTTTTTGCATTAATTTTTTTTCCACTGGATGACTGTGCCTAAGGGTTTTCTTCTGATTATCTACTTTACTATGTTGCTGTGATTACAATTTTGAAATAGGATACCATGAATATGTTTTTCTCTTACTTGAGACAATGTCTTGGGATGAAGATTTCTCTTTTGTTTTTCAAAATTTTATTTAAGAATTTTACAAACAAAAGCATATACAATATATTTATCTAAAACAACCCCCTCCCACCTAACCCACTCCCTACAACCCTCCCCATTTCAGAGCTTTTTTTTTAAAAACACAATAATACCAGGTTATAACAGGTTGCTGTGTGGTGTGCCATCTTTGTACATCTTTCATTACAAATAAAACTTTTACTTAACATCTAAACCCATACATTCCAAATACAAACTCCACATTTTAACAAAAAAAGAATAATAATTCTGCAAATTATACATTATATTTTACAAATGAATACATGATTGAATTTCATTATGCCATCTTTGTATACTCAATTCAACATCATTTTTCCAAGTGACAGCTATACATTTTCTAACTACTGCCAACTCTAAACATATGAATGCAATTTGAGGATTCTCCAATCATAAACCTATTATTAGTGTATTCATATATCCCAGTAAATATACCTATGGGTCAACATGTAGATCTATCATGAATAAATCTCGCCAAAATGTGATAACTTTTTCCCAAAAGGGCCTAACTTTTGTACATTCCCATAATAAATGTAAAAAAGTACCTATCTGTTCACCACACCGAAAACACAAATCTGACAAATTAAATCCTTTTTTTTTAATTTTCAGGGGTTAAATATAACTAAGACAAAAAATTATAATTAACCAAAATATATTGTATATTAATTAACTTCTTAACACTGACAAAACACATATGAGACCACTCCTCCACAGATTTTGGAATAGATAGGCCCTTCTTCAATTTATCTTTTGTGTTAAATATATCAACCTTCATCATCTTTTCCTGCAGTAACTTATACCTTTCCGAAACAAGTCCCTTTTTCCCCTTTTCAACAATTAATTTCTCAAATTTCATTTGACCAGGTAATACTAACTCTCTACCAAAACTTTCTAATAATAAATTTTGTACTGGATAATAAGTAAATAAAGTGTTTGGTGATAGACTTTTCTCTAAGTCTATTAAAGGAAAGAAATAGACCTACTTCAAAACAATCCTCCACTAATATCACACCTTTTGATTCCCAGTCTTTCAAATAAGGATTATTCAAAGAAAATGGGATTATCTGGTTCTGATATAATGGTGTCTTAGCTGAAACTTTACTTTTCGATCCTATAATTTGATTCCATTTATACCACACCCATCAAATGTTTCAATACTGGCAATTTGTACTGCTGTAAAAGCATGTAGTGAGTTTTGTGTGCCCACATCTCCATCGGGCACACAAAACTCAAAACGGTCAACCAGTTTACCTATCTCGGCTGCACCATTTCATCAGATGCAAGGATCGACAATGAGATAGACAACAGACTCGCCAAGGCAAATAGCGCCTTTGGAAGACTACACACAAGAGTCTGGAAAAACAACCAACTGAAAAACCTCACAAAGATAAGCGTATACAGAGCCGTTGTCATACCCACACTCCTGTTCGGCTCCGAATCATGGGTCCTCTACCGGCACCACCTACGGCTCCTAGAACGCTTCCACCAGCGTTGTCTCCGCTCCATCCTCAACATCCATTGGAGCGCTTACATCCCTAACGTCGAAGTACTCGAGATGGCAGAGGTCGACAGCATCGAGTCCACGCTGCTGAAGATCCAGCTGCGCTGGATGGGTCACGTCTCCAGATTGGAGGACCATCGCCTTCCCAAGATCGTGTTATATGGCGAGCTCTCCACTGGCCACCGTGACAGAGGTGCACCAAAGAAAAGGTACAAGGACTGCCTAAAGAAATCTCTTGGTGCCTGCCACATTGACCACCGCCAGTGGGCTGATAACGCCTCAAACCGTGCATCTTGGCGCCTCACAGTTTGGCGGGCAGCAACCTCCTTTGAAGAAGACCGCAGAGCCCACCTCACTGACAAAAGGCAAAGGAGGAAAAACCCAACACCCAACCCCAACCAACCAATTTTCCCCTGCAACCGCTGCAATCGTGTCTGCCTGTCCCGCATCGGACTTGTCAGCCACAAACGAGCCTGCAGCTGACGTGGACTTTTTACCCCCTCCATAAATCTTCGTCCGCGAAGCCAAGCCAAAGAAAGAAAAGCATGTAGTGGCGCTGAGGTGGCAGAAATCACTTATTGTTGGAGATTCAATTAAATATTGTTAAAAAAACCTGAACTTATTAAGTTAGTAAGAGACCAAATTAGTTTCTTTTTAGAAATGAATGAAGGTTCAGTTCAGAGTAAGTTTACTTTATGGGATATTTTAAAACCATATTTGCGGGGCCAGATTATTAGTTCTACAGCAAAAATGAAGAAGCAATATATGGCAGAAAGTCAGAACTTAGATAATTGCAATACTGGAGCAGAAATTTCAGAACAATTCAACAGAGAACAAAAAGATACAATTGTCTAAATTTAAGGTCTGTTATAATACTATGCAAATCTATACTTATGAAAAAATCAATTCAACGATCGAAACAGCATTATTATGAGTTGGGTGAAAGAGCTCACAAGGTTTTAGCTTGGCAGTTGAAAATTGAACATGTATCTAGAATGATCAATGCAATTAGGAGAAATTCAGAGATAACTTACAAACCACAGGATATTAATGATGAATTTCGTACATTTTATCAGGATTTATATACATCTGAAGGGACTTCTGACATGGAGCAGATTGAATCTTTTTTGGCTAATTTAAATTTACCTTTATTAGATGAAGAGGATATTAGGGAATTGGATGGTCCATTTACTGATTTGGAACTTAAGGAGGCATTACAATCTATGCCGAGTGGAAAATTGCCTGGAGAAGACGGATTTACAATGGAATTTTATAAAGAATTTTATGATTTGTTATTAACCTGTATACACAGATATACTTAAACAAGCCACTGATGCAGGTTTATTTCTAGAGTTGTTTTCAAGGGCATTGATATCAGTTATTCCAAAGAAGGATAGAGACCCATTAAAAGTAGCTTCATATAGGCCAATATCTTTATTGAATGTGGATTACAAGATTGTAGCAAAGGTATTAGCAAACAGATTGGCTAATTTCTTACCAAAATTAGTGCATGTGTATCAAGCAGGATTTATCAAGAATAGGTATTCAGCTGATAATATTAGTAAATTGATTACAATAATTAATGCTTCAAGACAGCAACTCAACCAACCAATGATACTAGTGCTAGACATAGAAAAGGCCTTCGACCGTGTGGAGTGGAATTTTTTTTTTATTTAAGGTGTTAGAAAGATTTAAATTTGGACCACTCTTTACTGATTGATTAAGGCATTATATACTAATCCTGCTGCTCGGGTGTGACGAATAGGCAGATTTTGCCAATATTTAATTTGTTCAGATCAACTAGACAGAGCTGTCCGTTGTCATCAGCCTTATTTGCATTAGTTATAGAATGTTTAGCCCAAGCAATTAGGCAAGAAACTAATATTAAGAGAATTACAATTGATCGGCAAGAGTATAAAATTAATCTGTTTGCAGATGATGTGTTGACATACCTGTTTCATCCTAAAAGTTCTTTAGAACTATTAAAAAATTTGGTGAAATGATATTGAGTAATTTCGGGTTATAAAGTAAATTGGGACAAAAGTGAGATATTACCAATATCGGATGAAGGTTATTCAGATTGTAAACAGCTTACAAAGTTTAAATAGTCTAATAAAATTAAGTACTTAGGAGTAATAGTGGACAAAGAATATCAAAATCTATACAGTTTAAATTATATGCCTCTATTAAAAAAGATGAAATTTGATTTAAATAAATGGAAAGAGTTACCATTAACTTTGATTGGATGAGTTAATTGCATTAAAATGAATATATATACTCATATTTAGTATTTATTTCAATCTATTCCAAATGCTATACTGGGAAAAAAAAATAAGGAATTAAATAAAGCACTTTGTTTGTTTTTATTGAAAAGTAAGTTGTCCAGAGTTTCTATGCAAAAGTTGACTTGGAGGTATGATTTAGGCGGTCTCCGATTACCGCATTTTCAGAATTATTATGAAGCAGCACAATTAAAGTTTATTAATAGGTTATTTAATATTGATCAACCTCCGGTGTGGGCGAAGGTGGAGTTCGACCAGATTCAAAAAAGAAATATACATTACTTTATAAATAAATGGGATGAAGATGACTTGTTTCCAGCTACTGTTGAAAGATGAATGTTAAAACTGTATGACAAGTACATTTACTAAATCGACCTGAGACACGATAGCACCACTGTTCTTGTGAAAGAGTGAGAAATTAGAATTAAATAATTGATGGCAACCATAAATTCTTAATCAGTGATGATCTAACTTGACTTAAATTGACAGATTATAGCCCAATCATGTTGAGGAGTTTGCATTCTGGGCTAGTCCCATTTGCCCATATTTGGTCCACATCCTTCTAAACCCATCCTTTCCATAAATTTGTCCAAATGTCTCTTGAATATTGCTATTATGTCTGATTCTATAGTTTCCTCTGGTATCTTATTCCAGATACTGACCAACCTCTGAGTGAAAATGTTTTCTCTCAGGTTCCTCCATAATCTCTCCTCTCTTGCCTTAAATCTATAACCTAGTTCTAAAATCATCAATCCTGGGATAATGAATTTGAGCATTCCCTTTATCCACTCCCCTCATAATTTTGTAAGTTTATCCCTCAAACTCCTTCACTGTAGGGAATAAAGACATAGCCTATCTATTCTTGCCCTATAACTCAAACATACCTGCCCTGGCAACATTGCAGTGAATCTTCTTTGCACCACTTCTGGTTTGTTGATGTTCTTCTTCTCTCTGGGAAACACAGTAATCCAAGTGCAGTCCCTCCAACACCATGTAGAGCTGAATCTTGAGGTCTCAAATGTTGTACTCTGTTCTACAGCAGGGTTCAGGACCCAACCCTTCACCATATAAGTCCTGCTTTAGTTTGACTTACTAACGTACAAAACTTCACACCTGTCAATGTTAAATTCAATTTCCCCTCTTGGCCCACCTTCCTAAATCATCTAGATTCTGCTTTAAATGCAGATGCCCTTCATCATTATCCACTACAGCAGCAACTTTGATGTCATCTGCAAATTTACTAATCATGTTAATCACACTACCATGAAAATTGTTACTATAAATGACAACCAGTGCAGCACATTACTTGTCACAAGGTTCCAATCAGAATAAATATCCATCCTGTACTAAGCTTAGCCTTCTTCCACTATGCCAGTATTGAATCCAATAGATAAGTTATCCTTGGATTCCATGCAATCTAGCATTCCAGACTAACCTGCCATGCTGGACCTTGTCAAAGTCCTTGCTAACATCTATATGTATGACACTAACAGCCTGCCCTCATCAATCCACTTGGTCACCTAGTCAAAAGAACTTTATCAGGTTCAGGAGACATGACATGGTCTGCACATGGTAATCCAAAAGCTGCTAGATCCTATCCCTCAGGATCCCCTCCAGCAATTTTCTGATTACTGGCATCAAACACACTTGCCTGTTGTTTCCTGGCATGTCTTTGCAGTCCTTTGCTAAATAATGACACATTTGCCTTCCTCCAGTCTTCCAGCATTTCACCTAAGGTGATGTAAATATCGCAGCAGGGATTTCTATATTTTTTTCCTCATCCTCCCAGAAGTTCTTGGGAATGTATCCACTATAATATGTTTGAAGGCCTAATAATTCTGATATCATCCAGGATATTATCACTTGTTTCCTTAAATTCCTTGGTTTCCGTTTTTTTTCCACAATAAAGACTGAAGAGAAATATTCATTCAAAATCTCATCCATCTCCTGTGGCTCCACACAAAGATGGCTATGTTGATCTTTAATGGGACTGATTATCTCCTTTGCCACCTTTTCACTTTCAAAAATATCTGTAGAATCTCTTGGGATTTCCCTTTATCTTGCCACAATCAGCCCCATTCAGCTCCATCTCATGTTCACTTTTTGTCCTCCTGATTCCCTCTTAAGTGCATTCCATATACTCCAGTCTCCTCCCACCCTCCAAGAATGTTTAAAGGTTCATTGGTTTATTTGGGCGGCACAGGCTCATGGGATGGAATGGTCTGCTGCCATGTAACTAAATTAAAAAAGAAATAACATCACAACAGCTCCAGGAAATCTGCCACCACTGTACCCATAACTTGTTGATAGCATTCATTGCTGTGTACACTTTATAGAATATTGATTTTGTTTAGCACATAACAGTGTATATTCCCTTACTAAATTCAGCATAAGGCCGATTATGTTGTTTGTCTGGACCAACCTGAAATCAATTTCAATTTCTCTTTGTAAGCTTCCCTAAAAATCAATTGTTTCCTTGAGAAGCTCTCCTGAATGAAATGTAAGCTAATTTCTAGCATCCATTAAAAACAGTAGAAATAAACAAATCATGAAAGGTACCAATAATTTCACAACTGGCAATACTAATGGGGTTAATTGATCCTCCAATTTGATTTGATGCTGTGCTTTAATTCCTGGAATCCCCTCCATTGCCAGTAAAGTATGTCTACAGATTGTATCTTTGTATAATAACATAATATGGATTACTTCAGCAGGAAAAAAAAGATGCAAAGTGGCCCTATTGATACTTGTGTTCAGTCAAAATATTTTCCAGTCATTGCAAACATCATTTTTAACTCTTGTTATACACCAGTGCTTTTCAAACTGCCCCCCTCCCCCAAAACTCACATTTCACCTTAAGCTATCCCATACCAATCATAGAGCATTGGGAAGGGAAGGTTGAAAATCATTGATCTCGACCCAATTGTTACTGAAATATTTTGCTTGAGAAGAATTGTCACTGGCCCATTTCCTTTTTTTGAATACTGTACTTTATTTTACTCTATCAGGTTCTTGAACTTGCCTTACTACCCTAACCATAAAATATTTCCACACTCATAAAAGGACTGTTGTAACATCACATTTTTTTAAAACAAATCTTGCACAATGGTAATTGTGAATATTTATATTATATCTTTTTCATTTAATGGATACTATCATAGTTGTATTGTTTGTTCCTGCAACAAGAATTTCAGTGCACATGTACATTATGTAACGTGCAAACGCCACATGGACAGTACCATGGACCTTGTACAATTCAACGCAAAAAAAGTCCAATATATCCAGATTTCTAGCCAAGGGTATTTAAATATTCATATGGATAGAACTTAAAAAAGATGTATCGAGATGTAGAATTCCCAAAGGAATGAAGATATTGCCAAAAAAAGGATTAAAAAATACTTGAGAATGTTGGATGATTCCAGAGTTGGGTTTGCCGATCCCTTGAGTTCAAAATAACTGCAGAGAGCAAGATATATCATGCAAACATTTCTTCGATTGCAGCAGAAGGAATAAGTTATTAGTATTGCATTTAGACCGCTTCTGGCGGTGATTTGAAAGGATGAAATGATCGGTCTGCCAGTGAATTTTAGCAATAATAAAGAAAGAGGGCAGTTTGGATCCTCCTTCTCCATTTTGGCCACAGTGGGTTTTCTCATTGCTGATAAATATAACAAATCATTCCATGGTGAGGTCTCTGTGTGTCACTTCCTATAATGGCAAAGGAAAAGCACCAAAGGGAAGATAAATCATCGAGTCTGCTTCAGCAGCTTACAATTTTTATTTGTACTAATGTTAAAGCAACAGTTTCATAATTCATTTGTTTTCTCTTATGTCCTTGCTGCCAAAGTCCTCCTGTTTTTAGTCTGATCTTTAGCTCTCTCTTTCAATCATTTCATTCAGCTCTTTCATTATCTGTCCTTCTCCAAAAGGGCTTTCCCTTAAGGTCCTTGCATCTATCCTCTTTTCTCTCAAAGTTAAAACATTTCATCTTGAAGATCTGATGAAAATTTATCAGTCCAAAATATTTTCCCTCTTCCTCTCTATAGAGGCTGCCCATTCTGCTGGACATTTTTCCAGCATGTTCTGCTTTATTTCAGATTTTCAGCATCTGCAGTCTTTGTATTAGGTTTAAGACGCTCATAGTTTTTGTGTCAGGCACCAATCTAACAGAGTCAGTCAGTACAGTAGTATGATGCTCTTTAAATACCATGACTATGATGTGGCTTGCAAGTGATGATCGTGTTCAACAGCAGACATCATTTGAAGCCTGGTATAAGATAATAGCATAAGTTTAACTGAAGGTTAAATCACTTGACTCTATTTGCTGATGAAGGTAATATAACTTGAAGAGAGAATTAGAAGTATAATATATAATTTAATAATCAATTTTCTCCTTCTTCCATCAGTGTCCCTCCATCATCTCTTCAATGCACATATCCATGAACACCATAATCCATCAGTTGTGGAGAAGGGAAAAATCACTAGTAGTTAAAGGCAGGATTTTTTTTCCCCTTATGAACAGGCTCATCTGGTGAAGGTGACCCAGGAAATCAGATGGGAGAACAATGGTAGTAATTTCCATTATCAATTACACTGAACATTTCTCATGGTCCCTGAGTCAAGAGGTGAACACTCTCTCAATCAGAGGACAAATTATTCAATGATGACAATAATTGACTAAGTCAGGCGATGCAGTAAGGTCATTTCTGTGGAGTCGTATATCAACCTAATACAGTACTATTCTAACATTGTCCAAGGATACATCTCTTGGAATGTGAAGGATCCTTGACGATAATTAAAGTATTGAAAAATTATTTGACTCTATTGAGGACAGGTTAAATGAACAACAAGTGCTCTGCAAAAGGACATGATGTATATATTAAACATATTGATCCAACTTGCCAACATTATCATGTTTCCTTTGGTTTAGTATCAATGTCCTTGAAGATATTCAATACAGGTCAACAACTAGAAAGTGCAGTTGAGGGAGGGTACAATTGAAAACTGAAATCACAAAGGAATAAATTTGAAATCATTAAATTTCAGCTCTGACTGTGGAAAATTCAGAAGATTGGGGGAATGGGAGGCCAAATGGGGTGGCATGGTTAGTGTAGCATTTAGTGCAATGCTCTTACAGCACCAGTGATCAGGACCAAGATTTGAATCCCATGCTGTCTGTAAGGAGTTTGTATGTTCTTCCTGTGTCTGCATGGGTATTCCCTGGGTGCTCTGCTTTCCTCCCACTGTTCAAAATATTCTGGGGGGTTATAGCTTAATTGGGTAATTGGGCAGCATGGGCTCATAAACCAAAATGGCCTGTTATCATGATGTATATCTAATTTTTTTTTAACTAAAAGGTATGGGAACCAGAGCTATCAGGAGGAAAGGTTCTTTAAGATGCACAAGGAGAACATTATGAAGATTGAGGATTAAGATCCTATCAAAGACCAGTAAGAGCATTGACATGGCATTGGATACTGGGCATGAGAATGGTCTGATTGTTTGAAACAAGGAATGTCTCTAAAGCCATTGAGTCATACTGCAAAGAAAGAGGCCTTTATGCTTTATGTGTCTGTTCCACCCATCATATCCATCTGTAATTACCCTATTTCCTGACACTTGGCCTTTGTGCCTCAGCAAGTTTCCCTGTATTTAAACAATATCGTGTTTCCATAATCATCTAGCCAATGTGGAAAACCTCATATCTCATTGCATTAGCCTTCACCTGTCTGACTTTAACCCACTCACTTAAACTACTATGTCCTTCCAAATTCTTAGAATCTTCCTCACAACTTATTTTCCCATCTATCTTTGTACTGTCATTAAATTTGGCTCAATCCCTTCATATAACTTATTAATATGAGTGTAAACAGTGCTGATGCCTGTGGTGTCCTATTAGTTATAACCTGACAAACTGAAAATGACCCAGTTATCCTGTTTTGTAAGATGTAGCTGATCAAAAAGTTATATTGCACCAATCTATTTCTTACATTTATTGTATTGGTCATGCTGTCCTGAAATAAATCAGACCAGTTTTTATCACCATTACTAATATTCAAGCCTGATTCCCATCTTTGTTTTGATTTATATAACTCCCACTTGGGAGTTCCAGACTGAAGTAAGGAATACATTTGCAGATGTAAACTTCATTATGTTCCCCTCTCAAATCAAAATCTCAATTTCACTGCATTCTGGTAACATCATGACTGATTCTAATTCATCTCTGAAGAAAACTCTTAATTGAAAGTAGTAACAGATTTTGTTTTTAACAAATATCTGTTTTTTAACTGTTCAAATGACATAAGTTGCTTTTGCATGTAGCAATCTTCTTCATACCTAATCTCTCTCTGGGACCAGATATGTAGAATCTTATTGTTAAAAGAATTAATCTATTTTGAGTCCATCACAGCAGGCTAATCTGGAACACAGGGATGCATTAAATTGATTGGTATTGGGTAAAGGCACAATGCTGGAGAAACTCAGCAGGTCAAATAGTATCCTTTATATAGCAAAGATATAGTTACATGTACATAAGCGACATTTTGAGCTTGAACCCTTCATGTAATGTATGAAAAAAGGTTAGCAGTCACCCGAATAAAACGGTAAAGGTGGGAGGAATGGGGGGAAGACAGAAGGGAAAAGGTGGGTGGATGGCAAGGAATAGAGAGAGAAAGGGGTAGAGAGCTGAGGGAAAGAAGACAGGGGGAAGGGAGGCAGAAAGGAGAGGTTACCAGAAATTGGAGAAGTCAATGTTAATGCCATCTGGTTGGAGAGCGCCCAGACGGAAACCCAATTTACATATGGTCTTGGTGGAATTGTACATAAGGTCATGCACGGACATGTGAGTATGGGAGTGTGACACAGAACTGAAATGGTTGGCCACCAAGAGGCACCTGTCACTGTTACGGACAGAGCAAAGGTGATCAGTGAAGTGATCTACTAGTCTAGGCCCAGTACTTCCAATGGAGAGAAGGCCACAAAGGGAGCACTGGATTGAGTAGATCACTCTTGCATATACACAAGTGAAGGGTTGCTTCACTTGAAAGGCCTGTTTGGGGCCCTGGACTGTGGTGAGGGAGGAGGTGTGGCCATAAGTGTGACACCTCCTGCAGGGGAAGGGGGAGTTGATGGGGTGGATTGAGTGCCCAAAAGAATCACAGAGGGAGCGGTCCCTACGGAAGGGAGAGTGGGGAAGATATGTTTGGTAGGGGGATCCTGTTGTAAGTTTCAGAAATTCCAGAAGATAATGTGTTGGATTTGGAGGATGTCTGGTGAGGAGGGGGGTGGAGTGGGGGGGCGGGGGGGGGGTTGGTGTAGGTAAACACAAATGGAATCTTGTAGATGACACCAAGATTGGAGGAGTTGTGGATAGTATAGAGGCTATCAAAGAATGCAACAGGATATATATATTGATTGGTTATAGATATGGACAGAGGAGTGAAAGATGAAATTTAATTTGTGAGGTGTTGTACATTGGGAGTGCAACTGTCAGGAGAATATTCAGAGTTAATGGCATGAATCTTCATAGCACTGATATTCAGTGGGATCTGGGGGTCCAGGTGCACAGCTCATTCAAAGTGAACATGCAAGTAGATAATGTGCTAAAAAAAAAATAGCATACTTGGCCTTGGCTTCATTGGGCAGGACATTGAATGGAAAAGTAGGAAGTCATGTTTCAGCTGCATAACTGGTTAGACCAAGAAGTAAAGTGTCCAATTCTGATCACTTTCATTACAGGAAGAATTTGGAAAGGATGCAGAAGAGGTTTACAAGAATGTTGTCTAGATTAGAGGGTATGCACAATGGTGAAAGTTTAGACAAAATTGAGATATTTTCTCTGGAAAATCAGAGGTTAAGAAGAGATCTTATAGGTCCATAAAATTATAGGAGGCATAGATAAGGTAAACAATCAGGACCATTTTCAGGGAATAAATGTTGCATACTGGAAACATTCATTGAAGATGAAAGGGGGAATATTTCAAGGGGATGTATAGGGCAGGTTTTTTACACTGAGAGTTGTAGGTGCTTTGAATGGGCTGCCATGGTAATGGAGAAGCAGATGAGATAGAAGCATTTAGGAGGCTTCTAAATTGACACATGAATGTGCAAGGAGTAGAGGGATGGTTAACATGTATGAGCAGCAAAACTTTAGTTTAATTTAGGCATTATGGGCCAAAGGAGCTGTTCCTATGCTGTACTTTTACATACTCTATCAAGGCTGAAAATTAGGCCTAAGTTTCAGATTATTATATTTCATCCATTAACAAATTTGCTATTGTTCAGAATATTATTATAATGTTTATATATCACACATTTGCTCCTTTTTATATTTAAAATACAGCAATTTCACAAGCTGTTCAATGTGTCTCATCCATTTCCCAGCAGAATACATTTTGGGTACTTAAGCTGCAGAAAATTTCATGAATGAAGCACTAGAGATAACAGTTCATGACCCAATATCAATCAGTGTAAATAAAATTCTTTGGGATGCGTTTTAATAACTTGTTAATTCAAGGTCATGAACATAAAAATGATGGAAATCATAATGGGCAACAAATTTGAAGAGAAAGCAAAATGAAAAGAAAATAAATTATTTGGAGAAAACAAATTGAGCCAGTTTTGAAATTATATGTACTGAGGAAATGAAAAATAGGTGGTACTGCTCTGGTAGGATGTACAGACCTCTATCTGGCTGAAGCGAGACGACAACTCTCAGACACCTCCTCTTACTTAAGCAGTAATTCATGGAAATATCTAGACACATGGTTGAAGTAAAAACACGAAATGCTAGAGAAAGTTGGCTGGTCAAACAGTGTCCATTATGGAACAGAGGTAGAAATACATAACTGACATCTCAGGCTTACGTCCGAACAAAAGGATGGAGGAGGGAGTGGGGCAAAGGCAGGAGACAGCATCGATCAGGGTGAAGAAGGATGGCTGAGTGGATGGAGGGGGAAGGGAGGGGGGGAGAACTGGAAAAACTGGAAAGGGGGAGGGGAAACAAAACAAGCAGTTTAACAGGAAGTTAATATTGAGATCATCTGGCTGGAGAATGGAAAATATGGGGTTGTTCCTCCAATCTGTAGGTGGTCTGGGTGAGATAGACATGTGAGTATGAGAGAGTGATTCAGAATTGAAATGGTTGGCTACTGGGAGGTCTCTGTTAAAGCAGAAGTGTAGGGGAACAGTAATGCGAACTCCCAATCTGTGATGAGTTTCTCCGATGTAGGGAAGGCTACAAAGGGAGCACCAGATGCAGTAAATATGTCCTGTGAATATACAAGTTTTGCAACTCCTGTAGCCACAGAAGATAATGCTGGAGGGGGCGATAGGTGGGGAGGGATGAGTGTACGAGGGAATTGCGGACGGAGTGGTCCCAAAAGGAGAGAGGGGGAGGAGAAGGGAAAATGTGTCTTGTGGTGGAATCCTGTAGTAAGAGCCAGAAATTCTGATGGATAATGTGTTGGATGTTGAGGCTGGTTGGTTTATATTGAGGATGAGGGGGATTCTATGTTTGTTACATCTGGGGGCAGAGGGGGCCACAGCAGATGAATGAGAAATGGTGGAGATATAGGCAAGGGCAGTGGTTATGGTGGTGGAAGGGAAGCCATGTTTGTGGAAGAAGTCAGACATTTCAGAAGATCTGGACCCAACCAGGCCCCCTCCACCACCACCCTCCTCCAACTGGCAGAGCTTGACATCTCCCTCAATAACCTCCTATAACTAATCCCATTCTCTCCAGGTTAAAGGGGTAGTCATGGGTACCCATATGGGCCCAGTTATCTTTGCCTTTTTGGTGGCTACGTTAAGCAATACATGATACAAACCTTCACAGGCAAGGCCCCTCAATTCTTTCTCTGCCAATCAACAATTTATTTGGTGCTGCCTCCTGCACTCACCATGAGCTTGTTGACTTTATCCACTTTGCTGACAACCTCCACCTCACTTGGTCCATCTCTAACAACCCTCTCCCTTTACTCAATCTATTTGTCCCTTGAAGACAAATTTTCAAGAGACATCATTAACAAACCCACCAACTCCCACAGCTATTTCAACTATAATGTTTCACAGCCTGTCTCTGTAAGGATTCTATTCTTTTCTCCCGATTCTTCCACCTCTTTCACATCTGCTCCCAGGCAAGGTCTTCCATGCCAGATCATCAGAGATATCCTCCTTCTTCAAACAAAATGGCTTCCTCTTTGTCACCATCAACTTGGTCCTCACCCACATAACGTCCATTTTCCACACATCTGCCTGGCACCCTCTGCCCCCCGCCACACAACAAGGACAGGATTGCTCTTATCCTTAGCTGTCATTATACCAGGCTCCATACCCATATACACTCCTCCATTATTTCCAACTCCAACTACACCAGGCACATTATCCTACTTCCCCTTTCCACCTTCCACAGGGACTGCTTCCTCCATGACTCCATTGTCATCACTCATCCCTTTGATTCCTGTGATCACAGGAGAATGCAAGTGATCACAGGAGATTCTCCACCTCCTCCCTCACTATCAATCTGCAGGCCATCTACTGTTCCTCTCAATGTAGTCTGGGTGATTGCTTCAGCACTGTCTGTCACAATAGTGTGGATCTCCCAGTAGCCATCATTTAAATTCCCCAGGTCAATTTCACTTACTGCCATGTCTGTTCATGGCCTCATGCACTGCCAGACTGAGACCACCTGCAAATTGGAGGAACAACATCTCATCTTCCATCTGTGAACCCTCCAACCAGAAGGCATTGGCATCAACTTCACCAATTTACATTCCCACCTCCCCCCATATTATTCACCATTGCCCTTCCTAGTTCCCCCCCCCCTCTCTCTCTCTTTCTCTGTCTGTCTACTTTCACAAAACCAAAATGATCTTACCTCTTATCATGTCTAATTAACACCATTTGGCTGTTAGGTCTGGAGGACAGCTCCCCCTCCAATTCTTCCTCTTTAGGTGTTCTTGACCAACCCCCGCACAGTCTTTTAGCAAATGCAACATTCATATGCCTTCTCACATTGCTAAAGACATTCTCTATTCTAAATACATTCTGTAGGCATTACCAGAGCACAATATGTGGCAATATTGGAGGAACCAATGGGATTCACAGACATTTGATATATCCGAAAGGATTCTTCTTTGTTTCTCTTCACAGTTGGAGTGCTGAACTTCTGGCACTTCTTTGAGTATCTTTATCTTCGTCCTTTAAATATTCCAACAAACCATGGAATGGAGGAGCTGGCAGTTCCATTAATATTTCTTTCTTTGACTTGGCTTCGCGGACGAAGATTTATGGAGGGGTATGTCCACATCTGCTGCAGGCTCATTGGGGATTGACAAATCCGATGTGGGACAGGCACGCACAGTTGCAGCGGTTGCAAGGGAAAATTGGTTGGTTGGGGTTTGGTGTTGGGTTTTTCCTCCTTTGTCTTCTGTCAGTGAGATGGGCTCTGCGGTCTTCTTCAAAGGAGGTTGCTGCCCACCGATCTGTGAGGCGCCACGATGTACGGTTGGAGGCGATATCAGCCCACTGGCAGTAGTCAATGTGGCAGGCACCAAGAGATTTCTTTAAGCAGTCCTTGTACCTCTTCTTTGGTGCACCTCTGTCTCAGTGCCCATGGAGACTTTGCCATATAACACGATCTTGGGAAGGCGATGGTCCTCCATTCTGGAGACATGACCCACCCAGTGCAGTTGGGTCTTCAGCAGCATGGATTCAATGCTTGCGGACTCTGCCTGCTCGAGTACTTAGATGTTGCTGATGAAGTCATTCCAATGAATGTTGAGGATGGAGTGGAGACAGCGCTGATGGAAGCATTCTAGGAGCTGTAGGTGATGCCAGTAGAGGACTCATGATTTGGAGCCGAACAACGGCTCTGTACACGCTGATCTTTGTGTGTTTCTTCAGGTGGTTATTTTTCCAGACTCTTTTGTGTAGTCTTCCAAAGACACTATTTGCCTTGGCGAGTCTGTTGTCTGTCTCTTTGTCGAACCTTGCATCAGATGAAATGGTGCAGCTGAGGTAGGTAAACTGGTTGACCGTTTTGAGTTCTGTGTACCCGATGGAGATGTGGGGGGGCTGGTAGTCATGGTAGGGAGCTGGCTGATGGAGGACCTCAGTTTTCTTTAGGCTGACTTCCAGGCCAAACATTTTGGCAGTTTCTGCAAAACAGGATATCGTGCGCTGAAGAGCTGGCTCTGAATGTGCAACTAAAGCAGCATCGTCTGCAAAGAGTAGTTTGCAGACAAGTTGCTCTTGTGTCTTGGTGTGAGCTTGCAGGTGCCTCAGATTGAAGAGACTGCCATCCATGCGGTACCGGATGTATACACCGTCTTCATTGTTGAGGTCTTTCATGCTTCAGATACAATGGGGACGAAGGTAACTTGCAGACCACAATTATTTTACTTTGGCCACAATTAAATAAAATGTAAGCAGGATGATGATTCCAGGGATTAAACATCTTCTTGGTTCTCTGCAAAGATGAGTAGTATAACATTAATTTACATAAATTGCATGAAGATGTAAATAAATAAGCACCTCATCAGATTAAGCATTGCACAGTATAGGATTCAACTCCATTAACTTCTCAAATATATTTACGATGTGATGCAGATTAGATCTGTATTGATTAGAAATTCAAAAATTTAAAGAATGCTGGAAATCAAAAATTACAGCAGATTTAAAAAAAAATAAGGAATTACTCAGCAACACATAGATCCAAAATTAACATCTTATTTCTGGGGAAAAGTAATCGACTTGAAAACTGAGTTTCTTTCTCCACAGGTCGTCCTTGACTTGATTAATATTTCCAACATTTTTATTTCCTTCAGAATTCCAGCATCTGCATTAGTTTATTTTAAAATTAATATTTCAAGTTGGTGATCCAAAAAATAGTCATCAACCTGTAATATTAATACGAAATAAAATACTGTGGATGTTGGAAAGCTGAAGTAAAAATAGGAATGTTGAAAATGATCAGCAGGAGCCACTGAAATATGATAAACACTTGGTTTTGAATCACACACTCATGGGAGTTTTTTTTATATATATGTGAAATATACTTGGGAATCATTCTTCATGCCATTCCACCTTAAAATAGTTCCAAAGTGAATTTATTGTTGGACAGATTGAAAGTAGCAACATTTTAGCAGGGTGTTCATTGATCTATTGGTTATTCACTAAGGACAATACTCTTGGTTACCTCCTCTGCCTTGAGATCCATGCCCAAAGCTCTTCATCATCCACTCATCAACTGATCCGAAAAGTGCCCCACCAAATGATGAACCTTTACCTATTTTCACCCCAGTTGCAGCCTCTCTAATCACCCCCTATGATTCTGCCTTCCAACTTCAGTTACCTGATCAGACTATTCAGAGCCTTTTGTATGGCCAACGAGCCAAACCATGATTTCCCCTCCTTCATAAGAAAGACAGATACACATAACACTGATACATGATTGACCCCCCCCCCCCCCCACCCCAACACTTGACAATTGACCAGAATATCATGGGCTTCTGGACCAGAATAAGTTAAGATAATTAATCATTAATCTTTTTTCCCCAGTGATGAATTTCTCAACCATGATCTTTCTGGTCTAGTGTTTCTTATTATTTCTAATCTTTTTGCAATGATGCTGCAACTTTTTCTCAGGAGTGGTCACTCCTTACGTTTTGTCATTTCATTTGGTAACTTTCATGTGGTATATGCATACTCTGCTTGTTTGTTACTTACATATGCTTTGCATGTATTAAGACTCAACAGACATGATAGATTTTTTTTATCCTTATCGGGTAAATGGTTCTTTCAGTTTCCATAATGGATATGTTTACTGTCCACTGTTTCCAGATCCAGTGAAATAAGACAGTTTTCTGTGCATTGCACGTGGACACTTTGTCTTCTAAATTTTATAGATTGTGAACTTCATACAGAACAAATATAATATTTTACTGACATCAATTTTTGGCGTATTGGCATTACAAATTCTAACTTGTTCTCTTGTTCTAGAAGAATGTTTTGCTTATAGAAATGTTTCAGCGACGACTTTCGATGGGACTATGAATCCAGATTTTTTTTCAGATATTGGAGAATATTTGCATCAGCCATCAGACATGTGGAGGGATACATCAGCTGATTGAGCCTGGTTTACCACTCAACTAGAATATAGTAGACCTACGCCTTCACTCTAACTACACAACTTCAGTAGTTGAAATATGTTTACAAATTTTAACAGATTAGTAATGAAAAGTTTTTTTTTAAATTCTGTGGCCTGTGCTAATCAGATCTGTGAACTTAATCTGTCAGTCATATTGACCTCACACTTAACCAATACCATTGACACCAGTGTGCAGTATGTGGAAAAATTAATGATCACTTGCGCATAGTATTTATGTTTGAGACCAAACATAAATATCGTACGACAGATCCTTAGCAACAAGTTAACTCTAAAATGAACTATTACACTCAAGGATAGAAAAATTATGAAATGAAATAAAAAGGACATGAATTTATTCATCAGCTTTTATGACTAACATATCTCTAACTATTTTAGTCATTTTGATTTGTTGTCAAATGACAAATATTTGTGCATGAAATAGATTCATGATCATTAAATTGCTAGATACTCTATATAAGTGACAGTGGGTGATATTTGTGGATGCATTCATGTAGTCTACAAAAGGAAAGGCTTCTTGTTCTTCATTAAGCTCTTGTGAAACTTTCTTCATCAGCGGAGCACTGAAAGAATGGTGATTTTTTAACGTCTGCTCCAAAGCCTTGTTTGTGTCTACATTGCAAGATTCTGTTTCAGTATTGCTCTGGGCATCTTGCATTACAAAACTGTCCAGTCATTGACATGGAGTGCTTTGACAATATGCAGAGGAAAATAAGTAGGTTATGGGTCCAGTTTTGCGTCGCAAGAATAAGACATGGTGAAAAATGTGGCATCAGTCAGAAGGACTATGACATTGAAGATCAAACTGTGCCATTCGAGTGGCAGGTCAGAGGATGTTGCCAATGGTGGATAGTGGATGAGAATTGAACTTCTATTTTGTAAGGATGTTGGAGTGAGTCAGGGTAGGGGAAGCAAGACTAATTATGATCCTCTGACTGTACATAGACAATAAGATAAAACAGCATTGATCTCGACCATGGTCTCTGTCTCTCTCTCTCTCCCTCTCTTTCTCACACACACACACACACACACACACACACACACACACACACACACACACACACACACACACACACACACACACACACACACACACACACACACACACACACACACACACACACACACACACCAAAGAGCAATCACAAAAATACAAGCAGATAGAATTTAAAATAAAAATCTTGGAATTATTTACTTGCTGCAGGATATCACATCCTGCAGGAAGAAGCCATTTCCTTACCTTGCAATCTTGCTTTTAATGCTTCTGTACTTACTTCTTGATGGTAGTGAGTCAATAATCAGTACTGTGTGCTGGATGGAAAGGGTCCTTAATAACTCTTTGAGCCTTATTTATTCAATGTTCCAGGTAAATGTCATCAATAGAAGAAAGAGAGATCCTAGTCATCTTGGCCAGATGATCCTCTGTATTGACCTGGTCTGTTACTTTGCAGCTATCATCCAACACAGTGATGCAGCTAGAGAGAACACTGAATTATGCTCCTGTTGTTACGATCCCAAAGGACCCCAAAACCTAGCACCAATAGATATTCACCATGACAAGTAGTTACTTAATCAAAAGTTGTTTTTAGTTATCTTTAAACATGAAATCAGAATCAAACATTAACTTATCACTATTCTTAACTAACCTTACTTATCCCCCTTTCTAATTCTAAGCACACATGTATGTAATGTGTATGTAAATTTAAGAAAAGTTCTTTGATTCACAGTTCAATCTCACTTCTCATTCTGTGCACAGAATTTAACATGAATAAAGTTCACCAGGCTTTGGTGCTCGAAAGGTAAATGTTTACCGCTCAGGAAGGTTCTTGTAGGTTTGCAAAGAAATGTGTTGTTCCAGGATTTCCACAACTGAGGTACCACCATTAGTTACGTCAGTGTTTTGCTGATGAAACTTTCCCATCTGGGTTCTCCAGATGATAACCTCTTTTTGTTAGGCTACCCACAGAGTTCCTTTCTGCTCCTCTTATTCCAAGAGAAACATCAGACAGATAGAACTTCCAGCCATCCACCACTCTGGAGCTTCTGTTTTAGTTCCAACAAGCTTCTCCTGGCTTGTTACAGCTATGTCACACACAGTCAAAGATTCCCTTCTATCTCTCTCTCTGTCTGAGATTCAAACTGCCAGCAGCATGTCCTTCTCTCTCTCACTTGCAAAACCCCTGACCTTCTCTAGCAAATAATAAGAGTTAGTCTTCTGCTCCCATCTGTTGTTTTAGATAAACAAAAATCCAGGAGTGACTTTTCTGTGCACTCTGTCAAAACCCTTGCAAAGAGCTATCAATAGACAGTGTGTCTTCTGCTTGTTGCTTTAAAGACAACACTCCATTCATTCATGACATCATTTCAATTAGCACCTACTTGTGAAATGTGCATAGCATTCTCCATAGTTTCTGTAAAGTCACTGAATATGAATTCTTCATTATTTCAAATAAGATCTGTTCTAAAGTGTGTGTATGTATGTAACCCTCTCTAATTTTACCAATTTATCTCTCAAAAACATTCCCAAATATTCCATCACTCTGTAAAATGTTCTTAAGATTGGGGCCAGTAACCATGTTCTCCTGAATCACCTGAGGAATTGTAAGCACTGCTACACCTTCCTGACTAATAAGGAGATATTGTGGGTACTGGAATTGTCATCCTTTTATGCACACCAAGAACTTTGTGCTCTCTGATCACTCTACAATGGAACAATTAAGCTATAATAGAGTGTGGTCATCTCTCATCCTCCTGAAGACCACAATCATCTTTTTTTTTGGTTCATGTTCCACAGACAATAAAGCAAAACTAAACCAACTGTAGATCCTGGATATCTGAAATAAAGCCAAAAATGCTAAAGGTATCCCAGAGGGAAGAAAAAAAAAGGTTTATGCTTCAAGTTGATGACCTTTCATTAAAAATATTTTAATTCCTTATAGATTATTTGTAGTAAAAATGTTTTTTTTTTAATGAACCACAAGAATAAGGGGATGTAAAAGTATTACAAGAACACATGTATAATGTCATGCAGTGTAGAAATAGCCCCTTCATCTCCTGTTCATGCTGACCATAAATCACATCAATATTTTTTTTTCCTTTTATATTCCCAATGACTTCTATCTATCCATTCATTCTCACCTTCCTCTGATTTTCTTGCTACCCACCAACATCCACCTAAACCTGGGACAACTAGCTTAACCATCAACCAGCATATCGTTGCTACTAGGGAAGAAAAGAGGAGCATCCATAATGAAACTGGAGCATCCATAACTGTCAGACAGCAGCCAAGATTAAAATCAAATGCAGATCACTCCAGTGTGAAGTAAGATGGCTGAAATCTGTGCCACTTTGCTGTCATACAGAGCATGTCCTGCAGCATTAAATTATATTGTTTCACTTTTCCAGTGCTTGATGGTGTGGTTTGGGAGTGAATTTCAGTGTTAAATAGAGGTGTAGTAAGAGATCAGTGTAGATAAGGGATGTAATACTGAAAACAAACTGGAATTTGGACGAGAAATCCTCCATTTTACTAAAGGGCCCAAGTGAAGCACCACTTCAGGGGTCACTGCGTTATGGAATTGAGTCAATACAAAAGGAAAATTTAGACCCTTCAACTAATTAGCATTCCACTCCTGAGACATAGTTGTGAAAAATTGTATGAGTCTGTCTTACTTTTACACAGGAGACTCAGTGTGAAAATCAAGCATTGTTATCTCAGAGAAAAGGATGAATAAAGCAGAAAAAAATACTCCATTTATTTGCCCCAACATTGGGCTCGTGCAGAAGATGCCATGTGCTAAAATATTTGGGGGTCCTTATCAAGCTCAACACTGGCATGTGGAATTTCTCACAGATCCTGCTGTTTTTAAAATGGGTATTAATCTGTGAATTCATTGCAAGTATTTAAACTTTCCAGCCAGTGGACAAATCAGCACTTTTTTTTTAAACTCAGCCTCAAGATATGACAGCTCATTTTCTATTGAACCAACACAGGCCTGAATCAGCAACCTGAGTCAGTTTGAAAAGATACTCATTTACACAAATATGTGTTCCAGATATGTGTGTTGGCACAATAAAACTCACTCAATTTACACACTTTAGAAATATATCATCAATAAAATAATCTTTTACATAATCCAATATAGTTTGTGAGGTAAAGAAAATTATCGTGAGACATCTGTCACAAATATACAAGTTCTGTATTCTTTTCCATCCTGAACGCTCAGACTTTGTTCATTTCAAGAAATGTCAGCACTGAAAATTTTGACTTTCCTGATTTGTGCACTCATCTTCAATGACCCAGCATAGAACTGCAATTGCACTGTATAGAGTATGTATGACCTATGCCCTCAATTTCAATTTATTAATAATTGCAAAGAAATTCTGCAAGAGATCTTCTTTCAATAATGTACCAAACAAATGCAATATCTCTTCCTGGTCTCCTTTACTTCACCCTGGCATTAATTCCCATCATCCCTGATGGTGAATTACATGCTCACAATCTATTACAACCACATCCTGATGTGCATCCATCATTCCAGCTCACTCTAGCTAACTGCTCCCCTATTTACCAACATGCTAAGCACGGGCACGCCTCAGGGCTGTGTGCGCAGCCAGCTACTGTTCATGCTGCTGATTCACAGCTGCGCTGACAGATTCTGCCAGAGGAAATCTATGCAAACATAGAAACTCCATACAGACAGTCCAGATTGATACTCGGGGGAATGGCACTGTTTCCAGTTCCAATTTCCAGCCTTTTCCCCATATCCCTTGATACCTTGACTAATTAGATACCTGTCAATCTCTGCTTTGAACTCCCCCAATGATCTGGCCTCCACAGGTGTATGTAGTAACAAATTCCACAAATCCACAACTCTCTGGCTAAAGAAATTTCTCCCCATCTCTGTTTAAAATGGGTACCTTCTAATTCTAAAACTATGCCTTCTTGTCCTCGATTCACCCACCAAGGGAAACATCCTATCCACATCTACTCAGTCCATTCCTTTCAGCATTCAAAATGTTTCTGTGAGATCTCCTCTAATTCTAATATATTTCAATGAATATAGTCTAAGAGCCTCTAAATGTTCATCATATGTTAGCCCTTGCTTTCCAGGAACCATCTGGAAAAAAATTATTTGTACTCTCTCCAACATTATTACATCCCTTCTAAGATAAGGGGCACAAAAGTGCACACAGTCCTCCAAATGAGGTGTCACCAGTGCCCCATAGAGCCTCATCAATACCTCTTTTCTCTTTTACACTATTCCTCTTGAAATGAATGCCAAAGTAGCATTCACTTTCTTTACTGCTGATCCAACCTGGTGGTTAACTTTTAGGTTGAGCTGGACCAGGACCCCCAAGTCCCTTTGCACTTATGAATTTTGAATTTTCTCCCCATCCAAATAATAATCTGCCTGTTTATTTCCCTTCCAAAATGTACAACCATACATTTCTCAACATTGTATCTCATCTGCCATTTCTTTGCCCACTCTGCAAGCTGTCCAAGTCTCTCTGCAATGTTTCAGTTTCTTCAACACTTTCTGCTCCACCACTTATCTTGGTTTTATCTGAAAACTTGGCCACACAACCATTCAATCCATAATCTAAATAATCAATGTACATTGTAAAAACTAGTGACCCCAACACTTACCCCTGTGGAATACCACTAGAAACTGGCAACCAC
The DNA here is from genome assembly GCF_036971445.1 of Narcine bancroftii. Classification (NCBI taxonomy): domain Eukaryota; kingdom Metazoa; phylum Chordata; class Chondrichthyes; order Torpediniformes; family Narcinidae; genus Narcine; species Narcine bancroftii. Next base: position 139,479,713 of record NC_091475.1, read on the forward strand.
CCAAAGCACAATTCTTTTATTCCCACCTTTTGCTTCCTGCCTATCAGACAATGTTCTACCCAATCTAATATCTTTCCTGTAATTCCATGGGCTCTCATCTTATTAAGCAGCCTCTTATGCGGCATCTTATCACAGGGATTTTGAAAATCCAAATACACACATCTACAGCCTCTCCCTTGACCATCCTACCTGAGAATTCCTCAAAGACAGTAAATAGTTTGGGGTCTTACCTTCATGAACCCATGCTGGCTTAGATCTATTATGTTATGCATCTCTAGGTATTTCATAACCTCATCTTTGAGGATCAACTCCAATAAATTCCCAATTACCAAAATCAGACAAATAGGCCTATAATATCCTTTTATTCTACCTCCCTCCTTTCCTAAGCATTAGAACTACATTTGCAACCTTCCAATCCTCTGGAACCATGCCTGAGTGATATGCTCTATCAATGAGGAACAATAGGCTTTATTATACTTTAGACTTGTAGCTGGCCCAATTCCATGTTCTCAACTAGGGACATGGAGAGGGAGGCCAACATTTATTCCAGGGTCACAAGGGGAGGAGTTACCAGGGAGTGAGTCACCAGTGGGGGGTGGGCCAGCTATCCATCAGCAGTTAGATATTCATATCACCACATTCACCCTCTTTTAAAGCAAATACAAAAATCTAATAGTCTCAGTTGGTTGGGTAGTCGTCTTCTTTGCCTCTGTCGGTGGTATAATGATCGGCTCCATTGTCGATCATGTGTCCTGAGACTTGGGAGGGAGGTCTGGCTCTGCTGGAGATGGGGCTTGTTTGTATGTTGGGCAGTCATGGTAGTCAGAGCAGCTGGAACAGGGTCCGGGGTGTATGGCATGGTGGGTGAGGGTGAGTCGCTAACCTGCACCATTCCTGAAGGGGGGGGGCAGTATGGGTATAGGTCGGACCTGGGTTGAAGGGGATGGAGAGTGGGCAGGGGTCTCTGGCATGCACCAGGTCCAGGTCGGGGACCATGCCCTCATGGACGTCCGGGAACACCATATAGGCAGATTGAGGGTTGGTATGCAGGAGAACCTCATCTTCGACCAATGAGTCAGACTTGTTACCCCTCGCATGTTTCTGCAGCTGGATGGGTCCCAGGGATGAGAGCTAGTATGGTAGTGTGGTTCCAGTTGCCAACTTTCTGGGGAAGGAACACATGCATTCATGTGGGGTTGCATTGGTAGTGATGCATAGCAGGGATTGGATGGCATGGAGTGCTTCCAGCAAGACTTTCTACCAATGGGACACCACCAGGCCTTTTGATTTAAGAGCCAGGAGGACAGATTTCCAAACTGTCGCATTTTCTCTCTCTACCTGGTCGTTCCCCCGTTGTAACTGTTTGCCCTACTAGTGGCAATGCCTCTAGCCAACAGGTACTGCAGTAGTTTGTCACTCATACAAGAGGACCCCCGATCACTGTGGATGTAATTCGGGTACCCAAAGAGGGTAAATGTGTTGCGGAGCTCCTTTAGAATGGTGGCTGAGGTCATGTTGGGACAGGGGATGGTGAAAGAGAACCTGGAGTACTCATCAATGACATTCAGGAAAAATACGTTCCTGTTGAACGAGGGCAAGGGCCCCTTGATATCGATGCTGAATCATTCAAAGGGGTATGTGGCCATCATGAGGTGTGACTTCTCAGGCTGGAAGAACTGTGGTTTGCATTCCGCACAGATCCGACAATGTCTGGTCAACGACTTGACACCCTCAATGGAGTGGGAAAGGGTCCGGGATTTCACAAAGTGGAACAATCTTGTGACTCCGGGGTGGCAAAGGCCATCATGGAGGGACTGGAGGTGGCCCTTGGAGAAGACATCTGGTGAGTCATTGAGCTTGCCCAGTCAGTATAGGATGTTGTAGTTGTAGGTGAAGAGCTCGATCCTCCACCTCAGGATTTTGACATTTTTGATCTTACCCTGCAATTTGGTGTTGAACATTAACACATTGGCTTGTTGGTCCATTAGCAGAGTAAATCTTTTCCTACCCATGTAATGGCACCAGTGGTGTACCACCTCAACGATGGCCTGTGCTTCCTTCTTGAGAGAGGAGTGCTGTGTCCAAGGACCATGAAGGGTATGTGTAATGTGCGTTGAAAGAACCAAAGACTTGTGGATCCAAACCAAGGCTTTTATTAACTAAAAGACTGGAGCATATCACATGTAGGTCGAACAGTCAAGAATGACCTGGTCTAGCTAGGAGCAATCCTTTAAGACCTGCCAGTAGGTGTGGCTACACTCTCAGCCAATCACAGTTATCCTACACTACCATCTGTACATATGTACATATACACATTGATGATAGAATCTGTACTATCACAGTATGGTAAAAAAGGCTACTGGCCTACCTGCCTGGTTGAGAGTAGTGGCCAGTGCCAAGTCAGAGACATCACTTTCCACTTGAAAAGGGATGGATTCATCCACAGCATACATCATGGTTTTTGTGATGTCTCCCTTGATCTGAGCGAAGGCTGCCTGGGCTTCTGCTTATGAGGGGAAGGCTGTGGATCTTACTGGGGGAAGGCTTTATTGGCATAATTGGGCACCCACTTATAATCCCAGGCACCTTTTTAGTGCCTTGAGGTTGTATGGGATTGGGAGTTCCATAAGAGGTCGCATGCGGTCAGGGTTGGGGGTGATGACACACTGTGCCACGATGATTCCGAGGTGAACCAGATGAATTGTGTTAAACACACACTTGTCCTTGTTATAGATCAGATTGAGGGACTTGAAGTCAGGTAAGATGACGACTACTGGGTCATGCACGAGCTTGAGCCATTCAAGGGGGAAGTGACATCGTCGCTGTGGTGGGAGGAAATGAAGTTGTGTTCGATGGATGACTCCCAGGGGTGCACATGGCATTGCTCGGTAGGGAAGGCTTCGTCTTACACACTCTCTCATAGTGTCCTTTCTTCCCACATCCTGAGTAGGTGGCTTCTCTCACTGGGCAGCATCACTGGGGGTGTTTCTGCTGGCCGCATAAGGAGCATTTCTGGTGTGCTTGGCTGTGGTGGTGGTGGCAGTGGTGGAATTGGAGCCTACCTGTATGGAGGCAATTTGTGATGCTGTGTCCCAAAATGGCTGCAGCCATAGTCTGCACGTAGAGGGCCCATTGCCGGCCGCACATGGAGGAGTCTCTGCAATGGGAGCCTGTCTTCCTCTAGTTGTAATCAGACCTCACCCCAGCCAGGCAGGCATCCCAGATCAGCTCTTCCACATACTGGTTCACTGATACGGGGACAGGGATATTGTCCCTGAATTCTTGCCCCAGATTGTGCAGGACCCAAAAGAAATAGTCCAGAGACTCACCAGGTTGCTGTTTTCTCAAGGCCAGAGGGTACTGTGAATAGATTTCATTTACCCATGGTCTGTAGAGGTTGCAGAGTTTGGTCATGACTGCGAGCTAAGTCTTGCAGCCTGTGATCGCTAAGTACACACGGTGGCTGACCCTCACTTGCATTAACTTGAGTTTCTTCTCATCAGAGTCCTCAGAAGCTTCTAGGGAGTCTGTGAAGCACTCCATCCACTGCTCGTACACCTCTAGAGTTCCAGGTCAAGTCTGTTGTGTCCATCCTGTGTGGAAGATTTAAAGTATAATAAATTGATATGCTCTATCAATAACTTCAAAGCTGTAGAGTGAGGAACAATAAGCTTTATTATACTTTAGGCATAGCTGGCCCAATTCCAAGTGCTCGACTGAGGACAGGGAGAGAGAGGTTGCCCTTTATTTCAGGGTTATAAGGGGAGGAGTTACCAGCGAGTGAGTCACCAGTGGAGGATGGGCCAGCTATCCATTGGCATTTACATATTCATATCACCACACATAGTCTATTAATTTCTGGAAAATCAATTCCAAAGCCTCTACAATATCCAAAGTCACCTCCTTCAGAACCCATGGGTCCACGTCACCAGATTCAGGAGACATCTATCTTTAATCCATTCATTTTACTAAGCTCTATCGCTCTAGTAATCCTGACTGTATTTACTTCTATTTCCTGAGATGTCTGATTATCAAGTATATTGCTATTGTCTGTCTCAGTGAAGACTGATGTAAAATACTCATTTAGATCCTCTGCCACCTTATTGTTACCCATTATAATTTCCCCAGCATTATTTTCAATTGGTCCTTTATCTACCAATGTTTCTCTTTTAGTTTTTATATATTTAAAAAAAAACTCTTAGTGTCCTCTTGCATGTCATTTCACAACTTACTTTCATAATTCATCTTTTCTTTCCTAATCATTTTCTTTGTCTCTCTCTGTAAATTTTAAGTTTCCCAGTCCTTTGTTTCTCCATTGATTTTTGTTTCCTTGTATGCCCTCCCTTTTGCTTTTATTTTAGCCTTAACCTTTTTTTGATAGCCACATTTGTGCCATTTTTTCCATTTGTAATTTTCTTTATTTCTTCTTGAAATATCCCCTTATTCTGCTCTGCCATTCTCCCCATCTATCTTACATTTCCAGTCATCTTGCGTCACTGGAATTCCCTTTGTTCCTCTGAAATATTGACATAACAGCTTTTCATTTTCAAATTTGAAACAGAACTCTTATTATGTTATGATCACTACTTCCTAAAGGTTCCATTACCTTTAATTCCCTAATCACATCACCCAATCAACATCCACTAATCTACTGGTGGTCTTATCGACAAACTGTTCCAAAAGCCATTGCTTAGGCATTCTACAAACTCTCTTTCCTGAGATCCAGTATCTTCCTGACTTTCCCAATCCCCTTTCAAGTTAAAGTACCTCATAATTATTTTGACATTTTCCTTCTAGCATGCTTTTTCTATTTCCAGCTGTAACTCATAGTCTACTTCCTGAATGGTGTTTTGGGGCCTGTTTACAACTGCCAATAGAGTCCTTTTACCCTTGCCATTTCTTAACTCAATCCAGAAGGATTCAACCCCATCTGACCCTATGTCTCTTCTTTCTAGTGATTTAATATCATTGCTTATCATTGGAGCCACACCACCCCTTCTACCTACCTGCCTATCTTTCCTGTACACTATGTACCCTTGCGCATTCAGCTCCCAAAACATTCATCATTAAGCCATGTATCGACGAAGGACATAATGTCATATCTTTTAATGAGTAACTGTCCAACAGGTCGTCCACTTTATTCCTAACTCTCCGTGCATTCAAGTACTCTTAAACCAATATCTGTTACCAATTTGGCTGTCTTTTGATGGTACAGTAAATTATCCTGTCTTTTCACCTGCCTGTCATTTTTGTCTTCTTTGCTGCACATTATTTTTGACTTTTTTCTAACTTCCTCTCTGTCAACCTTAACTCCCTGATTCCCCTCTACCCCAACCTCTAACACTCACATTCTGATTCCCACATCCATGCCAAACTAGTTTAAACTATTCCCAACCACTCTCAAAAACCTGCCAAGATAATGGTCACCCTCCATTTCAGGTGCAGCCCATCCTTTTTTGTAGTGGTCCAACCTTTCCCAGAAGAGATCCCAATGATCCAAAAACCTAAAACCCTGCCCCCTGTACCAACTCTTCTGCTACACATTCATGTGTCCTAACTTTCTGTTCCTACCCTCTCTGGCAAGTGGCACAGGCAGCCATCCTGAAATTAAATTATTGATGATGTAAAACATTACAGAAATTAGGATTTTTTTCCAATGTACTACAGTAAATATGTTGTGTGTTCCCATACATTTTTCAAAGCAACTGGCTCTTCTTTACTTGTGACTGCCAATATTAACCTTCCTTCATTCCTGTGACTGTCAATTCCATTTAAATCTCCTTCAACACAGACACCATTAGAAAATCAGTCAGCTTGCTATGGTGACATCAATAAAGTTCTCTCATCAATAAAGTTATTCAATTTACAAAGTATGCAAAGAAAGGAAGAGAGAAAATAAAAGAGAATAAAGTAAAACCCCTCTTCATTTAATATTAAAATCCAGCTCTTTATAAACTCAGAAACTATTTGGCCAAAGTTACATGTTGCCATTCTTATGAAACAAACATTAAATTTTATCCTGCATTCTTGTTGCTTGGAACCAACCATATTAATGACTTCAGTGTTACAGTAATCAGTGGGAATGAAGGAGTAGCAGATTGACCTTGTTATGAAATATTTACAACGATGGGAATCTACTTCAGGGAAAACATTAATCACACTTTATAACAGAACATTAAGTTTTTAATATTATTTAAGATCATTAAGCAATCTATGGTAAATCACAGGTTACAATTATCATTGCATTTGATTTGTAACAATAATGGAGATAATACCAATGGCTTCAGTAGTAGATGGAAGATCAATGCAATAATAGCTGTCTTTGAAAGAAGGTGACCAGTCACTATGCAAAGCAGCTGTGTATCTTAGAGGGCAGCTAATAATGAAAAATGGGATTATTTTGAAGCTGTAATGGAACCTAGCATTCAAGTAGCTGTAGGTTTCTTTAATGTTGCTACAAGTTCTTTTAAACTAACCAGAGTTAAAAAGCAAACATCCTTTATGTACAGCAGTCTTTTCACAATGAACAACAATGTCTGACAAATGAAAAGCTGAGTAGGCCTTGTAATGAAATTATCATCACCATGGAAATCTACTTAATGGGAAAAATAATCACGGATATTAATAACAGAATTAATTCACTTATAAACGGCCGTTAAGCTACAAGGTAAATTGAACTTCTCAAAGAAGCAACCAGATTTACGGACATCATTCGGCTGCCTGTTTTTAAAAAAAAACAGTAAACCCAATTAAGAACTAATTAATTAATTGGACATGCAAATTTATGCAATTAAGTCATTATTTACAGAGACATCGTACAATTATAAATATGACCAATAATTAACTTACTCATGGTTTTGTAAACCTCCAAACTCTACAGTACAAGTTTTTTCCATTATCTGTGAAGCATCTACACAAATTAATAATGATTTTCATAAATTGGGATGCTCCTTTGAGAAATTGAATTTACTATGTAGCTTAATTGCAGTTTTTAAGTGAATGGTTGGCTTAGGAGTTAGTGCGATACATTTTTAGCACCAGCAATCAGGTCCAGGATTTGAATCCGGCACTGTCTGTAAGGAGTCTGTACATTCTCCCCATATATGCATGGGATTTCCCCAGGGACTTTGGTGTCCTCCCATTGTCCTAAACGTATCAGGAATTGTAGGTTAAATTGGGTGTAAATGGATGTAAAATGGGTGGCACGGACTTGTAGGCCTAAATGGCCTATTACCGTGCTCTATGTCCAAATTTAAAATTTAAATTTAAAATCACCTCTTGAAGTAAGATTTCCTATACATTTAGTCCACCATCTTGTTCTTCAATAATGTGAATTTTGAGCAGCTGAGAATATTTTGTTTTTCAATCTTCCTTGTTATAATATATAGCAATATTCAGCATGTCTATGAATCAGCGTGTTAGTATTGTTTAGTATATTATTTGCATTGACTATTAATCCCTGAGCTCTGAAAGAAGTGGAATATATTGCCTAATCAAGGATTGATCACTTTGTGGCCAGTGGAAATGGACTGAACAATGGCACAGAGAAAAGACAAAGACTGACCAAACATCCAGAATGATTGGATTTGCCAAGTGGTGAGCAGATAGTGTCCAACATTGATGAATGGAATAAACAGGAAAAGATAAGTGCACTTGTGGAATGCAAAGTGTAATAAGTTGTGTGAATCTTGGGCTTGCTGGGGAAATCAAAAGGAAGAGACTGAGATGGAGGGCTTGGACTCACCTGTTTGCTTCCACCAAATTGCTCTTTGAAAAGGTGGCCACACATTGAAGGCAGGGCAGTGACTGTAATTATTTATAAGTAAGATTTATTTTGGGAATTTGGCACATCAAGCCACCAGATGCAGCACACAGTGTACATTAAATAAAGCACAAATTTCTGACAATTCTCATTAAAAAAATACAATGGTTATAATTATCCAACACATTTGACAAACTGTTGAATTCCATCATCAGTCATAGTTTTTATTTTATTTGCCTGCTAGCTGTTTCTGTCTCCTTGCCTCTGCTCTCATGTTCGATGTTCAATGTGCATTTATAGTCATGCACAGGAGCAAAGTGTGCAGTTGCACTGATTTTTTTTTTACTTGCTGCAGCAAAACTAGAAGTAAAACCCTTGGTAACTGGCACCTATGGGGATTGGTAAATACCGGATAAGTGAATTTTCCGGTTGCTTGAGTGTGCATGCTGTACGATTGGTGAACTAACAGCAAGGCCGATTTTAAACTTCCATATTTTTCACCTATTTATTATCCCTTTTCCCTTCCTGGTTCTATCCACCTATAAGTCAAAATGTTTACCCAATTGATCACCTCTCCAATCTGGTTCCATCTGCCCTTCACCACTCCCATGATGGTTGGCAGAATCACTTTTCTTCATTACCAAATTCTAGCACTGGGCTGGTAGCCTTTGTTTTCATGCTTGTAACACTCCTTCAACTATTGTCTCCACCATCTCCTTTCCCTTCTTACGTCCACTGCTTTGTTTTCTCCCTTTGTCTGCTTCCACCTGCCCAAAACCTGCATCCATTTCCCTTCACACTTTTTCAACTGTCATCCTTAATCCCTCCTCAGTCCACCGATCACCTATTGGTCCATGACTCACCCCTTCCCCAAATAGTTTCTCTCTCAATTCTAAGTCCTGAAATATTGACAATATCTTATTTCCCCCCCCCTCCACCCCACAGGTTTCAGATTGATCCTTTGAGTTTCACGAACAGTTTTTCTTTTGTCTTTCTTTGCAAACCTTCCAGACTCAATGATGACTTATTTGTTCAAGATAGTTTCTTCCTCTAAGTACATAAAATGATACAGCTTCCATTCTCTGGGATGTTTTGGTGCAAATTATCAAAGTTTTTTTTGTCCTCACATCATTTAAGCAGGTATCATCTCATTGTTTACTAAAACCAGTCCATTCAAGTTGCTGCATGGACTTCAAATCCACCAACCCAAAGATCTGGTCAAGTGGCAAGTGGATCCTGATGAATGTTTCAGCCCGAAACATTGACAATTCTTACACTGATCCTTCTCGACCTGCTGAGTTTATCCAACAGAATTTTTGTTGCTCCAGAATTAAACATCTGTGGCCTCTTGTGCATCTTCGCCATCTCCATGCTGCTCAAAGCAATGGTCCTTCTCAAAGCACAATTTCAGTTGAAATCACTGGTGAAAATTCATTGTCTATAAATACAACCGCTGATGGGAACCAAAATTTCTTGGCAATATCCTGAATCTTATTCATACATAGGATGTATGTATTATATCTTAGAAAGGCCAAAAAAAGGCATGAAGAGGCTTTGGCTGACAGAGTAAAAATAAATCCAAAGGGTTTCTATAAGTACATTAAAAGTAAAAGATTAGTGAGAGATAAAATTGGACCCCTTGTAGATAGCGAGGTTAGGCTGAGTGAGAAGTCTGAGGAAATGGGGGAAATTCTGAATGATTTCTTTGCCTCAGAATTCACTAGGGAAAAAAATGTTGAAACAGTTGAAGTAAATAAAAATAGTGGGGAGATGATGAAGCATATAAGGATAACCGAGGAGGTAGTGATGGCTGTGTTAAAAAAGATAAAGGTGGATAAATCTCCCGGACCGGACAAAATATTCCCTAGGACACTCAAGGAGGCTAGTGGACAGTTAGTGGGGCCATTAACAGAGATATTTAGGATGTCACTGGCCACGGGGGTGGTACCAAAGGATTGGAGGGTGGCGCATGTGGTTCCTCTGTTTAAGAAAGGGTCCAAATGCAAACCTGGGAATTAAAGGCCTGTAAGTCTGACGTCTGTGGTGGGAAAGTTGATGGAAAGTGTTCTGAGGGATGCTATTTACAAATATTTGGAGGTACAGGGATTGATAGGGAGTAATCAGCATGGTTCTGTCAGGGGTAGATCATGCTTGACAAACCTGATTGAGTTCTTTGAGGGGGTTACAAAAAAGGTTGATGAAGGGAAAGCTGTGGATGTTGTCTATTTGGACTTTAGTAAAGCTTTTGACAAAGTTCCCCACAGGAGGTTAGGAAAAAAGGTGGAGGCATTAGGTATAAATAAGAAGGTAGTGAAATGGATTCAGCAGTGGTTGGATGGAAGGTGTCAGAGAGTAGTGGTAGAAAATTGTTTGTCCAATTGGAGGCCGGTGACTAGTGGAGTTCCTCAGGGTTCGGTCCTGGGTCCACTATTATTTGTTATATATATTAACGATCTGGATGTAGGGGTGGAGAATTGGATAAGCAAGTTTGCGGATGACACAAAGATTGGTGGTGTTGTGGACAGTGAGGTAAATTACCGTAGATTAAAAGGTGATTTAGGAAGGCTGGAGGTGTGGGCTGAGAAATGGCTGATGGAATTTAATACAGATAAATGTGAGGTGCTACATTTTGGAAAGGCAAATTTAAATAGGTCATATACATTGAATGGTAGACAATTGAGGAGTGCAGAGCAACAAAGGGATTTAGGAGTTATGGTAAATATTACCCTCAAGGCTGATACTCCGGTAGATGGTGTGGTGAAGAAGGCATTTGGAATTTTGGCCTTCATAAATCGGAGTATTGAATTCAAGAGTAGGGAGGTTATGATGAAATTGTACAAGGCATTGGTGAGGCCAAATTTGGAGTACTGTGTACAGTTTTGGTCACCAAATTATAGGAAAGATATAAACAAAATAGAGAGAGTGCAGAGAAGGTTCACGAGAATGTTGACAGGATTTCAGGGTCTGAGTTACAGGGAAAGGTTGTGCAGACTGGGGATTTTTTCTCTGGAGCATAGAAGATTGAGAGGGGACTTGATAGAGGTGTTTAAGATTTTAAAAGGGACAGACAGAGTAAATGTGGATAGGTTTTTTCAATTAAGAAAGGGGGAAATTCAAACTAGAGGACATGGTTTAAGATTGAAGGGGGAAAATTATAAGGGGAACATGAGGGGAAATTTCTTTACACAGAGGGTGGTGGGGTTGTGGAATGATCTTCCGGCAGACGTGGTCGAGGCGGGATCATTGGTTACATTTAAGGAAAGACTGGATCGTTACATGGATAGGAGGGGACTAGAGGGGTATGGACCGGGTGCTGGTCAGTGGGACTAGGCGGGTGGGGATTTGCTACGGCATGGACTAGTACGGCCGAACTGGCCTGTTCTGTGCTGTAAGTGGTTATATGGTTATATGTGTGCTAATCTGCTTTGGAACTCTTCACACCCAATATTTTTTCAATTAATTATCACTAGGCTATCTTAAATGGGCATACTGAGGCTGTCTGTCAGCCATAACATTCAGAACAAGACATTCTACTTGTTCCCTTCCCATACACTTGAGTCATGCCTAGAGCAATTTTGCCTCACATTCCTATCTCACAGTTCCTGGCTGTTGTCCATACTGTTGTCCTTAATTGTTAGGCCCACCATATTGATCTGCTTTACTTTCCTTCTCTCAACAAAGTCAGACTCCAATTTCCAATTAAAAACTGTACTGTAAGTCAGCCTGTAGTTCCATTAGATTCAACATCATTTCACCTGTCTCCCTGCCATTACATCTTATAAGGCGAAACAAGGCAGGATCATTAACTGTCACACTTCTCTTCTGGATGAGTTCAATGCCTTCCATGCTTGCTTTGAAAAGGAAAAGGAAAACAATGAAGAACCCTTGCAAGCTCTCACAGTCCCTGGCAACTCAATGCCCCCAGTGTCTGAAGTTGAGTTGAACAGAATATTCAGAAGGGTAAAACCTCAGAAAGAGGCCAGTCCAGATAGTGCCCCTAGCCATGTCCAAATGAACTAGATGGAGTTTTTGGGGACATTTTCAACTGCTCACTATTCAGACATTTATACGTGCTTTAAAAGGACATCCATTATTCAGGTGCCCAAGAAGAACAAGGGGTCCTGCCTCAATAACAGTGCCATAGCACTGACATCTACTGCGGTGAACTGCTTTGAAAGGATGGTTATGGAGTCCATCAACTCCTATCTCAGGAAAGATCTCCATCCACTTCAATTCACCCTTTGTCACAACAGGTCATGGAAGATACCATTTCCCTGGCCCTTTATTCTGCATTAGATAATCTAATCCGCAGGAATGCCTACATTAGGTTGTTGTTCATTAACTACAACATAATCAAACTCAAGGATTTGGAACTCTGCAACTTCTTCCTTGACTTTCTCATCAGCATCCTCTAATCAATGTGAATCAGAAACATCACCACCTCTTTGCTCTCAGACAACAAGACTGTGTACTTTGTCCCCTACTCTATTCCCTCTACACTTATGACTGTGAAGAAAATTTCTGCTTAACTCAATCCACAAATATCCTCATGACACCACTGCTTATGGCTAAATTAAAGGAAATTATAAGTCTGAATACGGATTAGACACAAGGAATTCAGTGGAGTAGTATCACAACAATAATCTTATCCTCAACATCACCAAGAGTTACCTTCTTTATTTTATGCTCACAAATCATATCCCAACCCCTGCATAATGTTTCTGTTGGTAGAACTCTGAGAACAGTTCTCAGAGCAGACTCGATGGACCAATGGACCTACTTCTACCCCTATGTCTTGTGATTTACAGGTTCTTGCTTTGAATATTTTAATTGTGAACAAACTGCTTGTTATATAGTCAGGATAATGTGAACTATTTCATAGCCACACAAGAATACACCCTTCTCACTGTAGTGCACCACTGTGGGGCATATGTATATGTATGTGCATGTGTGAACAGTCTCCTGAGATGGTGGAAGGCATCAGTAAGTAAAGTCTCTTCTGTTATTTGACTCTTGTATCTCTAAGTTTTTTTTATAAGTAGCCTCCCAAGTAACTCAGAGACATAACACTGTTTTATATTCTGGAGCTCAGTTGGTGAACCTGGAGGATTTTAGGGGGTTGAGCAAGATAAGTGGGAGAAAATTAATGGTCGATGTTTTGGACCAGAACCCTTTATTGAGACTGCTTAAATGGAGAGGAGAAGCTAAAGTTAAAAAGGACAGGATAGGAGGGGTGGAACAGGGGTTCATGTGGGATTGCTGAACAAGCTAGAGATAAAAATAAATGTGATGGACAGGGGCAGCAACTTGACAGAAGCCAGACAAAAAGAGAGGAAAGAAAAGGTGTCATGGGAAAGATGAAAGGTACAAGATGGAATAGGTGATTAGAAGATAAAGGATGCCAGGTGCTGGAATCTGACAAGAAGGTGAGAATGTGTTATATCAATAGAGACCAGATGGAACCATAGGAATGGAGTGGGTAGAGGTGGTGTTGGGAGCAGGGGATGCAGAGAGAGCAATGGAAGGATCCAAAACAGAGATGTGGGTGGAGGATTGAGATGGAGGGGGTGACAGAATATATAGATATGTTTTTGGGAGATACATTGGAAAGGTTTGTTAGAGTAGGTCACATACAAACACTTTAAAACAGATTTTATTTAAAATACTGGAACTCTGCCCCATGCTAGACATATCAGCACCACAGCTTTTGCAAGAGATTCGAAAAGTGCTCAAGAGACTTCACTAATGGATTAGAAAAGGGTTAAGTTAGGTTACTTAAGTTAAGTTAAAGTGTGATTCTGTTTTCATGTTTAAAGATAATTAAAAGCAACTTTTGTTTAAGTAACCATTTGTCTTGGTGAATATCTATTGCTGCAGGGTTTTGGGATCCTCTGGGCTCGCAACAAGAGGAATGAACTAAAGAAGATAAAGTGAATAAAGAAAGATGTTTGCTATTTCAAATGATAATACAGAATCAAAATGAATGACATCAGAATCAAATTAGATTCCTCACCTTGTTGTTTTGTCAGTGAGTTAACCCATTTACTTGAAAATGATAAAATAAGGAGAAGAATGATAATGAAATAACCATTTTGTCATTGGCAAGTATTTTGTAATTGCCAATGGATTGCTAATTTCTGAAAGATTTTTCCATGTATGCTACATATTTGTCCTGTCAATTGCCTGTAACCTGATTGCAATGAAGTAAATGCCCCATATTAAGAGATACTTTCATTATTGAAATTCTCAGCATTCCATATCTGCCTCATGTGATCGTAATGGATATGGGACATGTCTCTAGCAATTTAATTAGATCTGTGGCATAAAGCAGAACTCCCAGTACTCTTTTGTGTTACATGAAGATGCATCACATCATTTTCCTAATGTATCAATTAATGTAATAGAATTTCTCATACATAATTCAGACATTCTGCAAAAGAAATACCTGCAATGTATTTCTAAACAGGTTGACCATTTTAACACTCAGATTAGAACTTGATTGAAATTGTTCTGCTTCATCCTAACTGATGAGTTTTTCTTCAATATCTTGCAAGTGTTTCTTAATGAATTAAATCCACAGTGAAAAAATGTAGGCTGGAATTAACCTGGCTGAAAATCTTCTGTAACTGTGAAGGGAATATGAGAGAGTCACAAGTAATATCAAAATACTTCCCAGCCTTAAATTAAAAATGGTTTTCCCCTAAGTTCAGGGAAAGTTAGCTCATACTGTCATGGCTGTATGCAATTTAATGCTTCTTCTTAGAGAGGCAAATGCAAAGTAGATCAATAAGGAAAACATTCATAAACAAAATCAGGAAATGCTTGAAATATTTTGCAGATTGGGATTGTCAGACCAATGCAGGTATACCCCCTGTACAAAAATAGTGATCCTAGGAAACCTTTTGTAAGCCAAAATGGAGTAAAGTGAAGACTCAATCACTACTATTGAAAGCTATTTTCGTAAAAGTGAAAACTCATTCGAATTTCTTTCAGATAGAGAACACAGGTTTCTTTGTCAAAGCAAATTTGCATTAAGCAAGTATTTTTAAAGCAGGGTATACCTGTACATCCTTCAAGAATGAAGTGAAATAAGGACAATTCATTAATTTTAAAACTAAGCTGATCAAGAGCTCAGGTTTTAATCTTTGGAATTATGAAGGATTAGAAGTGAAGAATGGAGGTATTATAAAATCTAACAGGCTTTGATTGGGTGGAGAGCCAACACATATCAGCAATGTCTCTGAAAATTTTCTCTGCATGCCTTTAATCTTACTGATCTTTCCTGGAGGTGGGTGCATACAATACCTCATATTTGTCCTCACCAATGTCTTACACAATGTCAACATAACATCCCAACTCTTGTACTCGAAACTTCGATTTGTGAAGGCCAATGTGCTGAAAACTTTCCTTATGACTCATCTATCTGTGATGCCACTTTCAAGTACTTACCTGTATCCCCAGATCCCTCTGCTCTGTTGCATTCCATATTTTCCAACCATTTACCATGTAAGATGTATGCAGGTTTGTCTTCCCAAAGTGCAAAACCTCACACCCCATGAAATTCCATCTGCTATTTTGCACACCATTTTTCCAGCTGGTCCTGATCCCAATACAAACTTTGAGAGCTTTCCTCATTGTCCATTACAAACCAATCTTAGTGTTATTTGCAAATTTGCTGATCCAATTTACCACATACCAACACCTGCTGACAAGAGACAATACTCTGCAATTGCTTTATTTTTCAGGGAAACAAAAGTTCAGGACATCACATAGAAAGCAGATAAAGGTTTTTAAATGCTGTTTATTAGACTTTGGAATGAAATTAGATTCAAAACATATCAAGGTCAGCATTTAAATGAAGTTTTCTGAGAGCACATATCCTTGGAATCTATTATTCTGGCAAATGAAAGCAAATTATCATCTTAGTGCACGGCAAGATGAGTTGGAAGATGAGTGATTCATAATGTACGATAGTTCAGCATTGTGACAATCTTAAGCAAATGCAAATGAAAGAAAATATGTTTTTGATTGCTTTGATTCAATTGTTTAAATCTATAAAAATCTAAATTTCAGTTAAAATATTTGCATCAAAATGAAATATTGCAGGGCACTTTGCTTGGAAGTCAAGCACTGAAAATGTGAAATAATAATTGGATCCTTGCTGACCAAGGATAGTTCTGTGTAGAACTGCCAATATGTAACCACATAAATGTCAGTATGGTCAGCATCTGGGAGCAGCATATCTGTATCAAATGACCAAGACGTTGTAAAACACTAAAGTTTGCAGACTCCATGTTTGATCTATAAACACAATGCTGGAAAAACTCAGCAGGCCAAAAAGTGTCCTTTGTATAGCAAAGATAAAAGTGCATAACCAACTTTTTCAGCTTGAGACCTTCATTAAGGCATGGAGTCCAAATAAAAGGGTAAGGAGGAAGGTGTGGTCATGAAGGCAGGAGGTAATAGCCAGAGAAAGGAGGGGGGCAGAGCAGTAAGCAAGGACTGGAGGGATGGCTGGGTTAATGGAGAGGGAAATAGATAAAGAATTGGTACATGGAAGGGAAGGGAAGGGGAAAGGAGAGCAGGTTAGCAGAAACCAGAAAAGTCAATGTTAATATCATCCATCTGGAGAGTGCCTAGATGAAATTCAGGTGTTGTTCCTCCAATATATGGATGGTTTTGGTGGGATAATACATGAGGCTATGTACGGCATGTGAGTATGGGAGTGGGATGCAATACTGAAATGGTTGGCCACCTGGTGGTTTCTGTCACTGGTGTGGACAAATCAGCAAAACAATCTCCCAGTCTGTGCCCATTCTCTCCAATGTAGGGAAGGCCACAAAGGGAGCACCAGATTCAGTAGATCAGTCCTACAGATACATAAGTAAAATATTGCTTCACTTGAAAGGCCTATTTAGTTCCCTAGATCGTGGTGAGGGAGGAGGTGTGGGTGCAAGTGTAGCACCTCCTGCAGCCACAGGAGAAGGTGTCGGGTTGGGGTGGGGGGAATGGTTGGGGTTGATTAGTAGGGAAGGATGAGTGAATGAAGGAGTCATGGAGGAAGAAGTCCCTATGGAAGGCAGAGAGGGGAGGAGATGGGAAAATGTGTCTGGTAGTCGGTTCCTATTGGATTTCCAGAAATTTCGGAGGATAATATGTTGGATGCGGAGGCTGGTGGGGTGGTAGGTAAGGACAAGAGGAATCCTGTGTTTGTTGTATATGGGGCAGAGGGGCCCACCTCAGATGAGTGGGAAATGGAGATGCAGGTGAGGGCTCAGTTTATGATGGTGGAGGGGAAGCTACATTTGTGGAAGAAGGCAGACACATCAGAAGATCTGAACTGGAAGACCTTATTTTGGGAACAGATACAGCGGAGATGGAGAATTTCAGAGAAGGAAATAGAATCCTTGCAGAGGATAGGATGTGAGGAAGTGTAGTAGAAATAGTTATGAGAATTAGGGCGTTTCTAAAATATGTTGGTGTAAAAGTTGTCTCCTGAGATGGAGTCAGAGAAATCTAAAAAGGGGAGAATGTTGTCGGAGATGGACCAGGTGAATTTGAAATTGTGGTGGAAGTTGGCCACAAAGTGAATCAAGTTGATAAGCTCATTGTAGGTGCATGAGGTAGCCCCAATTGAGTCATCTATATAATGGAAGGAATTGAGGGTCTTTGTTTGTATCGGCTTACAGCATGTTCCATAAAGCACACAAACAGGCAGGCATAGCTGGGACTCATATGGGTATCCATTGTGACTCCTTCGGAGGATGTGAGATGAGTTAAATGAACAGTTGTTTAGAGTGAGGACAACTTCTACCAGGCAGAGGAGGGTGATTGTAGAGATTGACTGGTCAGGTGTCTGGTCCAGAAAGAAACAAAATACTTTAAGACCTTATGTATGGGGATGGAGGTACCCAGTCTTGTTGACAGATTTCTGTCTTTGAATCTGTTGTTGCAGATTCCCCAATATTCATTGCAAATCCTCAAATTGATTTGTGAGACGATCAGAAATGTGTCACCTGGTCCAATGAGCCTGCTCCACCATTCTATGAGATTGTGACTGATCTGCCCATAGTCTCAAAGCTCCAACTAACTGCCTTTCAACATAACCCTTAATTCCCCAACAATCTGAAAATCTTTCTAAGTGTCTGAAATATATTTAAAGAGACACCATTCACTGTTTTCTTGGACAGAGAATTCCATTTACTATTCTCCTAGAAAAGCAATTCTTCATCATCTCCATTCTAAATTTACCCTGAATCTTGAGGCTATGTTTCCTAGTTCTGCCAAACCTATTAGTGAAAGTAACTTAGCTGACTCTATCTTGTCAATCCCTTTCATAATTTTGAAAGTTTTGATAATATCTCATCTCATTATTGTAATACTAGTGGGTATAGTTGCAGGTAACTCAATTTCTACTTATAGGCCATGTTAAAGGACTTATAGGATTTGCTTCCACAGCCGCATCCTTCCTGGCTACTTTGTTGTGTGGATTCCAACTCCAGTTCAAGGCCTCTCAGTTGGCCCCCATCAGGATCTCATGTACCTGCGCTGCACTAACTCCTGTTCTCTTCATTTCTTCAGCTGTATTACATGGACCAACCCTGGCAGACCCTCACTCTCTCACTACCACTGCTTCAAACCTTACTTGCCATGGACTTCCCTACACATCATCTGCTGGCACATCCTCACCTTCAACCATCGGTTTTCCAATCACTTGGTGTCCAACAAGGATCAAAGCTCACCTCCTGGCAATTGCCGCCTCTGCTACCTCCAATGTGGTCTCCATCCTGGTCCCAGCAGCCTATGGGGCAAAGCCTCCAACATGGGTCTACACCTTGACCCTCGTGAGTCTTCATCGCAAACTCCCATCCCAGCCCCGGCAGCCCACAGGTCTGTGCCTTCATCACAATTTATCTCAAAGACCCTTCACTTCTCTGACCACCATCCTCTCCTCCCTCCCTTGGATCCTTCCATTCATCTTCTTCCTACCCCCTGCATCCCCAGACACCCTTCACCCCACTGACTCCCTCCCAGCCCCTGGCTGGTTTATATCATCCCCGCTGACCTTCCTCTCTTGGGGATGGAATGCTCTGTCTTCAGTAGAGGCCTCACCTTTGTTCCCTTTGCCACACCTCAATGAGTTCCACACATGCCATGATGGTGACATCTTCTTCTGTCGCCTCCATCTCCATGCCTACTTCTACAACCAGGATTCTCTAACCACCACGACAAACCTCTTCTCTCACCTTGAACTTTCTTCCTTCTCCTGACATTTTTATTTCCATATTATAGACACATCTGCCATCTCAACCACCACTCTCATCACTCACTCCAATCTCACCCCCTCGATGCACCTTGCTCTCCGATCTCCACACTAATCAAGCTTCACCATCAAACCTGCAGACAAGGTGGCATTATTGTGGTCTGGAACACTGACCTCTATCTGAGTTAAGCCAGACTTAAGCTCTCTGGCATCTCCTCTTACTTTCTCTCCTAACTGGATCCCACTAAATCTCATTAAACCATTGTCTCACACACTCATCATGTCCAGTCATCTCCCTCATATGACCTCCAACCTTGTTGTTTCACAACCCCACACTACCCATATCTACCTCTTATGCAAGATCCACAAACCCCATTGTCCTGGCAAACCCATAGTTTCTGCATGTTCCTGCCCAACTGAACTGGTATCCAGTTACCTCCACCCTGTTTATTTCCCCCTTACTCCATTTCCTCCAATACTAGATCCAAGATACTTCACATGTGCTCCATCATTTCAACAACTTCCAGTTCCCTGAACTTGACCACCTAACTTTTACTATGGATATCCAATCCCTATACACCTCCATCTCCCATACTGATGGCTCTCTCTCTCTTTCTCTCTCTCTCTCTCTCTCTCTCTCTCTCTCTCTCTCTCTCTCTCTCTCTCTCTCTCTCTCTCTCTCTCTCTTTCTCTCTCTCTCTCTCTCTCTCTCTCTCTCTCTCTCTCTCTCTCTCTCTCTCTCTCTCTCTCTCTCTCTCTCTCTCAGGTGGCAACGCTGAAGGAACTGTTCTGCCACCTGAAAGGTATGCAGCAGGGAGAGGTGCCGCGGAGCAAATGCCACCTCCTGTCGACTGTGGCCGTAATCGCGCCAACTTTTAGGTGCCTAGGGGAAGCGTTCAGAAATGGAGAATACATCTACCCGAGTAGGGTTGGGTAATTACTGCTCAGGTCGCTTTCAGCTGGCCTTCCAACAGCCGCATTCAGGTATTTTAGGCAGCTTTACGTTGGGGTATTCTGGCCTTCTGAAAGCTGCTTACATCTCTTCATACCCTGATTCCAGTAAGGATTCTATTACTTTCTCTCAATTCCTCTGCCTCTGTCGCATTTTCTATCATGTTGAGGTCTTAGAACATAGAACACCACAGCACAGAGCCGGCCCTTCAGCCCTCAATGTTGTGCTGACCTGTATATTTCCTAGCCCATAACCCTCCATTTTTCTTTCATCCATGTGCCTGTCAAGGAGTCTCTTAAATATCCTAATATTTCAGCCTCCACCACCATCCTTGATGAGGAATTCCTGGCACCCACAACTGTCTATGTAAATCTCACCAGAGAATTGTAGAGTTGCAACATAACCTGTCTACTCTTGAACTTAATCTCCCTATTAAGGAAGTCTAGTTTCCAATAGGCCTTCTTAACTATCCTATAAATCTGTGGAGTGGCCTTGAGGGATGCATAGATTTGGACCCTAAGATCCCTCTGTTCATCTGCACTCTTTAGTAACCGACCACTCACCCTGAACTCAGCCTTCTGGTTTGTCATTCCAAAATGCATCACCTCACACTTGAACTTCATCTGCAACTTTTCCACTCAACTCTACATCCTGTCTGTATCCTTCTGTTACCATTAACAACCTTCAGCTCTATCTATGACTCCTCCAATCTTCGTATTATCTACAAACTTAATGACCCATCCATCAGCCTCTTCATCAGGTTATTTATAAAGATCTAAACAGATCCCTGCAATATCCCACGAGTCACTGTCTTCAAGGAAGAATATTTTCTTTCCACTATTACTTTCTGCTTTCTACCTGCAAGCCATTTTTTTTATTCACACAGCCAAGGTTCCATGGTTGCCATGCCTCAAGTCCTTCTGCACGAGTCTCTAATGGAGTACCTTGTCAAATGCCTTACTAAAATCCATGTAGACCACATCTACCACCTTATCCTCATCAATTACTTTTGTTACCTTCTCAAAAAAACTCAATTTAGCTCATGAGGCATGACATTCCCTTCACAAAGCCCCACTGACTATTCTTGAGTAGACTAGACTTCTCCAAATGCTTATAGCTCCTATCCTTAAGAATCTTCTCAAATAGTTTGCATACCACTGATGTAAGACTTGCCAGTCTATAATTCCAAGGATTCTCCCTATTATCTCTTTTAAATAAAGGGACTGCATTTGTCATTCTTCAATCCTCTGCCATCTACCTGTAGCCAAAAAGGATTCAAAGATCATCGAAACTGCCCCAGCAGTTCCCTCACTTCCCACAGCAACTTGGAATATATCATATCCGACCCCAGGGATTTAATGTTTTTCACAAGATCAAACACTTCCTCTTCCTTAATCTCAACACAGTCCAACACACAAGACCCTGATTCGGTTCTATTCTCACCCTGATCAAGGTCCTTTTCTCTTGTGAATACTGAAGCAAAGTATTCATTTAGGACCACCCCAACCTCCTCCGCATCCAGGCGCATGTTGTCTCCTTTATCTTTTAGCAATTCCACCTTCATCATCATCCTGTTCTTTACATATAAAATGCCTTTGGTTTCTCCTTAATCCTACATCCCAAGGCCTTCGCATGCCCCCTTAGAACTCTTCTAAATCCTTTCTTAACATTCTTCCTAACTACCATATACTTCTTGTGAGCACTTCTGGTTTCCTGCTTCCTATATCTAATGTATGCTTCCTTCTTTCTCTTGACTAGCTGCCTCACCTGTTTCATCAAAGTGGTTCCCTTCTCCTACCATATTTTTTTTAGATTAGATTAGATTCAATTTTATTGTCATTGTGCCAGTAAAATATAAAGCAAATTAAATAAAATTAGCATGCAACCAGAAGTTTAAAAAGTACTATATACAAATACAAATAACAATGTTCAAATGAAAACAAACACATTCAGGAAGTAAACAATTATAAAAGTACTGACAGTACAGTGTAAGTGCAGTGATTTAAGGTTCTGCAAGGTCATAGCTTCAGGAAAAAAAGCTCTTCTTGAGCCTGGTGGTTTGAGAGTGAAGGATCCTGTAAAACCCACTAGAAGGAAGAAGAGTAAAAAGTCCATAATTTGGGTGAGATGCATCCATGTTGATGCTCTTTGCCCTTAACAGACAGTGTTCCTGATAGACTTTCTCGATGGTGAGTAATTGGATATCATAATCCGCTGGGCAGTTTTCATCACCTGTGAAGTGATTTACAGTCTGATATGAGAGAATTGCCATACCACACTGGGAGTCTATAGGTTAGTATGCTCTTAATGGTACTGTGGTAAAAATCCTGGGACAGAGGTGCACTTTCTTCATGCTCCACAGGAAATAAAGACACTGTTGCACCTTTTTGATCAGGATGGAAGAGTTCAAGGACCAGGTGAGATGATCATTTAGTGGGACAAACCTATCCTGAACCCAGCATAAGTGGTCCCTAAACTTCCTCCATGTTAGTTCTGTGCTTTCTCCCTTGAACATCTGTTTCCAGCTTACTCTCACTAGTTCTTGCCTCATCCCCAATTAAGCACTTTCCCATTTTGTCCAGGTTCATTACCAAAGATTAGATCCAGTATAGTCTCTCCTCTCATCGGCTGATCCACATGCTGTGACAAGAATCCTTTTTGGACACACCTGACAAATTCAGCCTCATCTATCCCTCTTGCAGTAAGGAGGTGCCAGTCAATATTAAGGAAAATTGAAAATCTTCCATTTAAAAAAAAACTTTATTTATTCATTCAAAAAACAAATAATATATGACATATACAGCAATTAAACATGAACATGAATGTTTTTTTTATATATAGAAAAAAAAGATGATCAGTGATCATCTAAAATGTTGTCTTCTTCAAAAAACATGACATCCCCTCTGCCACCATCAACCCAGCCCTCAATTGCATATTCTCCATTATCTTCACAACTGCCCTTCCCCACTCTGTCCCATGCTCAACAAGGATAGAATTCTGATTGCCCTCATCCACCATCCCATCAGCGTCCACATCTAACATATCATCCTCTGCCATTTCTGCTAAATATCATGTGATCCCACCACCAGAAACATCTTCCCTTATCCTCCCATCTAGATATTCCACAGGAGCTGCTCCCTTCATGACTCCCTTACCCACTTCTCCATTCCCATCAATTGTCCACTTGGCACCTACTACTGAGACCATAGGAGATACTGCTTTTGCACTCACACCTCCTCCCGCACCACCATTTGGGGCCCTAAACAGTCCTTCCAAATGAAGCAACACTTCACTTGTGAAGCTGCAGGGTCATCTACTAAATCTTGTGCTCGTTTTGTGGTCTCTACGCCAGAGACTAGACCCAAACTCGATATTGTCTGCCGAAATAGAAAGTATCTCCCAAAGCCTACCCATTTTAATTTTCCACCCCATTCCCTTGCTGACATGTCTGTCCATGGTCTCATGTACTGCCAGACTGACACCACTAACAAATTGGAGAAATAACACCTCATTTTCTGTGTGGGCAACTGTATGACATTAATATCAACTTCCCCAATTTCTATTCACCATCCCCCTTCCATCTTTCCCTATATCTCCTGTCCTCTAGCTCTGTCTCTCTTTCTTTCCTTTTTTCTTCTGTGACCTTTCCTTCACCTTTCATTCATTGAGCCAATTCACCCCACCCTCCATCAATTCTCATCTTTCCTCTCTCATGTCCACCTATCCATAACCATTAATGCCGAATGTCTGTTATTCTGTATTTATACAGACAGAGCCCCAAAGGGGTCAGGACAGGTAGAAGCAAAAACCCAAAATGCTGTAGAAGCTCAGTGTTCAGTGTCCTTTATGTAGCAAAGGTAAAAAAAAAAACATAACTGACATTTTGGGCTGGAGGACTTCATCAAAATACGAGAAAATGCTGGCAGGCATCCAAACAAACAGGTAGGGGAGGGGGTGGTGAAGGCATGAGATGATAGGTGGATAAAGGAGGCAAGAGACAGCAGCAATGAAGGGGAGAAGGGATGGCTGTGTGGGTAAGGGGGAAGGGAGGGGAGAACTGAAAAGGCAGCAAGAGTGGGGAAGAAAAGATGAGCAGGTTTAGTAGAAAGCAGAAAATTCAATGTTAATACGGTTTGGCTGGAGAGTGCCCAGACAGAAAATAAGGTGTGGTTCCTCCAATTTGCAGGTGGTCCATAACGCCATGGACAGAAATGTGAGTCTGGAAGTGTGAACTGCAATTGAAATGGTTGGCTACTGGGAGGTCACTGCTGTTGTGAATGGAGAGGAAGTGCTCAGCTGAGCAATCTCCCAATCACCAACCGTTCTCTCCAATGTAGAGGAGGCCACAAATGGAGCATCGAATACAGCAAATAAGTCCTGTGGATATGCAAGTGAAGTGTTCCTTCAATTGAAAGTCCTGTATGGGGCTTCAGACCATGGAAAGGGGGGAGGTGTGGGCTCAAGTGTTGCTCCTATTATGGACACAGGGGAAGGTGCTAGGGGGGCCGATTGGTGGGAAGGGATGAATGTACAAGGCAATCATGAAGGGAATGGTTCTATGGAAAACTGAGAGGGGAAAAGAAGGAAAAATGTGTCTTGTGGTGGGATTGGGTAGTAAGTGCCAGAAATTCCGGTGGATAATGTGTTGGGTTCAGAATCTGGTGGGGTAGTAGGTGAGGATGAAATTTCTTGGGTCAGCAGCCATGGCGTTTAGAGCCCACCAAATCATTCAGTGTTTTCCCTAACCAGAAATCCTGGATGAGCAATAAAATCTGGATCTGCTGAGAGCCAGATCATAGGCATTTAAGTCCAGAGATCCAGATTAGTAGAGAATTAGCAGGTATGACCTACAGAAAGCTATCTCCCAGGAGAAATGGCAATTCTGGATTAAAATTGAAACAACAAGGGACACCTAATAGCTGTGGCAGGGCCTAAATGCATTAGCCTGTTACAACACCAAATCTGGGAAAGTAGCATTTGGAAAAGCTCCCCTCCCAGAGGTGCTCAACATCCTCTACAGACGATTTGACGACAGTAACTAGCATCACAGACAAAACCTTCCCCACTGCTGAGTACATCAGCAGGAAACACAGCCATTGGAGAGCAACAGCAATCCTCAAAGACCCTCACCACCCAGCACACATTCTGTTCTCGCTAGCGCCATCACAAAGAGGTATAGGTACCACAAGGCTCACACCACCAGGTTCAGGAACAGTTGCTACCCCTCTACCATCACATTCCACAACAACAAGCTCAATCAGAGACTCATTTAAGGACTCTTACTTGTGCACTTTATAAATTTTCTTTTTGTTCTCCTCTGTATTACACAGTCAGTTTGTTTACATTTGTTATCTATTTACACATTTATGTTGTGCAGTTTATTTTGGCACTATCGATTAGTGGTAATTATGCTGCGCCTGCAGGATGAAGGAATTTCAAGGTTGTATGTGATGTCATGTATGTACTCTGACAATAAATCTGAAATCCTCCTCCTTCTCTTTCTCTCTAGCATTTTAATTCCAGTGCCTGCCTGCTTTTCACTCACACCTTGAAATATCAAGTTATATATCTTTTCCTCCTCTGGGCACTGCACAATCTGTGTTTTTAACTGGAAACATGGTGTCTGCAGACTTCCATGTTTCAATCTCATGCTGATCCTCTCATCTCCAGAGTAAATTTGGTGAACCTGCTCTGCATTGCATCCAAGGCCAGCCTAGGAGGCCGGAAGAGGATGCAGTATCAGCAATGTCTTACACAGTTGCTGCAGAATGGCTCTTCTCTTAAATTCAATTCCTTTAGCAATGAAGGACCATACTTCATCTGCCTTCTTCATAACCTGTTGCACCTGTGAACCAACCTTTTGCAATTCATGCAGAGTAATCCCAAGTCTCTGTTCACATAATTATTTAAATAATAATCGGATTGACTATTTTTTTCCTCCAATGAGGATGACCTCACATTTACCAACATTGTGCTCCATCTGCCAAACACTTGCATACCTATTTATGCTGTCTACATCTCTCTGCAGATCCTGTACGCTCTGCACAATTTGCATTTCCACTCAATTTAGTGTCATCAGTAAACCAAGATACTGCACACCCAGTGACCTCTTCCAAATCATGAATACTTGTGGACCAGCATTGACCCCTGTAGAACTCTGCTCTCCACTGATAGCCAAGTAGAGATATACCCGTTTATTCCAAATTTCTTATTTCCGTTCTTGAACCAACCCTCTATCCATGCTAATAATTTACCCAAACTCCATACATCATTATATTATGGATGTATTTTATGAGGCACCTTATTGAATGCTTTCTGGAAATCCAAGTGCACAAGATCCACTTGTTCCTCTCCATTAATGGTGTTTGTTATATCCTCAAAGAACTCCAATAATTTGAGCACCATCTACAAGCAAGGTACAAACAATCTACAAGCAACCTACAACTTCAATCCATGCTGCATTGCCTGATGGAACAATTGCTATCCTGATGCCTCACTATTTCTGCCATAATGGTAGCTTCAGGCATTTCCTTGACCATGGACAATAAGTTAATTGGCCTTTAGTTATCTGGCTTTTGCTTGCATCCTTTTCTAAAGAGTCACACAACATCTATCTTGCTTTTCATTGCTGCTTTCTTGGTGCTATTTTTACCATTATAATGTTTTCCCATTCTTTTCATTTCCCACTACATTTTACCACTTTGAATGCATGGACTTACCCTTTATTGCCTTGGTTATCCAAGGCTAGCTCTCCATTTCATAACTCTCCTTGTTTTTAACAGCAATATACTTTTGTTGAATACCGTGAAAAATCAATTTGAAAGTTTTCCTCCATTCCTCAACAGTCTAACCATATATTCTGTCTTCCCGATCTACCATAGCCAGCTCCTCCCTCATCCTGTTGTTGTCTCCCCAGTTTTGACTAATTTTAGATTGTAGCATTGCACCATCCATTTGTGTGAAAATATTAAATCCTATTCTGGTCACTCTTTCCTAGAGGATCCTTAACTACAAGGTCATTCATTTAACTGGCTCTTTGCACATTTCACCTTGTAGGTTCACTAACATGCTACTCAAGAAAACTATCATGGATATATTCCATATAATCTTGCCTCGAGTGACTTGATTTGCCCAATTCATGTGCAAGTTAATGTCCCCCATGATAATTACTGCTCCATTCTTACTTGCAAAAGATATTCTTGGTTCATAGCATGTGCTACTGTTATTTGATTGCCTCTTGACAACTATCAGTGGTGATAATTTTCCCCTTAGTATTACTAATATCTTTCTTGAATACCTGAATAGATTCCATATTCTGCTCCTTTGATCTTATGTTGTCTCTCATGATTACCCTCATCTCATTTTGTTTCAATAGAAATTTTAGAACCACAGAGAAGAAAACATAATTAGGCAATGAAACACAGAAGCTAGTGATGCAGGAATCTTAAACAAACACTAGGAAGCTGAAGGATATAATGGCTCAGGCAGAATGCATGGCTAGAAATAGTCAGTCATCGATCAGGTCAGGAGACTTTATTGAATCTGAGCTCCTCCAGCTTCTCATTGTTTGTACATAATTAGCTATGTTTGTTTTAATTGTTTTCATTTGCTGTAATAGTGTTGATTATTGTGTCCTTGATGCCTAGAATTTGGATGTAGACACTTCAAGATGCCAGCACCAATTCAGTTCATTGAATAATTGTCCTTTGAAGTTTTTGAAGGTGTGTTATTGTAGTTCCTATCTCAAATGAAGCACAATGTCTCCAGCTGTTCACTTCCTGATGGGAGCTGCATGAAAGCATGCAAGTGCCAAGTTATTGTTGCATCAATTACAGGAAGTTTCTTTGTTCTTTACCCTTACAGCCACAATGCAGGCAACACTGGAGGTGAGAGAGAATACAGAAAAGGGAATCAACATTCTCTTCTGTTTTTGAGGCCACTAGTTCAGTAATCAACTGCCACGTGTAACATTAACTGTGGAGTGACGAGGCACATTGCACAGAGATGCAAACAAATAAATTATTTCAAATGATTGAAAGAGCTGGTGCATGCTGTGCAAAAGAAATTCATGCCAGAGTTGAACGCATTAGCCACCTCTCCAATCTCCGCATCCAGCTCATCCTCCTCCACCATTTCTGCCACCTACTACATGATCCCACCACTAGAGATATAGTCCTCTTTCTTCCACTCACTTTCTGCAGGGACAACTCTCTCCATCTCCTCCTCCTTCTTCTCCATTTTTCTCCTTGGTACCTACCCCTACATGTGGAAGGGATGCTCCACTTGAGTCCAGTCGGACTCTGGCTTTACCTTACTCTTAACTTAGTCTATGTGTAGTCTGAGTCCAGCGTGTTCTTTGAACGAAGTGATAGGAGAAGGTATTCGGTTCAACAGTCAATTTATTACACAGCACAAGAATAAAACTTAACAGAGCTCTGGGTCAGTCATTAGATCATAGGTCACCTGCACAGTGAGCTATTCCCCAAGACTGACCCCTATTGTCCAGTTGGCTCAGTTTATATAGATCAACCTTATTATACAGAACAAAAGTTGGCTTCCTTTGCTAGATTTCATCATCATACAGAACAAAAGTTGTCTTCCTTTGCTAGATCTTTTTGCATAAGGGTTATCACCAGTCATCTCCTGTTTTGCAGATATCTGGGGTGTAGCACTCCCATCTTAATCCTCCAGGCCAGACTATCCTGTTGTGTTGATCAGAAATTAATTCATCCCCAGATATTTCTAATCACCATTCTGTTCTTGTCTGGCCAATTTCTGCTGTTCTCTTTAACACCTCCTCCTGCCTTAATCTTCCTCCAAGACTGGTTTTCCATTCCCTTTGTTTCTTGCAGGCCATTCTTTGTTCTGGTCTGGCCTGTGTCTCCTGTGCTACTCACCACCTCCTTCAGTTTGAGCATTCCTCCTAAATCGTTTTATGCATTTCCTCTCCCTGTATTTTGGGAGTAGACAATTTTGCTCAGCCAACTTTGCTCCATGCTGTGATTGCCACTTAATCACATTCCCCTTTTTCCCTGAATCATGCAGTACATATAAACTTATTAATTAATCATTTCTTTCATAATGTTTTAACCCCTAGATTCCAACAGTCCCCCTTTTGGTCTCATGAAAATGAGACCAACCACCAGTTAATTTATGGGACCAAGACCTCATGAGTTTTTGCAAGGACCGGCATCTCCGACCACTTGTTAAACTTAACCTCACAAACTTGGCCATTATGAACACACTTCAGTCCAGTGGGGGCCCCAACACTGTGTTCAGGAACATCAGTCCAATCCGCAAAGTACTGTTTCGGTTCGTTATGGGCCTCCCAGGCTGACCCCAAACCCTTTGTACAGTTGTTTCCTTCTCCAGATGCATCAAGGGCTAGGAACAACATCACCCATAGTCCCCACATAGTGTCCATCACAGCTCCCTTCATTGTTTTGATGCCAATAAATTGATTATACCGTCAACCACTGATACACAGTCACTGTAGTCCAATAGTCTCTTTAAAAAAGGGACGTGTTAAGTGTTCTTAGTCCGTAGTTGCTTCACATGTTCTCAATCATCTCCGTTCGAATCTGTTCCAGTGTCCGTATCGGTGGGTCCATTGCTGGATACTGACTCCAATGATACCACGTCTCGCCTTTTACCTGTAGTCGAACCGCGTGGGACGTCCTCTCCACCACTCTGTAGGGTCCTGTCCACCTGGGCTCCGACCACTTTCTTTTGATGACCTTTAGCAGAACCCACTCCGCGACTGAAAAGGTATCGGTGTTTCCCCCTCTCTGTTGGGACTTGTGACCTGTTGTGAAAAATCTGACACCAGAGCCGTTAGTTTTTCATAATAAAGCTTGCATCCCATTGAGCTTACCTCATTCTTCGTAGTCTGAATTTCGGCTCCCGGTCCTGGAAACTGGTGCCCTGTTTGTAGTTCATATGGAGTAAATCCTGTCACAGAACTTACCGAACTCCTTATTGACATTAATGCCAGGGGCAACGCATCCACCCAATTTAGTTTGGTCCGTGCCTGTACTTTCCCAATCTTACTTTTTATTGTTTGGTTCATCCTCTCCACTTTCCCTTGGGATTGCGGATGGTACACCGTTCCAAAGGCATGTTTCAATCCCAACATTGCTTCTACCTCCTGTAGATCATTATTTTTAAAATGACTTCCATTATCAGACCTAATTTTTCTAGGAAATCCGTGTCTCGGAATATACTGGTTGATCAGGAATTTACATACCGTCCTTGCATCTTCTCGTTTGGCAGGGATTGCCTCTGGCCACCCTGTGAACACATCTACTGCTACTAAGAGGTATCGATAGCCACTTACCCTCTCAATCATGTCCGTATAATCAAGTACGATTTCCTGCCCTGGTAACTTAGGTAGCGGGAACTGACCTTCATGTGGCTTTACAGTCGCCTTTACATTGAAAGCTATACATACCTCACACTCTCTAATATGGTTCTCCACCATTGCCGGCAGGAAGGGGTGCCACCAATGTATCAAGTACCTTATCATCTGCTTCTTTCCACAGTGTGTTAGCCCATGCGCCTCCTCGAAGAGGGGTTTCATGAGTCCAGATGGTAAAACTGGCCTCCCGTCTATCGATCTCCATAGTCCTTGATCCTTGGTTGCCCCCCTTTCCTCCCATACCATCCTTTCCTGAGGTGATGCCTTTGCTTGTTCCTGTACTATTACTTCTACCCTACACGGTGGTAATAAGTCATGTGCTGTTCTGTCTGCCTGTATCATAATAAACTGAGGGCCGTATCCTGCTGCCCTTTTAGCGGCCATGTCCGCTTCCTGATTTCCCCGAGCCACCATCGTATCTGTTCTATCATGTTCTTTACATTTAAGAACTGCTAATGCCCTTGGTTTCAGGAGGGCCTCAGCCAGTTTCCTAATGTCCTTCTCGTGTTTAATTGGGGTCCTTGCTGCTGTTAAAAACCCACTTCTAATCCATTGACTAAGCTCAACCTGTATTGTCCCTACCACATATGCCGAGTCTATATATATATATATATATATATTGACCTCCTTCCCTTCTGCCCATTCTAATGCTGCTATCATTCCCTGTAGTTCTGCGAGTTGTGCTGACTCCTTTCCTCTCACCGTCCCTGCAATGATTTCTTCAAATCCTCCTGTAGTTTTTCGTACCACCGCATAGGCAGCTTTCAATCCATCTGTGGGGTGTCTGTAACAACACCCATATGTAAACAAGGTTTCATCTGGTTCTCTTAAGGGTGTAGCCTGTAAGTCAGGTCTTATTTTAATATCCTTCACTACCCTCTTCTCACAACAGTGTGGTTCTCCCTCTCCCATATTGTCTGCCATGTTAATGCCTTCATGGGTAAATGTAACATTTGGAGCATTCAGGATCTTTTCTAGTCTCGTCTGCCTTAGTGAAGTCATTGTAAATGCTGTCGAGCTCACAAATGCTACAATGCTATGTGTTGTTAATACCGTCAGGCCATGTCCCATTACTATGTGTGCCACCTTTTGTAAAATCTTTGCTACTCCTGCTGCATGTCTCGTACATGGTGGGTGTCTGTCTTCCGTCAGGTCTAGTGTGATACTCACATACATGAGCACACATCTTCCACCCCCTTTTTTCTGAAAAAGAACACCATCAATTGTGTGTGCTTTTTCAGAAACATCCAAAAAAAAAGGTAGTTTATAATTTGGAATCGCCAAATCTATAGCTGTTGTAAGAGCTTGCTTCAATAGAATAAAACTCATCTCAGCCTGTGCAGTCCAATCAAGTGTAGCTCCCAGATTCCTCATCCCCTGCTCATTCACCAAAGTTCGCAGTGGATGTGTCAACTCACCATATGATGGGATAAACTGCCTACTATAACCTGACAAACCCAAAAACGAAAGCATTTCCTTAACTGTCTTTGGTTTTGGATGATGTAGTATCGCTGTTCGATGTGCAGGGGAAATCCCTGTGCCTTTCGCTGAGACCATTCTCCCTAAAAAGGTGACCACCTGCCTGCAGCATTGCAGCTTTGAGCGAGAGACTTTAAAGCCTGCCTTGAACAGCTGCACTAGCAGGAGACAGGTGGCCTCCAAACAGGAAGTATGATCAGGTGCTGCTAATAGGATGTCATCTACATACTGGATCAGAACTACCCCACCTGGCAGTGCTAGCCCCCCCCCCCAGCTGTTCTTTCAATACCTGATTGAAAATCCCTGGAGATAAGATAAAGCCCTGTGGAACCCTAGTATAACGCAACTTTCTACCTCTATACGTGAACGAAAACACATCTCTTAATGGTTCTGCCAGCGGCAAGCAAAAGAAAGCATTCGCTAAATCTATGCAAGAGAACCACTTGTGGTTGGGGGTTAAAGCAGTCATGGCAGTATATGGGTTTGGTACTGGAACTGTGGGTGTTCGCACAATACCATTGATGCGCCTTAAGTCATGGGCCATCCGATATTTGCCCGTGTCTTGTTTAGGAACAGGTAAGATGGGTGTATTCCAACTAGAACACAAATGTTCCAACACCCCTGAATACATAAGGCCATCAATGATATCTGCCAAACCTTCTTCAGCTTCAGGTTTGTGGGGATACTGCATCTGCCAAATAGGGGTGTAATCTGACAGTTCAAAGGTTATGGGATCAACCTGCTGACAAAAACCCACATCTGCTGATCCCATTGACCACAGGTTCTCAGGGAGAGAATCTAGCATAGGGGCCGAGTCAGGGTGATCCATCTTCTCTCTACCATGAAAGCGTTCAATCTGTCTATGCTCAAGGAGGACTTGATCATATGTTGGAGACAAAATTTTGTATGCCTGACCAGATGAGGAGAACTGCACTGTCGGTATTTGGGTGTCAGACCAGTCACTAAGGGACCTCAAGTTCCGACACATCGGTCCCAAATCTTTTGCCTGATGAGTAGTGCCAATTGCAAGGGTGACATGAGGAATGGCCTCACCTGCCATCTTATACCATTCCAGCTGTTCAGATGTCAGTGCCACCGTAGCGGCCACTCCCTCCTTTCCTACCACTATGTAGTCCGAATTAATTTCCCATAGCATGCCCTCTACCTCTTCATAAAAGGCATGCTGATACATTTCATCCCCATCCCTATCATAAAAGAGGGTCATATGGGGAGGGTCCGAGGGAGGGGTATACGGGTGTAATGTCTGGATCCATGGCTTCCATTGATTATAAAGCTTTAGCAGTCCTCCCTTCTGTGGGTCCTCTGGTTGCAACAACCCCCAGTAAATGTCCACCCATTGTCCCTCAGACGCGGATCCTCCAGCTGCCGCCAACAACATCTGAGAACTGGAATGCAGTGTAGTTAATGAACAGTTCATAGAATATCCATTTGGAAAGGTGACCTCTATTCCGCTGGGTCCACAAAGGATCGATGCTCCGCACTTGACCAACAGGTCTCTGCCCAAGAGATTGGTAGGGCACCTGGCTGACAAAATGTATTGATGTGTAAAAGTCTGTCCCGCCACAGAAGTGACTAGTGGTGTAGAAAACGGCAGATTTTCTGGTGTACCCGAGAACCCTATCAGCTGGACGCTAGAGGATGATGTTTTATCTTGAAATTCAGTGCCAGTGAGTGTTGAAAATCTGGCTCCTGTATCCACTAAAAAGGATACTTCCATGTCCATTACTTTAATCTGCAGGAAAGGGTCTGCCAACCTAGCCTGCTCGTGGGTGCTCGGGCTCCGTCACTGTGGGCAATATTGCTCCTCCTCTGTCAGCAAAGGGAATTGTCTCTTCGGAGCTAGAGCCGCATAGGGTGCCTGATGTACTGGGGGTGGCACTGACGATCTCTGGGGCTGGACCCAATGCTCATTTTGTGGTGGTCCATATCCCCTTCCCCCAGTGTCCCGAGAATCCCAAGCCAGGGGGCAGTCTCTCTTCCAGTGTCCTGGCTGACCGCATACAAAACATACGGCTGATTGCATTCGTAGAGTACCCCGACCTCTCCCTCTTACTCGGAATCCCCCCATTGGACCTCCCATTCTGGCCACATAGGTGGGACCCGGTGCCCAATATGGGGCCGGGTGCCAACTCATATTATTCCCTTGTGGTGGCTGTGGTGGCTGCTGAATCATCTGGTTTGCACCCTTTGAGGAAATCTTTTTTGCCTCGTTTGCCTTTTTCCTAGCCTCTTCCAATTGAAGCTTAAGGAGTTGCACTTGTGCAGACTCCATAATTTGTTTGTCCTCCTTTTGCTTAGCCCTGTAACGTTTCATGTGATGGGTCAAATGTTTTTCCCATTGCTCACTCGAGCAGCCAGGAATATCAGGGTTATTCTCTAATGCCTCCCTAACTACAGCTGGCAGTCCACTCATTACTGCAGCCCTAAAGAGTGTAGTCTGCAAGGGATCTGTGGCTGGGTGTACTCCTGCTTTATCCGTCCAACTCTCCCTACACTGACTCAAAAAAGTCAAGATCTCCTCATCCTCCTTTATGGAAAAGGTCAGGGACTGCATGACACCGGGGGGAACGGGGAACTTATCTCTCATTGCCCCTCCTACTGCCGTAGCATGTTTGGCAAATGGCTCGGCATCGAGGCACCTAGTGATTCCTGCGATCATTTCTACCTGCTGTATCTCCCACAGCCCAAGCTGTTTACCCAATAATGCTCTCCAATCCCCTATGGCTATCTTATGTCCCATCGTATATTGGCAGAACTTTCCCATCCACGCTCCATCTCCCTCAGTCGGAGGTGGCATTTTGTCCAAAATACAATTCATGTCAGTGAATGAGAAGGGTTGATACCTCTCCCCAATTTCCGGACCCTCATAAATTAGCGGCATCTGTCTATACCTTTCTGGAAGCCGTACTTCCTCCCTGTCCCGCAACGCATATCCCAAAGGGGAACGAGGGTAATCCTGACTCTGTCTTCTGTGTGTGATCATGCTTCCCCTGATCGTGACTGGCTGTTCCTCCTCTTCATTCTCAACACTCACACTAGCTAGATCAGTATCCTCGTTCTGCTCTCTCTCCCGTTCCCATCTGACACTCGCTGGGTCATTTCCCTTCCTATTCTCCTCTTGTCCCAGTTCTTTCTCATCTGTATTTCCCAAGCCCCTACTATTTTTCCTTACTGCACATCTATCGTTCTGTACTTCGTGCACCCACTCTTTTGTTTCCTCCACTCTCTCCTGCACAACTCTCTTCAGTCTCTCCTTCGCCTCATGTAGTTCTGGACCTGTTAACTCAGTGACATTCACTATTCCCTCATTTATCTGCATCACTGGCATCTGGGGAATAGGATAAGGTGGTGGCAATGTCTCTGGTAACTTTGGATATAGTGGGGCTGACGGCTTAACCTCCCCCGTATTCTCCTTTGTGATATGGGATCCCTTTTTAATATCATGTTGAAGGTTCGCTTCCACAGCCATGCAAGCCAATGTGATATTGTGTAAATCTGCCCTTCTCTGTTCCTTCACTTCTTTCTGTTGTTTAAGCCTTCTTCTATTCCATATAGATCCTTGTCCCTTTGCCTCATGTTCCTGTACCTCCTTGGCTGCTTCCCCCCTCTGCTTCTCCTAAGTACAGTACCAGCCGGATTTTTTCAAACCCCGAGGTACCTTCCCCTGACTCTGCAGCTCTTTCCATATCTGTTCGTACCGTGCCATAG
Organism: Narcine bancroftii; assembly: GCF_036971445.1. Classification (NCBI taxonomy): domain Eukaryota; kingdom Metazoa; phylum Chordata; class Chondrichthyes; order Torpediniformes; family Narcinidae; genus Narcine; species Narcine bancroftii. The sequence continues at coordinate 139,515,315 of NC_091475.1, forward strand.
CCTGTACCTCCTCTCCCTTCGGTAATCCTCCCAGTAATTGATTCCTTGTTTTTTCCCACTGTCGGTTTACAGTTGGGGGAACCCATCTGTCTTCCCCGAACTATTGCCCTACATCCCTAATTACTCCTTCCATCTTATGTTCCGATTTTTAACCCTTTAGACTTCGTACTTCACTGGGTCTCTCCCCTGGTAGGATTTTGACACCCTGCAATCTACTTCGACCCTTCCCACGTTATTATAAATACCAGCGGCACACTGTACACGAGCCTTAAACAAATACTTATTGTACACTATTATGATACACTATTCTTAACCAAATACTTATTACACACTATAGAAACAAATATCTATCACAATACACCTTATTCTAATTGGCCAAGTGTCTAAACCTATCTCTCGAGATCGCTACGAGGGGACTCCAACCCCGTTCCACTAGGGGGACTCCAACCCCCTTTTTTCTACAGGGGATTCCAACCCCGTTCTACTAGGGGGACTCCAACCCCCTTTTGTCTACAGGGGACTCCAACCCCGTTCTACTAGGGGGACTCCAACGGCCTTTTTTCTACAGGGGACTCCAACCCCGTTCTACGAGGGGGACTCCAACCCCCTTTTTTCTACAGGGGACTCCAACCCCATTCTACTAGGGGGACTCCAACCCCCTTTTGTTTTATTCTTTGGCTTTAACTAGGGCTTTTGCAGAGTAGTGACAACACACAATTTTATCGTTGCCAATAGCAGAACTTCGTTTAAACAGGCGTCTGCTTACCTCCCTTTGTAGAATGGTCACTTGTTGTTATCACCACACCACAATCGACCGGTGTTTCGTATCTTTTTCTTCCGTCACTTCTCCATCTTCATCACGTCGGGGTCACCAAATTGTCGGACTCTGGCTTTACCTTACTCTTAATTTAGTTTATGTGTAGTCTGAGTCCAGCGTGTTCTTTGAATGAAGTGATAGGAGAAGGTATTCGGTTCAACAGTCAATTTATTACACAGCACAAGAATAAAACTTAACAGAGCTCTGGGTCAGTCATTAGTTCATAGGTCACCTGCACAGTGAGCTATTCCCCAAGACTGACCCCTATTGTCCAGTTGGCTCAGTTTATATAGATCAATCTTATCATACAGAACAAAAGTTGGCTTCCTTTGCTAGATTTCATCATCATACAGAACAAAAGTTGTCTTCCTTTGCTAGATCTTTTTGCATAAGGGTTATCACCAGTCATCTCCTGTTTTGCAGATATCTGGGGTGTAGCACTCCCATCTTAATCCTCCAGGCCAGACTATCCTGTTGTGTTGATCAGAAATTAATTCATCCCCAGATATTTCTAATCACCATTCTGTTCTTGTCTGGCCAATTTCTGCTGTTCTCTTTAACACCTCCTCCTGCCTTAATCTTCCTCCTATACTGGTTTTCCATTCCCTTTGTTTCTTGCAGGCCATTCTTTGTTCTGGTCTGGCCTGTGTCTCCTGTGCTACTCACCACCTCCTTCAGTTTGAGCATTCCTCCTAAATCGTTTTATGCATTTCCTCTCCCTGTATTTTGGGAGTAGACAATTTTGCTCAGCCAACTTTGCTCCATGCTGTGATTGCCACTTAATCACATTCCTCTTTTTCCCTGAACCATGCAGTACATATAAACTTATTAATTAATCATTTCTTTCATAATGTTTTAACCCCTAGATTCCAACAGTCCATACCTCTTCCTTCACCACTATTCATGGCCCCCAAACAGTCCTTCCAAGCAACATTCCACTTGTGAATCTGCAGGTGTCATCTACTACATCTGGTTCTCCCATTGTTGTCTCCCCTACATCAGAGAGACTGGGCAAACTGGGAGTTCACTTTGTTAAGCACCTTGGCTCTGTCCACTACAATAGCATGGATCTCCCAGTGACCACACATTTCCATTGCCTTGATGAAATGTCTGTCTATGGTTTCATGTACTGCCATACTGAGCCCACCTGAAAATTAGAGGTACCACACCTCATTTACCAACTGGGAACCTCCAACCAGATGGCATTAATATTGACTTCTCTGGCTTTCATTAAACCAACACCTCCCCCACCCCCCCCCACCCCACTTCTTCCACCATCACCTCCCCCCAGGTCTGTCTCTCCCCTGTCTCCTTTCACACATACATGATGGCTTCTCACTGCAACACTTATCATATCCCATTTACACTTTTTGTTGGTCTGGATCCACCCCCAATCAGCATTGTCTGAATTTTGAAATTTTCTGGAATTTCCTGCTTTTGGGTCATTCTGCTTATTCTTTTAAGAAGGGTTCTGGTCAAAAATATATCTTTGTCATCTATGGATGCTGAAAGTCTGGCTAAGTTCCTTCTGCATTTCCATTTTTTTTTCGCTTATAATTACACCCTAATTTGACTTATGCAATGATTTATTGTCATGACCTAAGTCGATTTTAACAGTGCCTAAATGACTTGACTGTCCATTTCCGTATCCTTGTCAATGCTGAATGGTAACAAAGTTTTCGAGGACACACAGTGGATGAAGCCCCAGGATGCAATGCCTGAGATTAGTCATTGTCTGTAGACTGCCACACCTCACAATTTTTAAACTCAGACAATTTTTAAACTCAGAAGTCAGTGAGGCTTTGCCAGGAAGCGTTTGTTTACCCTGTGAACGGTATGGATATTATGATACAATTTCTGAGAGGGGTGCTGGACAAAGTGGCATCAAAAGTTAATGTATGTTACATTCTTAATGTATTATTACATGACAATAATGGAACATTTATCTTTGTTAAATGTACAATGTCATCATTAACTAGAAAATAATAAGCAGAAAAAAGATTATAATTAATAAACTAAATCTGACCCATTTTTCTAGTTGAACATTTGTATATCAGGAGATAATTAATTTATTCAAAATAGTTACAATTTTTAAATTTATATCACCACGTTGGCCCAAAGCACACTTAGATGTATACTATAACATTAAATATCATAGGATATAGTAATTAAATAAATCAAATAATGATAATGAGTTTATTGTCATATACATTGCACAATGCACATATGCACCAAAATCCTTACTAAATAAGAATATTGCAAAAAGCAAGAAGAAATTAAAAAAAAATCATTCTTGATTGAATTAAAAGAGACACACAACACAAACAAAAAGAAGTTAATAGTCCAATGTAAATAATCTTTTCTTGAACCTCAAGGTTCATGATGGCTCATCATATTTGTACAAATATTTGATAAGGAATGAATTTGAGTCATGATTCCTCTTGAGGGCCCAATTGAAATTTTCCTTAGAAGTTATGATTGTGAACTAAGACTATCAAAATTCATGGGAAAGGTTCATTCATTGATATAATAGTTTGAATAAAACCATCAATCTGGCTATATTTACTGAGGCAACTTTTAAAATATAAACCTACACAAAGTGCGACTCTTTGTAATATTTCAAGTGGCTATTAAGCTTGCATGAAACAGGAGCTCAGAGGAATTTAAACCTTATCCTTTGCTGATCAAAGTTGTTTGCTCCATTGCTTTCTGAAATGGCCGTTCATTAACTCAATCACTTATCGAAGCCAGGGAAATGCAATTAGGCAGAAAATAATCCACTTTTCAATTCAAATCAGACAATTTTAAAGCAATTATTCGGACTCCAGAAGTTTATCTGTATTTGATAAAATCAAGCAAATATTGGTCAATATAAAACTCAGCAAAGCGAATTATTATGCAATTTGTACCATTACATCTGAAACACTTCATTTCAATATTAATCACACTGAGATTCCCTTTATTCAACAGCCACTCTTTCTAAATTTTACGTTTTAAAAAAAACAGATATTGAAATGATTTACAAAATGTGACAAATGGCTTCAAACCAATCATTTACTTTCTCTGTGGCATGAGCACTACAAATGTGACACCCTGCATTTACATAGCAACAAGACCTCTTTTGGTTGCTGTTGGTTAAAAAAAAATCAGAACAATTATGTAACATTGATCTGTTATTGCCATCCACTATGTTCACCAAAATAAATAATAAACTCACGAGAATGTCATTTAACGAGATATTGCCCATTCAGAGCCAGCTCTTCAGCGCTTGACGTCCTGCTTTGCGGAAACTGCCAAAATGTTTGGCCTGGAAGTCAGCCTGAAGAAAACTGAGGTCCTCCATCAGCCAGCTCCCCACCATGATTACCAGCCCCCCCACATCTCCATCGGGCACACAAAACTCAAAACGGTCAACCAGTTTACCTATCTCGGCTGCACCATTTCATCAGATGCAAGGATCGACAATGAGATAGACAACAGACTCGCCAAGGCAAATAGCGCCTTTGGAAGACTACACAAAAGAGTCTGGAAAAACAACCAACTGAAAAACCTCACAAAGATAAGCGTATTCAGAGCCGTTGTCATACCCACACTCCTGTTCGGCTCCGAATCATGGGTCCTCTACCGGCACCACCTACGGCTCCTAGAACGCTTCCACCAGCGTTGTCTCCGCTCCATCCTCAACATCCATTGGAGCGCTTACATCCCTAACGTCGAAGTACTCGAGATGGCAGAGGTCGACAGCATCGAGTCCACGCTGCTGAAGATCCAGCTGCGCTGGATGGGTCACGTCTCCAGAATGGAGGACCATCGCCTTCCCAAGATCGTGTTATATGGCGAGCTCTCCACTGGCCACCGTGACAGAGGTGCACAAAGAAAAGGTACAAGGACTGCCTAAAGAAATCTCTTGGTGCCTGCCACATTGACCACCGCCAGTGGGCTGATATCGCCTCAAACCGTGCATCTTGGCGCCTCACAGTTTGGCGGGCAGCAACTTCCTTTGAAGAAGACCGCAGAGCCTACCTCACTGACAAAAGGCAAAGGAGGAAAAACCCAACACCCATCCCCAACCAACCAATTTTCCCCTGCAACCGCTGCAATCGTGTCTGCCTGTCCCGCATCGGACTTGTCAGCCACAAACGAGTCTGCAGCTGACGTGGACTTTTTACCCCCTCCATAAATCTTCGTCCGCGAAGCCAAGCCAAAGAAGAGGAAAAACCCAACACTCAACCCCAACCAACAAATTTTCCCCTGCAACCGCTGCAACCGTGTCTGCCTGTCCCGCATCGGACTTGTCAGCCACAAATGAGCCTGCAGCTGACGTGGACATTTACCCCTCCATAAATCTTCATCTGCGAAGCCAAGCCAAAGAGCTGACGTGGACATTTACCCCTCCATAAATCTTCATCTGCGAAGCCAAGCCAAAGAGCTGACGTGGACATTACCCCTCCATAAATCTTCGTCTGCGAAGCTAAGCCAAAGAAAGAAAAGAAAGGTTCTTTAGAATGACTTTGGAGGTCACTGGCAATGTCCTCCGTCCCCTCAGTAGCATTTTCATATCTTTGTCTCCAAACCTGAGGGACATCAGAAGGAAAACAAGAATGGGAAAAGTACTGGGATAAAGCAATAGAATTGATGCATGAAAGTTAATGAGAGTTGTGATTAAACGGTGTGCAATAAAGACACAATCAGTGCTCATTAAGTAATTGGCATAAACAAGTTACTCCAATCTCAGTATCTTCCATGACCAAACCTACTAATTATTCTTCATTCTTAACTTCAGTGTGAATGCACCTTCAACTTGACTGTCTTCCAGTTGGAGCTGTACAAACAAAGAGAACAATGAAATGATGCAAATCAATGTGAAATTGGGAGGTAGTCAGCCATAAGACTTTCAAACAGAAGAAAAGTTTTTTTTTAAATTCAAACAATTGAAGATAGAGGGTATGATGCCTCGAGGTGCAATCATTCTTAGCCAGGGTAGAGAGAAAATGATTGGTTTAAGTAATGTTACTTCATGAGAATCCACCTAGAAGTAAATAAGAAATAGAAGAAGCATTTGGGCCATTGTACCTTCTCTATCACTCGATAAGGGCATCATGGTTAGCATAGCAGCTAACACTACTACAGCACCAGTGACCTGGGTTAGAATCCAGCACGATCTGTAAGGAGTTGGTATGGGTATGGGTTTCCTCCGGTGCTCTAGTTTCCTCTCACACTCCAAAACTGTATGGTGTTTGTAAGTTAACTGGTGTATTTGAGGAGAAAAAGGCTCATGGGCTGGAAGGGCCTGTAACAGTGCTGTATATCTAAATGTTTAAAAAAAATATTTTGCCTAGCACCACTTCCCTGCACTAACCTATGTCCCTTGATTCCCTTAATATCAAAACTTCTTTTAACTTCTAATGCACAGAAAAAGATGTGGGTTAAAGCAGAGAAGACCCAGGTTTCTAAGTTTGCATGCTGTATAAACATTTTGACTCGATGGCTCTATAATCCAGCTCTGTTACACAGAAACAGGAGAGAGTTGGTAATGTTAACTCCTTATGTGTTGAAGCAAAAGGCCTTTATATAGTTAAAAAAAGTAAATGTAAAGGCAGATATTAAATGTCTTTACATCGCTTCACCTACCTTAATAAGAGCTCTGAGGGCGGATTCAGCAGGTGAACTCCAAACCATCTGAGGGTATACTCAGAGGTGGAGCAAGGTCAGCCCACCTCCTCTATGCAATGCTGATGAAAGTGGCTGCAAAGGGATGGGCTGATGATGATGCCATGACATTGTCAGCCCGTGACCCAAGAGCGTGATATTTAAAATCCCGTCTGTGCACTCAGATGCTTGAACAGATCTCCACCAGTGCTCTTACCTGCTCTGCGGTCACCATTTCAGGTATAGGCCACTTTCACTTCTCAGTGTGTATGTTTGACGCCATGGCAATGGGCAGTGCTACTGCACCACTCGCCCCACCTCCCTCAACTCCAAGATGGCTCCCAAAGCTGCTCAGTATGATGGCAGGGCTGAATCAGCCTTATAGGCTTTCTCCATTTTTTTTTATTGAGCTAGCTTTAATACAGTGTTGCACCATAAAAATGGCTAAAAAATGTTGTCTATAATAAACTGGGAAATAATCGACTGGGAAGAAGTCTACTGACATTGATGGATTTTTGACAACCAATGCTATTAAAGGGTAAGAAGAAAAGCAAGCCCATGGAAATGTCATAAACCATGCATGAAATCACCAAATGATAGAAGTTGTTTGAGAAATGTACACTGGCTTGCAAGTTTCTTTAGATTTTGAGCTACATTCCATTAGGGTTGGTGAGATTCAGATCCATCTTCATTTATTACTCATCGTCCAACTGGAACCTTCCAACCGGATGGCATTAATATCAAATTCTCAGGTTTTTAAAACCCTCCCTCCCCTCATTTCTCTCTCCCCGCCCCACCCACCCCCACCATCTTCCTCCAGCTCTTTTGCACTTCCTTTTCTCTTTCTCCTTTTGTCGATTCTCACCTCTCCCCCTTATCATAATCAATTAACACTTTTCAATGGCCTTGATTCCTCCCTCAGCCAGGGTTTGTTTGTGTTCTGAGATTTCCTGTTTTTGCTCTTTCTGCCTATTCCTTGAAGAAGGGCCTGAAATGTTACCAATATATCCTTCTATGGATGCTGAAAGACCAGCTGAGCTCCTCCAGCACTTTGGTATGTTTTTACTGCAATCACAGCACCTGCAGACTTTCATGTTTCATTGAGGTTCATATCCAGCCAACTTGTCTCCTGCCTTTTTACAGAGGATGGGGATGTCCCAGACATTGTCTGTGGCTTATTTTGAATATGCCCCTGATCTTTCTGACCATTTTAGAACTCAGTTTACCTTTGTTTGATGCAAATAAAATAACTTTATTGATGAAAAATGTTGAAATTCTCTGTAAGAGAAATTAACAATTGCAAGACAACTGTTAAGCATTGGTCCTGTGATCACCTGAGTGCAGATGATCTGCAGCTTTTAAAATATTGCTGAATTTCCAGCTACTTTAACTGACATCAGCCATTTTCCTTCAGTTTGATGTAATAATGACAAAAATGTCAATAAAAATGAATAGACACTCAATACATGCATGTAATTTTCCCTGTAGAACTCAAACAATCACAGGAAAGCTGAAGGGCGACGCAGAAGTTCAGACAGCATGAATGGAGAGAAATTGAAATGTAATATTTCAAGTCCAGGCCCTTTTTTGAGAAAAGCAAGTATCTTGACTTGTTAATTGTCCATTTCTTGGCAAGTCTTGATCAAGTGTCTCAACCCAAAATGCAAATTGTCCATTTGTGTCTGTGAATGCCATCTGAACTCCACCTCGTATTTGCTCAAGATTTCAGCATCTGCTGTTCTTGACATCAGGCTATTGAACCTCTCTGTACTTCCCCCAACTATAACTCAGTTCCAGGATACCAAAGATCTGTTGACACTATTGAAACATCACATTATTTTTTAAACAGCTGCAACTGTGACTATTTACATTATTTTATATCTATTATTATGAATTTATCATCATTTTTCTCTTGTGGCACCTTTGTTGATTTATTCTCATTATTGGTGGGCTTTTTTTAGTTATGAGGCTGCAAAAACAACAATTTTGGTGCATTTGTACATTCTATTTCTGCATGATAACAAAACTCTCATCACAACTCAGCCTGTGTTTCTTCAGACCAGCAGTTATTTAAAAAAATATATAATGCTGGCATTACTCGCCTTGAGGAAATCCTAAGCAACTAAGTTTTGAGATAAGAAAGGCATTGATCAGGATTCCATTGCTGTGGATGAATTTGGGATGAATGAAGTTAATGAATCAGTACATTAATACAGAAATAATAGGATTTGTGCAAACATGGCACTCTTCTTGCAATCACCTGTGATATCTTTGTCTTCGACTTAGGAGAAAGTAGGACAAGTTTTCTCATGTTTTTCCTTGATGAACCAATATCTCATCACTTCTGTCATCAAAAAAACCACATGATGTATCAAAGACTAGTTGACAGAATTAGGAATACTGCATGCTGAAACTAATTGCACAGAATGAGCTTTATTTTAACCTCTCCCAGACTGTTGAATAGGCCATAATGGATGGATGAATTACCCACAGTCAAAATCGACAAAAGCAGAAACATTTTAATTTCAGTAGATCATTTATATTGCAAATTATGTTCATTTCTTCTTATTCACGCGTCACAGCTTTGTGTTTATTTCCCTCTGGTTTCATTTGTAATCTGTCTATTTGCCATCATGAAATATTTCTCTGCATCTCCCTGTGTTTTGCAATTCAGTTTCAATTAGAGGTTTTAAGTGTACCTATCACAGAGAAACCTTCCAAAACATATTTAGGACGTACATAATTAAAACACTGAAAACGTGGAATGAACATTTTAGTGTGTAAAGCCCTCCAAAAAGGTAATGAGCACAGCCTACGACATCACAGGCAAAACCCTCCCCACTGCTGAGTGCATCAATGGGAAAAAAACTCCTGTTGGAGAGTAACCGCAATCATCAAAGACCCACACCACCCAGCACATGCTCTGATCTCACTGCTGCAATCAGGAAGGAGGTATAGGCACCACAAAACTCACACCACCAGGTTCAGGAACAGCTGCTACTCCTCCACCTTCAGACTCCTCAATGACAAACTCAATCAGAGACTCATTTAAGGACTCTTACTTGTGCACTTTATTGATTATCTTTTTGTTCTCTCCGTATTGCAGTCAGTTTGTCTACATTTGTCATCTGTTTTCAGTTCTTTCTTTGCTTTGTGTATAGTTTATTTTTGCACTACTAATTAATAGTAATTCTGCCACACCCACAAGAAATAAGAATCTCAGGGTTGTAAGTGATGTTATATATGGCCTCTGACAATAAATCTGAAATCTGAATCTGAATCACAATTTACTATTTTGAAAAGTCCATACAGGAATTCAATTGAAAATAATGCCTATTTTGGATTTCAAAGAAATCATCTGATGAAGTAATGATATAGTCCTGAGTATGGGCTTCACACACCTATATCCAAGTACATCATCCTGATGTCTGGCTCCTGCCACACCAGGCCCATGCTCCCAGACCCCACCCTTAGAGCACACTTGTTCTCAGACTCAGCCCTTGGTCTAGTTACATACCTACCCAATCCTCTTAGCTCTGGGGATAACCCCGAATTTAGTTCAGCCTGAGAGTATACCAGACCCCATTTCTGATGCCATGCTTGGTGTCATCTCAGGCAACAACCAGGCTCACATTCCCAGCATGGCATTTCTGGCACAAATTTCATGGTCTACCAGGCAGCAGCATCCCTGCTCCTGTATCGCTCCACCCACCACTGTACATTTGTGAGACCTTGACTACCTACAGCTAGCAATTGTCATTAAAATACCAGCAGGGTTGGTATTTCCAAAGTCCTCCAAATTCATGGGATGGCAGTCGATCAATAATCCAAGCACTAAAGCTACATTCAATGAGCCAAGATGTTTGTATGCCTCATTTAAAACTCCCCAAATAGGGATGCTATTCTAAGTTCTGACATTGCACAAGATTATGCAACAGAGCAGAGGAAGCATTAGCTTGCACAGGCTCCTTGAAAATGTGAAACATTCATACTAATATTGAGGCACTGACCCATAACTGCTCATGCTGGAGAAGGAGCATCTGGCTGTCACTGGGAATCGTTTCCATGTAGCAGGCTCACAAAGAAACATTACAAAGAGGCAGAAGGAGTTCACAGCCTCACAAACTAACTAACAAACAGCTCCTGCCCTACTGTAGAAGGTTCTGCATGGCACATTAAGTTTTTAAATTTTTCTTTTAAATACATTTTTTATATTAAAGTAATATTTTAATATAAAAGGAAAATGTGAATCAATACCAAAACAGAAGCTGTTTGCAAAGAAAAGAGAGAGAAAAAAAATGTTCCTGTTGCTGTAATAAATTACCTTATTAGTCAACTGCTCTGTATTAATACCAAATCAAAAATTTGGAACTTAATTCAAAAAGGGTCCCACACAGTGTTTGAAAATTTAAATTCAAATTGGATATTGATCAACAAATCTTTTCTAAATTTAAATATGACATAACGTCAAGTAACCATTGAGCTTAAGTAGGCGGAGCAATGTCTTTCCATCTAAGTAACACTGCCCCCCAGCCATAAGATAATTAAAAGCCAATACATGCAAATCAGTACTATTAATGTTATGTCTCTCTCTCTCTCCCCAACAATACCAAACAAAGCAATTAGAGGATTAGACTTAAAATTTACTTTAAAATGTACAGAAGAAGTTTGAAATACTTCCTCCCAGTATATCCCAATACGTGGACCTCTCAAAAATGTATGAATTAATGAAGCATCTCCATTATTGCATTTATCACATCAAGGAGATATATCTGCATAAGAATGAAATAGTTTAAATTTGGACATGTGGGCCATATGGACTACTTTAAATTGTAGGAGGTAGTGGCGAGCACATAAAGATGAGGCATTAACCAATCTAAAATTACATTCCAAGTTTCTTCAGAGATTAAAAATTGTAGGTCCTGTTCCCAGGCTTTTTATAATTTTATCTAAAGGAGCCTCTCTTGTACCCAGCAACATGTCATGAAAGTTAGATATTGATCCATTATAAAAAGGTTGAAAATTAAAAATTAAATCTATTAATTTTTTGTCAAAATTTTTAGGAATTGTATATAATTGAGATTGCAAAAAAAATCTAATCAGTTAATAACTAAAAAAAATGAGTATTTGGTAAGCTGACAGTTATTTAAAAGAAGCAAGACTTTCTTCAATAAATAGATCTTTAAAATGTTTAATGTCTTTTATATAACATTCTTTAAAAGCTACATCAATCATGGAAAATATAATGAAATAGTTAATAAAAATAACATGAGAAAGAAAAAAAAATCAGTTAAAAAATTATTTTTAAACTGTATCCAGATCTTTAAAGTATGTTTAACTACCATTATTCAATTAATTTATTTAAAGATAAGAGAAGTGAGGATCTAAGAAGAGAGATAATAGAAATTTTTTGTAACAGAATTAGATTCAAAAGCAACCCATACTGGGCAATCTTAACAGTTAATATAATATGACCAAAACATAATATTTCCTATGCAGAATGCAGAATAATAGCATTTAAAGTTTGATAGGGGTAAGCTTCCATTCTTTTTAAGTTTTTGAAGCTAGACTTTATTTAGGCGAGAGTGTTTATTCTTCCATATATAAGATAATATTGAGTCAAGGAATTTTAAAAAAGACATAGGAATAAAAACAGGTAAAGCCTGAAAAAGGTATATAAATTTAGGTAAGATATTCATTTAAATAGAGTTGATTTGACAAACTAATGATATAGAAAGGGACTACCATTTTGATAATGTCCCTCTCACATATTTTATTAAATTAAGAAAATTTTCTTGGTATATGTGCTTATAATTCTTAGTAATTGTTACACCCAAATAAGTAAACTGATTACTTACAAATTTAAAAGGAAGGTTGGTATTTATTCATGCCAAATTAATCAAAGGAAAAAGTTCACTTTTATGTAAATTCAACCTGAAAATTGACTAAAATAAGAAATTAAAGAAAGCATAGAAGGAAATGTGATCTCAAGATTAAAAATGAAAAGCAATAAATCATCAGTATAAAGCCAAACTTTGTGTCCAGTGCCATTCCTTAAAATACCAGTAATATCATTAGGTTATTGTGAAGTGAAAGTTAAAGGTTCTAGAGCAAGGTCAAAAAGCAATGGATGTAAAGGACATCCTTTTCTGGTTCAACGTTGGAGTTTAAATATTTTAGAATTCTGAAAATTAGTAAGAATACAAGCAGAGGGTGATGGATTTAATCCATTGAATAAATTCAACACCAAAATTATTTTTTTCTAAAGTCTTAAATAAATAATTCTGTTTTACCTGGTCAAAAGCCTTCTTCACATCCAGATATATCACGCCTTCTGAGATCGCCTTAGAAGGAGAGAATATAATATTTAATAAATGGTGTATATTGAAATGGTAATAGAAATTATGGAGTTAGGCATGCAGAGTTTTGCCGCCAGCCTTCCAGACCTCTGGGGGGATTCCATCCATACCTGCTGCTTTGCCATTTTTCAGTTGTTCGATTGCCTTATATGTCTCCTCCTGGGTGAGGACCTCATCCAGCTCTAGCCTTAGGGGCTGTTGAGGGAGCTGGAGCAAGGCGGAATCTTGGACTGAGCGGTTGGCACTGAAAAGAGATTGGAAGTGTTCTGACCATCGGTTGAGGATGGAGATCTTGTCGCTGAGGAGGACTTTGCCGTCTGAGCTGCGCAGCGGGCTTTGGGCGTGGGGTGATGGGCCGTACACAGCCTTTAGAGCCTCGTAGAAACCCCTGAAGTCGCCAATATCCGCGTGCCAAACTGCATGAGTTTTTCAAGCTTTGTTGGGACCAAGGAAAACTGCCTCAGGACCTTCGTGATGCCACCATCATCACCCTGTACAAAAACAAAGGCGAGAAATCAGACTGCTCAAACTACAGGGGAATCACGTTGCTCTCCATTGCAGGCAAAATCTTCGCTAGGATTCTACTAAATAGAATAATACCTAGTGTCGCCGAGAATATTCTCCCAGAATCACAGTGCGGCTTTCGTGCAAACAGAGGAACTACTGACATGGTCTTTGCCCTCAGACAGCTCCAAGAAAAGTGCAGAGAACAAAACAAAGGACTCTACGTCACCTTTGTTGACCTCACCAAAGCCTTCGACACCGTGAGCAGGAAAGGGCTTTGGCAAATACTAGAGCGCATCGGATGTCCCCCAAAGTTCTTCAACATGATTATCCAACTGCACGAAAACCAACAAGGTCGGGTCAGATACAGCAATGAGCTCTCTGAACCCTTCTCCATTAACAATGGCGTGAAGCAAGGCTGTGTTCTGTTAGGTCTGCTTTGTTCATGAATGAGTGAGACAAACACCAGGCTGAGTCGAAATCAGGGTTCTTTGTTCTTTATTACCGGATTGTAACACTTGCGACCAACAAAGTTAGTCGGAGAATGCATTCTGCCGTTATCAGCAAAATGGTGATTTTTTATACCCTTGGATACATGCTTAGAACATCATCATATCATTACTTGTCCAATGACTAAAACTGTTGCTATCCTTTCCCTGCTAGCTTCCTGCCTCTCAATCCATCAATGTCTCTCTTATCTTGTAAGTACAAGGATGCATTCTGTTACTCCTTAGTACTGGGTGACTCCTTCTCCGGTCCCATCTCATGATGTTTTACCTAACAGGAGTACAAGGACACCTCCCCTTCTTGTTACTGCCCTGTACAGGGTAACTCCCTACACATTCCCATCTCATGATGTTTTACCTTACAATCCCTCCTTTGTCCTCTTTAGAGGACAATCTCGCCCTGACTATGCTACCACCGCGTTACATTAGTTCGCCTATTATTGCCAAGCTCTATACGGGTTCTGTTCACAGGGCAGTTCGGCTGGTGGGCGAGGGCTCCCCCAACCCTCCTTTGCGTACACCCCCCATCCGTCACCCCGATCCCATTGCCCGTTTACAAGTTTCATCCCATTTGCCCCCAAGCAAAAAACTAGCTAACCCCCCGTACATTAGTAAATTCCCAAGTTAACATATGGTCTACAATGTAATTCATAATACTTGTTCTACAATCTGATTAATAATGTTTGTGTTACAATCAATGTTATAATATTTAGGTTACAAGCAAGGTTAAAATTATATGTGTAACAATCTAATTCACAATCCCTCCTTCCCATCACATTCCCCTTCAGACTCCAGATCGATCTCAGCAACTTTCTCCGTCTCCTGTAATGTGAGATAGTCTTGCTCCACAGCCTGCACAGCTTGATATTTCGGAGGCAGTTCATCACGGTCAGCAAAGGCTTTCTCTATGGTCCTCGTGACCAGCGTTCGAATGCATGGAATACAACAACAGCCACAAGTGATAAAAATTGATACAGAAATGAACAAACCCAGCAAAAGTTGTCCTAACAATGTGCTCCATCTCCCAAACACTCCCTGTAATCAGGATAAAACAGGATTGGAGACTCCAGACTGGGCTTTTAATTCTTTCGCCAATGCCCTAAGTTTCGTTAACCCCTTAGTGAGTGATCCATCTGGCCCTGTGTTATTAGAGATAGAAGTGCAGCATAGATCTCCAAACATAGCACACACTCCACCTTTCTCTGCCAGGACCATATCAATCGCTATCCTATTCTGAAGTGTCATAAGGGAAGTTTCTGACAGTTGTTGATGTATTGCCTCAACAACGTCCCTGGTCAAATTTGCAAGGCGCTGGACATTATAGTGAATAAGGTTGATCCTATTAACATTCTTATTTACAGTGATGGGAAAAATTGCACTAAAAACAGGAAAACTTTCAAACCCAGCTGCAATCTCATCGGCTAATTTAAATTCGTCCGGAATATTCCGGGCTTGGCCAATGGCATCAATCCATACCCCATCAGGGTTCCTTCCTCCCGGCCCCAAGAGTCCAACACTCCTCCTTTTCCTCCACAGCCAACTCTCTGTGTGGCGCAATTCTAGGGAATCCTCGTCTCCCTCCTGCATTTTGACAATCAGCACTGGCGCATTAAGGGTTACTAGAGCACACCGACCATCCCAGTTAGCGGGGAGCCAGTTGTACAGCACTCTTCCTCCACAAAACTCATCTGTGTAGTCATTCAATCTGCTACAAGTCTCCTTAGTTTCAGATTCATTTTTTTTGTTATGGGACCTCAAAATCATCCCCTGTATATGTTCATGATAACCAGTAACCTGTTTGGCTGCCCTGTCAGGCACCCATGTGGCGTTTTCCCTGCTAATAGTAGGTCGTCTACATACTGAATCAGTGTAACATCTTCCGGGAGCTTTAATTTCATTAGGATTTCGCTAAGGGCCTGATTGAACAGTCCTGGACTGTCCTTATAACCCTGAGGTAATCTAGTGTATGTGTACCGATGTGCTTGGTAAGTGAAAGTGAACCAGTCTTGGCATTCCTCAGCTAATTTCAAGCAGAAGAATGCGTTTGCCAGATCAATGACAGTATAGTATTCGTGCTCCGGACTCAGAGCCCTAAGTGCTACATATGGGTCTGGGACTGGTCTCCCGATAGTCTTGGTAGCCAAGTTAATCTCCCGGAGGTCGTGTACCATCCTCCAGTCTTTTCTACCCGGTTTGGGAACAGGCATGATGGGCGTGTTCCACATACTGTCAGGTGCCGCCCTTAAAACCCCTGACTCCATTAACCCTTCTATCGTTCCTTTAATACCCTCCTCCTGACTGGGCGACAAGCGGTATTGTTTTCTCCATATTGGTTTCTGCCCGGGGTTGGCCAATTCTAGAAATACCTCTCCTTTTATTACTCCCACATCATAGGGCCCCGTTGTCCATATATGTGGACTCAGATTAGAAAGATATTTGTCTGAGTCTCTGTGATCAATATTTTCTCCTTCTATGGCTCGGTCTCTTTCTACTTTCTCATTCACTACCTGGTCCCATGCTTCAATATTCAGTCTGACAAATTTTCCTCCCTCCGAGGTGGAATATCCCGGGATTTCTGTCTGCCTGTATTCACACCCTATCGCTTCCTTTACCATCGGACCCAGCTGTCGAGCGTGATGATCTTTGGCAATACCCAAGGTCACATGAGGCACACTTTCTACTCCTAAGCAGAACCACTCCATTTGTTCTTCTGTCATGACAACCATAGCAGCTATTCCCTCCTTACCTACAAAGATAAATGGACAATGTATCGTTTCTGTCTTCCCTTCTTTTAGAGAGTCCCACCTCTCCTCATATTCCTGGTCCGGGTGGATGGTGTAGTTTAATGTAACATGCATAGGATCTAGTGGATAATGGTAATCCCCATACCGAGGAATACTGGCCCTCCACTCAAAAAACTGTTTAATCAGCCCTGGGCCTGGTTCATCATACAGTAGCCGACTCCAGAAAATACTAACCTCCACAGAGTCTTCTGAAGCGTTAGATGGGGTCATTACTATAAACTGTCCTCCCCTTCTTATTGTATCCCCTGGGTATGTTAACCGAAGGCCCTTCTCAGAACATTGTATGGTTATTCCTAGTTTGGTAAGAATGTCCCTTGCTAATAAATTAATGGGGCAACTTGGCACAACCAGGACAGGCGTTTTAACCCTTTGTCGTCCAAATGTCATGTCGATGTTATCTGTATAGGGCTGTGTTTCCCTTATCCCGGAGAATCCTATTGTAGATAATGTTTTGCCCGAAAATGTGCTCCCTGGGGTTTTTTTAATCACTGTCGTAACTGCTGCCCCTGTGTCAACCATAAATTCAATTTTTTCTCCATTTACCGTCCCCCAAATTTTTGGTGGCTCCCAGGGAGGCGTGATTTTTGATTCTCCAGGGCACCTTCAATAATCAAATTCAGCACTTTCCTCAATATAGTCATTACACTGAGGTGCCTGGACTTGTTGATCACTCTGCCACCCCCCGATTCTCTGGGGCCCATCAATATGTCCACCCCTACCCCTTGCTTGTCCTCTTAAGTTTCCTCCTCTTCCCCGATAGCCTCTAATAGAGGGTAATCTTTTTCCCCTTGCTCTCCCAGCCTCCGGACAGTTCCGCTGGTAGTGTCCAGGATTTTGGCAGTACCAGCATACTGCATGTTCCCCTCTATACATTGTACCTAGCTGTCTTTCCCAACCATTTCTTACTTGGGGTCCCGGATTTATCACTGGCCCCATGACCTGTGGGACTATCTGTTGGGCCGCTAATTTAACCCCTATATGTTCTATGGCTCTCACCAATTTATCGGTTGTTTTGTCCACCTCCTTCTGGGACGCACTTTCTGACTTAGCATGCTCTGATTGACGATGTCGTTTGATTGCATGTGTCAGGTGTCTTTTCCACAAATCCTCTGACATTGTCTCTAATCCCACAATGTCCCTTAATTTTGCTTGAACCGTAGCAGGTAGTCCGTTTATTATCCCATTACGAAAGTGAGCCCTTCCTAAGGGGCTGTGGTCGGGTCTTTCTCCAGTCCCTGTTTCCCATAAGTCCCATGCTCGAGTGAAATACTCGTGTGCAGTCTCTCCTTCCTTTAGTTGAAGGGTTACCAAGGCATCCAAACTATAGGGTGTAGGAAATGTTTCCCTAAGTGCTTCCCAAAATTTATTCCGAAGTGGGTTAAATTCTATTTCATCCCCCAATTTACTGCTTCTTACAATTTTCTCTATTTGCTTCAGGGCCCCTTCTGCCTTTAATTTTATCATGATAGTTCTGACATCTGCGAGTGCTAATTGTTCTTGGCAGGTTTCTCGCTCAAAACAAGAAATCCATGGACTAGCCCCATTACTCAACGGAGGTAGTTTTTTCATTAAACTCTCTAAGTCCATTCGTGACCAGGGTACATATTTTTGAGTTCCCCGTCCCGTGATCAGTAATGGGCATTGATATCTCAATTTTGGGGATTTCTGCTCCTTCTTTACTCTTGGCATGCATTTATTTATCCCACCTTGTTCTGACTCTTCTTCGTCACTGTCACTGTCCCTATCAGCTTCCAATGTCTCAGGGTCAAAGGTATATTGGTCACGTTCATCTCTAAGATAATCTTTTCGGCCATAGTTTAGTTGTTTCACATCTTTCTCTTTTGTTCTAACTATGTCCAGGTAGGCATGTCTATTTTTCTCCCTCCCGAGTCTTTTCCTTCTACTTTCCTCCCATGGTGGATCGTATCTCGTTTCCTCATCTGTACTACACTTTTCGTCCTTTACTCCTATTACCATTCCTTCAGCTTTAATTTCTCCTGAAAGTGTTGTAGTTATCTTTTCCACTTCCTTAAATACACCTACCATTAATTCTTTTTGATCCTCACTGATCTGCCCCAGCACATTAATATCTCTGTTTAAGTTTTTAATGTTATCCTGAACCTTTTTCATGTTCCATTTCTGTATCTCTAACTCCTTTTCTATTTTCTTGGACTCCAGAGGGGTCTCTACATCTATTACTCCCCCTTCTATTTTTATTAAAGGGGCCTGTACCTCGTCTGATGTGTCCCTATTCCCGAGGTTCTTGTCACACCCCAGTGTCTCAATATCTGGATATAAGGGACGTGACTCCAGTATCCCATCTGGGGTGTCAGAGAGAGAGAGAGAGAGAGAGAGAGAGAGAGAGAGAGCATAGCGAGAGAAAGAGATAGAGAGGCAGATACACAGAGCACAAGAGATAGAGAGAGAAAATGCCTTGCACTGGCCCCACTGGGAGAAAAGTCTTCAGATTAACACTTTCGTTTCAAAGGTTTTAAAAGGTTCTCATCCTGTGATCACTTGTCTGGATCAGATTGGGTCTCCCACCACTGGGAACTATCACTCCTTCCTTCCCTCCCACCTCGAGTGAGCTACACGTCAGCCCACAATGTCTGCCCTGATCCCGCAATGGTGGGGGTGCGGGAAAAAGGGAGGGAGAGAGGATAAAACAGGATCCCATTTGATGCGGAGCTGGAATTGTGGGCACAAAATTAAAACCAAATTGTATTTCTCTGCCCTGCCCAACCTGGGGATTTCAGGGCAGCACCACCACAGATTGGGATTGGGAGGGGGAGTGGGTGAGAGAGGAGGGGGGGGAGAAGAGAGAGAGGGGGAGAGAAGAGAGAGGGGGGGAGAGAAGAGAGAGGGGGCAGGGTGAAAGGAGGGAGGGAGAGAGCAAACCCGGACACTTCGTGGCTGGAAACTGGAAACAGGCACTTTTCCTTTCCCTTCTGTGTTTTGTTTCTTCCAGCTTATCTAAGCCTCTACGTTTTAAAATTTTTGTTCCCCTCACCTGTCAGGAACATCTCAGTGCCCCCGGGTAACCAACCCCTCTTCCTCCAGCGGTCTACACATTTTCGGAGCATTTTTTGTTTTTCCAATGCCGCATTACTGGTATTTCGCTCCTCTAATTCCTGATTAATTTCCTTAATAACTTGGTCAAAAGTCTTAGCAGGCAACTGTACAGCCATAGCTGCGGGACCGCTTTCTAATGCCTGTTTTAATTTAGGTTTTTGTCCGTTTAGGGGATCTATGTCAACGAAAATTGCTTTTAAAAATGTCCCCTTGCAAGCTGGATGACTAATATCTTTTAAAAGAACAGTCTCTAAGTCTTGTCCTCCAATTGACTTCAGACTGTCCTGTATACTCTGATTGCTCGTTTTCCACTCTCTGTTTTCCCAAAGGTGTCTGAAAGTTAAATTACAACTAGAAAACCAAATATTTGGGCTATACTTTTGTCCTGTTTCCCTGTACCAATCTATGAATTTACGTAATTTTATCTCCTTGGTGATGTTGGGAATACCCTCATTTAACTTATCAAAAGTATTTCGAATAAACTGGGTGTCTCTTAGGAGTTTGTCAACTTTTTCATTAATATCTCCTACCTGATCCGGACACAGCTGTCGCAGCCTTCTGTCGTCGTTCTTGTTCACCAGGCAGGCGTCCCTGAGTACTTTTTTTGTTGTCTCAAGGTCTCTAGTGTCTGCTGTGGTATTCCACCACGGCAAATTGGGGAAATAAATTCTTAACTTCTCAAGTGTACAGACATTATCATACCTACCGGACATTTATAAGTCAGTCTCTCAGATACAATTGAGGCCAATAAGCCTGAACCTTTGTTTTCTTTCAAAGCCCAACCTTCACGTGGGAGATTTCTCCTCTTAATAACCAGTTTAGGGCAGAAAACTCAGGTCCTCAATTGTTTATAGACCACCTTCTCACTCTATTGGACTTTGCAACGACACAATAAAGACTTTTAAACTCTAGTAGTTTCTTGCGAAGCACTTAATAAATGTCATTCAAACACCTTAAGGACTTTTATCTTGTCTGTAATCACTTACGTGTTACAATCCTGGCATGCGACCTTCAATTGTGGTCGTCTAATTTGTCCGATCTCCAGTTCTTACTGACAATCATAAAGATTTTAAAAAAAAAAAGAATTTTGTTAAAACAGGCTTCTCTGGACCTTTTTATCAGCCGGCTGAGATGATTGTCAGAAAAAACAGAAACCGTCGTCCAGTGTTCACTCACCCATCACGTCGGGGTCACCAAATTGTTAGGTCTGCTTTGTTCATGAATGAGTGAGACAAACACCAGGCTGAGTCGAAATCAGGGTTCTTTGTTCTTTATTACCGGATTGTAACACTTGCGACCAACAAAGTTAGTCGGAGAATGCATTCTGCCGTTATCAGCAAAATGGTGATTTTTTATACCCTTGGATACATGCTTAGAACATCATCATATCATTACTTGTCCAATGACTAAAACTGTTGCTATCCTTTCCCTGCTAGCTTCCTGCCTCTCAATCCATCAATGTCTCTCTTATCTTGTAAGTACAAGGATGCATTCTGTTACTCCTTAGTACTGGGTGACTCCTTCTCCGGTCCCATCTCATGATGTTTTACCTAACAGGAGTACAAGGACACCTCCCCTTCTTGTTACTGCCCTGTACAGGGTAACTCCCTACACATTCCCATCTCATGATGTTTTACCTTACAATCCCTCCTTTGTCCTCTTTAGAGGACAATCTCGCCCTGACTATGCTACCACCGCGTTACATTAGTTCGCCTATTATTGCCAAGCTCTATACGGGTTCTGTTCACAGGGCAGTTCGGCTGGTGGGCGAGGGCTCCCCCAACCCTCCTTTGCGTACACCCCCCATCCGTCACCCCGATCCCATTGCCCGTTTACAAGTTTCATCCCATTTGCCCCCAAGCAAAAAACTAGCTAACCCCCCGTACATTAGTAAATTCCCAAGTTAACATATGGTCTACAATGTAATTCATAATACTTGTTCTACAATCTGATTAATAATGTTTGTGTTACAATCAATGTTATAATATTTAGGTTACAAGCAAGGTTAAAATTATATGTGTAACAATCTAATTCACAATCCCTCCTTCCCATCACATTCCCCTTCAGACTCCAGATCGATCTCAGCAACTTTCTCCGTCTCCTGTAATGTGAGATAGTCTTGCTCCACAGCCTGCACAGCTTGATATTTCGGAGGCAGTTCATCACGGTCAGCAAAGGCTTTCTCTATGGTCCTCGTGACCAGCGTTCGAATGCATGGAATACAACAACAGCCACAAGTGATAAAAATTGATACAGAAATGAACAAACCCAGCAAAAGTTGTCCTAACAATGTGCTCCATCTCCCAAACACTCCCTGTAATCAGGATAAAACAGGATTGGAGACTCCAGACTGGGCTTTTAATTCTTTCGCCAATGCCCTAAGTTTCGTTAACCCCTTAGTGAGTGATCCATCTGGCCCTGTGTTATTAGAGATAGAAGTGCAGCATAGATCTCCAAACATAGCACACACTCCACCTTTCTCTGCCAGGACCATATCAATCGCTATCCTATTCTGAAGTGTCATAAGGGAAGTTTCTGACAGTTGTTGATGTATTGCCTCAACAACGTCCCTGGTCAAATTTGCAAGGCGCTGGACATTATAGTGAATAAGGTTGATCCTATTAACATTCTTATTTACAGTGATGGGAAAAATTGCACTAAAAACAGGAAAACTTTCAAACCCAGCTGCAATCTCATCGGCTAATTTAAATTCGTCCGGAATATTCCGGGCTTGGCCAATGGCATCAATCCATACCCCATCAGGGTTCCTTCCTCCCGGCCCCAAGAGTCCAACACTCCTCCTTTTCCTCCACAGCCAACTCTCTGTGTGGCGCAATTCTAGGGAATCCTCGTCTCCCTCCTGCATTTTGACAATCAGCACTGGCGCATTAAGGGTTACTAGAGCACACCGACCATCCCAGTTAGCGGGGAGCCAGTTGTACAGCACTCTTCCTCCACAAAACTCATCTGTGTAGTCATTCAATCTGCTACAAGTCTCCTTAGTTTCAGATTCATTTTTTTTGTTATGGGACCTCAAAATCATCCCCTGTATATGTTCATGATAACCAGTAACCTGTTTGGCTGCCCTGTCAGGCACCCATGTGGCGTTTTCCCTGCTAATAGTAGGTCGTCTACATACTGAATCAGTGTAACATCTTCCGGGAGCTTTAATTTCATTAGGATTTCGCTAAGGGCCTGATTGAACAGTCCTGGACTGTCCTTATAACCCTGAGGTAATCTAGTGTATGTGTACCGATGTGCTTGGTAAGTGAAAGTGAACCAGTCTTGGCATTCCTCAGCTAATTTCAAGCAGAAGAATGCGTTTGCCAGATCAATGACAGTATAGTATTCGTGCTCCGGACTCAGAGCCCTAAGTGCTACATATGGGTCTGGGACTGGTCTCCCGATAGTCTTGGTAGCCAAGTTAATCTCCCGGAGGTCGTGTACCATCCTCCAGTCTTTTCTACCCGGTTTGGGAACAGGCATGATGGGCGTGTTCCACATACTGTCAGGTGCCGCCCTTAAAACCCCTGACTCCATTAACCCTTCTATCGTTCCTTTAATACCCTCCTCCTGACTGGGCGACAAGCGGTATTGTTTTCTCCATATTGGTTTCTGCCCGGGGTTGGCCAATTCTAGAAATACCTCTCCTTTTATTACTCCCACATCATAGGGCCCCGTTGTCCATATATGTGGACTCAGATTAGAAAGATATTTGTCTGAGTCTCTGTGATCAATATTTTCTCCTTCTATGGCTCGGTCTCTTTCTACTTTCTCATTCACTACCTGGTCCCATGCTTCAATATTCAGTCTGACAAATTTTCCTCCCTCCGAGGTGGAATATCCCGGGATTTCTGTCTGCCTGTATTCACACCCTATCGCTTCCTTTACCATCGGACCCAGCTGTCGAGCGTGATGATCTTTGGCAATACCCAAGGTCACATGAGGCACACTTTCTACTCCTAAGCAGAACCACTCCATTTGTTCTTCTGTCATGACAACCATAGCAGCTATTCCCTCCTTACCTACAAAGATAAATGGACAATGTATCGTTTCTGTCTTCCCTTCTTTTAGAGAGTCCCACCTCTCCTCATATTCCTGGTCCGGGTGGATGGTGTAGTTTAATGTAACATGCATAGGATCTAGTGGATAATGGTAATCCCCATACCGAGGAATACTGGCCCTCCACTCAAAAAACTGTTTAATCAGCCCTGGGCCTGGTTCATCATACAGTAGCCGACTCCAGAAAATACTAACCTCCACAGAGTCTTCTGAAGCGTTAGATGGGGTCATTACTATAAACTGTCCTCCCCTTCTTATTGTATCCCCTGGGTATGTTAACCGAAGGCCCTTCTCAGAACATTGTATGGTTATTCCTAGTTTGGTAAGAATGTCCCTTGCTAATAAATTAATGGGGCAACTTGGCACAACCAGGACAGGCGTTTTAACCCTTTGTCGTCCAAATGTCATGTCGATGTTATCTGTATAGGGCTGTGTTTCCCTTATCCCGGAGAATCCTATTGTAGATAATGTTTTGCCCGAAAATGTGCTCCCTGGGGTTTTTTTAATCACTGTCGTAACTGCTGCCCCTGTGTCAACCATAAATTCAATTTTTTCTCCATTTACCGTCCCCCAAATTTTTGGTGGCTCCCAGGGAGGCGTGATTTTTGATTCTCCAGGGCACCTTCAATAATCAAATTCAGCACTTTCCTCAATATAGTCATTACACTGAGGTGCCTGGACTTGTTGATCACTCTGCCACCCCCCGATTCTCTGGGGCCCATCAATATGTCCACCCCTACCCCTTGCTTGTCCTCTTAAGTTTCCTCCTCTTCCCCGATAGCCTCTAATAGAGGGTAATCTTTTTCCCCTTGCTCTCCCAGCCTCCGGACAGTTCCGCTGGTAGTGTCCAGGATTTTGGCAGTACCAGCATACTGCATGTTCCCCTCTATACATTGTACCTAGCTGTCTTTCCCAACCATTTCTTACTTGGGGTCCCGGATTTATCACTGGCCCCATGACCTGTGGGACTATCTGTTGGGCCGCTAATTTAACCCCTATATGTTCTATGGCTCTCACCAATTTATCGGTTGTTTTGTCCACCTCCTTCTGGGACGCACTTTCTGACTTAGCATGCTCTGATTGACGATGTCGTTTGATTGCATGTGTCAGGTGTCTTTTCCACAAATCCTCTGACATTGTCTCTAATCCCACAATGTCCCTTAATTTTGCTTGAACCGTAGCAGGTAGTCCGTTTATTATCCCATTACGAAAGTGAGCCCTTCCTAAGGGGCTGTGGTCGGGTCTTTCTCCAGTCCCTGTTTCCCATAAGTCCCATGCTCGAGTGAAATACTCGTGTGCAGTCTCTCCTTCCTTTAGTTGAAGGGTTACCAAGGCATCCAAACTATAGGGTGTAGGAAATGTTTCCCTAAGTGCTTCCCAAAATTTATTCCGAAGTGGGTTAAATTCTATTTCATCCCCCAATTTACTGCTTCTTACAATTTTCTCTATTTGCTTCAGGGCCCCTTCTGCCTTTAATTTTATCATGATAGTTCTGACATCTGCGAGTGCTAATTGTTCTTGGCAGGTTTCTCGCTCAAAACAAGAAATCCATGGACTAGCCCCATTACTCAACGGAGGTAGTTTTTTCATTAAACTCTCTAAGTCCATTCGTGACCAGGGTACATATTTTTGAGTTCCCCGTCCCGTGATCAGTAATGGGCATTGATATCTCAATTTTGGGGATTTCTGCTCCTTCTTTACTCTTGGCATGCATTTATTTATCCCACCTTGTTCTGACTCTTCTTCGTCACTGTCACTGTCCCTATCAGCTTCCAATGTCTCAGGGTCAAAGGTATATTGGTCACGTTCATCTCTAAGATAATCTTTTCGGCCATAGTTTAGTTGTTTCACATCTTTCTCTTTTGTTCTAACTATGTCCAGGTAGGCATGTCTATTTTTCTCCCTCCCGAGTCTTTTCCTTCTACTTTCCTCCCATGGTGGATCGTATCTCGTTTCCTCATCTGTACTACACTTTTCGTCCTTTACTCCTATTACCATTCCTTCAGCTTTAATTTCTCCTGAAAGTGTTGTAGTTATCTTTTCCACTTCCTTAAATACACCTACCATTAATTCTTTTTGATCCTCACTGATCTGCCCCAGCACATTAATATCTCTGTTTAAGTTTTTAATGTTATCCTGAACCTTTTTCATGTTCCATTTCTGTATCTCTAACTCCTTTTCTATTTTCTTGGACTCCAGAGGGGTCTCTACATCTATTACTCCCCCTTCTATTTTTATTAAAGGGGCCTGTACCTCGTCTGATGTGTCCCTATTCCCGAGGTTCTTGTCACACCCCAGTGTCTCAATATCTGGATATAAGGGACGTGACTCCAGTATCCCATCTGGGGTGTCAGAGAGAGAGAGAGAGAGAGAGAGAGAGAGAGAGAGAGCATAGCGAGAGAAAGAGATAGAGAGGCAGATACACAGAGCACAAGAGATAGAGAGAGAAAATGCCTTGCACTGGCCCCACTGGGAGAAAAGTCTTCAGATTAACACTTTCGTTTCAAAGGTTTTAAAAGGTTCTCATCCTGTGATCACTTGTCTGGATCAGATTGGGTCTCCCACCACTGGGAACTATCACTCCTTCCTTCCCTCCCACCTCGAGTGAGCTACACGTCAGCCCACAATGTCTGCCCTGATCCCGCAATGGTGGGGGTGCGGGAAAAAGGGAGGGAGAGAGGATAAAACAGGATCCCATTTGATGCGGAGCTGGAATTGTGGGCACAAAATTAAAACCAAATTGTATTTCTCTGCCCTGCCCAACCTGGGGATTTCAGGGCAGCACCACCACAGATTGGGATTGGGAGGGGGAGTGGGTGAGAGAGGAGGGGGGGGAGAAGAGAGAGAGGGGGAGAGAAGAGAGAGGGGGGGAGAGAAGAGAGAGGGGGCAGGGTGAAAGGAGGGAGGGAGAGAGCAAACCCGGACACTTCGTGGCTGGAAACTGGAAACAGGCACTTTTCCTTTCCCTTCTGTGTTTTGTTTCTTCCAGCTTATCTAAGCCTCTACGTTTTAAAATTTTTGTTCCCCTCACCTGTCAGGAACATCTCAGTGCCCCCGGGTAACCAACCCCTCTTCCTCCAGCGGTCTACACATTTTCGGAGCATTTTTTGTTTTTCCAATGCCGCATTACTGGTATTTCGCTCCTCTAATTCCTGATTAATTTCCTTAATAACTTGGTCAAAAGTCTTAGCAGGCAACTGTACAGCCATAGCTGCGGGACCGCTTTCTAATGCCTGTTTTAATTTAGGTTTTTGTCCGTTTAGGGGATCTATGTCAACGAAAATTGCTTTTAAAAATGTCCCCTTGCAAGCTGGATGACTAATATCTTTTAAAAGAACAGTCTCTAAGTCTTGTCCTCCAATTGACTTCAGACTGTCCTGTATACTCTGATTGCTCGTTTTCCACTCTCTGTTTTCCCAAAGGTGTCTGAAAGTTAAATTACAACTAGAAAACCAAATATTTGGGCTATACTTTTGTCCTGTTTCCCTGTACCAATCTATGAATTTACGTAATTTTATCTCCTTGGTGATGTTGGGAATACCCTCATTTAACTTATCAAAAGTATTTCGAATAAACTGGGTGTCTCTTAGGAGTTTGTCAACTTTTTCATTAATATCTCCTACCTGATCCGGACACAGCTGTCGCAGCCTTCTGTCGTCGTTCTTGTTCACCAGGCAGGCGTCCCTGAGTACTTTTTTTGTTGTCTCAAGGTCTCTAGTGTCTGCTGTGGTATTCCACCACGGCAAATTGGGGAAATAAATTCTTAACTTCTCAAGTGTACAGACATTATCATACCTACCGGACATTTATAAGTCAGTCTCTCAGATACAATTGAGGCCAATAAGCCTGAACCTTTGTTTTCTTTCAAAGCCCAACCTTCACGTGGGAGATTTCTCCTCTTAATAACCAGTTTAGGGCAGAAAACTCAGGTCCTCAATTGTTTATAGACCACCTTCTCACTCTATTGGACTTTGCAACGACACAATAAAGACTTTTAAACTCTAGTAGTTTCTTGCGAAGCACTTAATAAATGTCATTCAAACACCTTAAGGACTTTTATCTTGTCTGTAATCACTTACGTGTTACAATCCTGGCATGCGACCTTCAATTGTGGTCGTCTAATTTGTCCGATCTCCAGTTCTTACTGACAATCATAAAGATTTTAAAAAAAAAAAGAATTTTGTTAAAACAGGCTTCTCTGGACCTTTTTATCAGCCGGCTGAGATGATTGTCAGAAAAAACAGAAACCGTCGTCCAGTGTTCACTCACCCATCACGTCGGGGTCACCAAATTGTTAGGTCTGCTTTGTTCATGAATGAGTGAGACAAACACCAGGCTGAGTCGAAATCAGGGTTCTTTGTTCTTTATTACCGGATTGTAACACTTGCGACCAACAAAGTTAGTCGGAGAATGCATTCTGCCGTTATCAGCAAAATGGTGATTTTTTATACCCTTGGATACATGCTTAGAACATCATCATATCATTACTTGTCCAATGACTAAAACTGTTGCTATCCTTTCCCTGCTAGCTTCCTGCCTCTCAATCCATCAATGTCTCTCTTATCTTGTAAGTACAAGGATGCATTCTGTTACTCCTTAGTACTGGGTGACTCCTTCTCCGGTCCCATCTCATGATGTTTTACCTAACAGGAGTACAAGGACACCTCCCCTTCTTGTTACTGCCCTGTACAGGGTAACTCCCTACACATTCCCATCTCATGATGTTTTACCTTACAGTTCTCGCACCAACCCTCTTTTCAATCTTCTTCAGCATGATGCTGAACCAAGCCATGAAAGACCCCAACAATGAAGATGCTGTTTACATCTGGTACCGCACGGATGGCAGTCTCTTCAATCTGAGGCGCCTGCAAGCTCACACCAAGACACAAGAGAAACTTGTCCGTGAACTACTCTTTGCAGACGATGCCGCTTTAGTTGCCCATTCAGAGCCAGCTCTTCAGCGCTTGACGCCCTGCTTTGCGGAAACGGCCAAAATGTTTGGCCTGGAAGTCAGCCTGTAGAAAACTGAGGTCCTCCATCAGCCAGCTCCCCACCATGACTAACAGCCCCCCCACATCTCCATCGGGCACACAAAACTCAAAACGGTCAACCAGTTTACCTATCTCGGCTGCACCATTTCATCAGATGCAAGGATCGACAATGAGATAGACAACAGACTCGCCAAAGCAAATAGCGCCTTTGGAAGACTACACAAAAGAGTCTGGAAAAACAACCAACTGAAAAACCTCACAAAGATAAGCGTATACAGAGCTGTTGTCATACCCACACTCCTGTTCGGCTCCGAATCGTGGGTCCTCCTAGAACGCTTCCACCAGCGTTGTCTCCGCTCCATCCTCAACATCCATTGGAGCACTTTCATCCCTAACGTCGAAGTACTCGAGATGGCAGAGGTCGACAGCATCGAGTCCACGCTGCTGAAGATCCAGCTGCACTGGGTGGGTCATGTCTCCAGAATGGAGGACCATCGCCTTCCCAAGATCGTGTTATATGGCGAGCTCTCCACTGGCCACCGTGACAGAGGTGCACCAAAGAAAAGGTACAAGGACTGCCTAAAGAAATCTCTTGGTGCCTGCCACATTGACCACCGCCAGTGGGCTGATATCGCCTCAAACCGTGCATCTTGGCGCCTCACAGTTTGGCGGGCAGCAACCTCCTTTGAAGAAGACCGCAGAGCCCACCTCACTCACAAAAGGCAAAGGAGGAAAAACCCAACACCCAACCCCAACCAACCAATTTTCCCCTGCAGCCGCTGCAACCGTGTCTGCCTGTCCCGCATCGGACTTGTCAGCCATAAACGAGCCTGCAGCAGACGTGGACTTTTACCCCCTCCATAAATCTTCGTCCGCGAAGCCAAGCCAAAGAAAAAAGAAGAATAGAAATTAGAAAAATAGAAAACAGATAAGTGGCAAAATATCTTAAAATCTACAAAGGTATTAGTGTTAATAAAGGAATTGGCCTGTATGAAGAGCAATCAATTTGGTTTTTGTTCTTTTTTTAAGATTAAGTGAGATGATAGCTTCATAAAAATACTGGCAGCATGCCCCACTTAAAAGAATCAGAAAAAGATAGAGCATTGGTTTAGGGTGTAAGTAATGAGGAAAAAGCCTTTAAAAAATTCTCCAGAAAAACCATTTGGGCCTGGTGCCTTCCCAGAATGCAATGAACATATAGCCTCAGCAATTTCCTTATATGAAATAGGTTGATTCACTAGCAGCAGAAAGCACAGGAAAATTCAATTTATCTTTAAAATTATTCATTATAATATTATCCTTTGGAGAGTTGGAACTATAAAGTTCAGATTAAAATTCCTTGAAGATATAATTTATCCCTATTTGATCAGTTGTCGTATC
The DNA here is from genome assembly GCF_036971445.1 of Narcine bancroftii. NCBI lineage: Eukaryota > Metazoa > Chordata > Chondrichthyes > Torpediniformes > Narcinidae > Narcine > Narcine bancroftii. Next base: position 139,545,459 of record NC_091475.1, read on the forward strand.
ACCATTAGCTTTGTAAATTTCTTTAATTTTCTCTTTGGCTATAAAAGCTTCTAATTGATTAGTCAATAGTTTACTTGTTTTATCTCCACAAATATAGAAATGACTTTTACCTTTTAAAAGTTGGCTTTCAATTGAATATGTTAGAAGAAGATCATATTTAATTTTAATTTTGACACAGCATTTATATAAAGCAGGTTCTGGAGCATACTTTAGATATAATTGTCTCAGTTGGTTAGCGAAATCAATTTTCTCTTTATTTGCCTTTTTCTTAAAATTTGCAGTATAAGAAATAATTTGCCTCCTCATAAAACCTTGAATGCATCCCAGATAATAAGACTGGAAGTCTCTTCTGCAGTATTTTTTTCTCAAAAAAAAAGGTAATTTGTTCCTCCAAGAACTTTAAAATAAATCTTTATCAGATAATATGTTAGAATTAAGATGTCAATATCTTTGTACTTGGGGAAGACCATCAAAGTCTAAAGATAACAACATAGGAGCCTGGTCAGAAATGACTATATTTTTATACTTACCAGACTGAATTAATGGGATCTATTGACTGTCAATAAAAAAATCAATTAATGAAAATGTGTGATGAATGTGAGAAAATAAAAAGAATATTCCCTATCTTCTAGATGAAAAAAAAACATGAATTATCAATAAAACTGCATCTTAGTAAAAACAAATTGAATAAATAAAGCTGATTTATTCAAAGTGGCTGGTTTAGAAGACAAACAGTCCAAAACCAGAACTGACCAACAATTAGTCTCCTGCCCTCACTAAAGATCAGGCTGGGATGAAAAAAGTGTTCAAAAAATTCCAGGGTCATCCACATTTGGAGATGTACATTAGCAAACCCAATCAATTTATTATTTAATTTCCCCGTCACAATAACAAATGAACAATTTTTATCTGACACAACATTATGTTGATCAAAGGGGAATGTATAATCGATAAAAATAGATACCCCTCTGGATTTTGCCTGAAACATAGAATGAAAATGTAACCTGTTCCATCTTCTACATGTGTTTCTTGCAAAATATAATTGGGACTTTAAAATTTTTAACAAAAGCAAAATTCTTAATTTGTTTTATAGGATGGTTCAATCCGTTAACATTAAAGCGAAGTAAGTTAATAATTTGATCCATTTTAATTATTTTTTTAAAGCAATCAAATGGCTTATTTCAAACAGGCATTGAGAATAAGATAATCAAAAACAGTTGTGTCTTTTCAGAGTTTCAAAGTAAATAATAACACTCCCTCCACCCTCCACCCTCCTCCCAAAGCCAGAAAGCCGACCAATAGACAGACAACAGGCTACTACCTAAACTGCCAAACCCCAAAATTCCTGCTGGCAAAACTTCAATACTGGCAAAACTTCAATACTATAATAAAACCTTGAATGTTTTCCAGAGATGCCAAAGACAGAAATAAAGTTAAATATTATGTTTCCACAATATTAATAATGCAAATCAATAATTATTAGTAAGGGAAACCCCTTAAAGTAGAGAATACATATATATTAAAACATTAACTTGATTAGTTAAATCAGAATCAAAAAGCTTAACATTTTATAAGCTAAATGACTGAAAAAAACATAGATGTCAAAAAAAACTCATCAAAATGTATAAACACTTAAGGAATTAACTCATTAAAACCTTATTCTATTAGTTAAACACTAAATGATACAATAAGTGAAACAGCTACAGAGAATTAAAGAAACAGTTACTCAGAAAAAGAGATAATAGATGACAGATCTTCTTCCAAAGATTTCTAGGCTTCTTTGATGGAACAGAACCACTTTGTAGAATTTTCCTTCAGTGTGATCCAAAGGTGAGCTGGGAAAAGCCAGCTCACCTTTGGATCACACTGAAAACCTCGACTGTAGAATTCCAACATGATCTTATATTTAATACATTCACTCATAACCTCGGGTGAATAATCCTCAACAATCCGTATCTTCTGACCTCTGTGGTCAATCATTCCTCTGCGATGAGATTCACATATCAAAAGCTCCTTAGTTTGAAATTCATGAAAACACAGTGTAAATAATTGAGGTCTCTGACAAGGAGCTGGTTTAGGAGTCAGCAATTTGTGTGCATGATCTATCACAGGGAGAGTTGGGAGAACTTTATGTCCAAACAATTTTGACAGAAAACCTACAAAGAATGTAATACATTTTTCACCCTCAGTTGATTCTTCCAAGCCCATAATTCATGTTATTTCTTCTGCTTTCAAGGTTAATAATCAATTTTTCATTAGTTTTGGTAGCTTTTAACATAGATCTTCAATCCAAAATAGTCACAATTGCTTCATTACCTTGAAAATGTTTATCATGTTCTTCTAAAGTTTCTTGAAAAGAATCCAATTTTACATCCATCTGCTTAAATTTCTTTCTGAAGTGTTGAAATTCATCAGAGGATTATTTTCTATGTTGTCGAAGCAGATTCCAAAGACGTAGGAATATCCCCTTCTTTTCTAGTTCCTTTAACACTCTTTGTAACCATGTTAAAAACAGCAAAAATAAATTTAGTAAACAATGTAACATTTAAGAATAAGGACTTAAAAAGGTTGGAAACAGTAAGGTAAGTTGGAGCAATTTCAAAAAGCTGCTACTCCATCAACAGCCAACTGGAAGTCCCACACATTATCTTCAACAATCACTTCATATCCTATTTTAAAAAAGGTGGAAGTAAGTCATCCTCAATTCCATTGCACTTATATTTAGGCTTTCCAAGTAACTCTGCTCTTCATAAGCTTTTGCTCCCTTACTTGACCATATACAACTTTGTATGGGAAAGAAGAAGAAGGAAGAAGAAAGAAAAAGAAAAAAAAGGAGGAGGAGGAGGAGAAGATTCTTTTTGTTTTAAGAACCTGTAAAAATGTGCTTTACGCAGACATCTAGTTGAGCTTTATTCTTTGTATGGCATTGTTTTTTTCTCAGTTATTAAGAAGCAAAGGGCAATAACTCAGACCCGGCTAATCGCAAGACCTGCCTCTGACGTGTACTGACAATTAGACAGAGTGACCGAAACACAATCACTTCTAAATGACCAAGATTTCTACTTTGAGGTTTTTTTTTGAGCTGATTCATTTGAACTGGTTTTTTTTAGATAGTAAGATGGATTACAGAAATGTCTGCCAAAAGTCCACTTTCACAAGAAGTTCTGCTCAGCAAATTCAGCACAGCAAAAATCTTGTCAATAGAAACTGGAAGTACACATCCATTTTATGAGAAAGTGCTGATTTAAATAGCCCATTGGATTGTTTCTGCAGATTATTTTTCCATTCATTTATGCATTGTAATGTTGTCTGATCTAATTGCCTGAGTGTCTGAGGACATAACTGAATCGCTTTCTCAGAAAGACTGCCATTTATTGAGATAACAGTTAGTTAGAAAAACTGAATAACATCATGCACACCACACAGAGCTCCAGAACAAACTTCTCAATCCAAAGAAAAATGAGGTTGTAGCAACTTTTCACACCATAATCTTTCTTAGATCAGATTTAATTCCTGTTAATTAAGGCTCCATTATTGTGGGAAAAATTGTGAACTATTAACACCATTAACCCCACAAGAACACTCATAAAGTTTCCTTCTGACTCTGAAGAAGATTCTTGGCCATCTCTTATCAAATCACTTCAGGCGTCTCACACCTAAATTGCTTTAACTCAGTGTAGGTCTTATTGTTTTCACCATTGCTAACCGGACGGATACCAGCCTGAAGCTCCAAAATTAGTGACATTGAATCAGCAGTTAAGATGAATCAATTTAAGTAAGAGATGGATTAAAATAGCCCAGCTAATGACATAAATTAAGGCACTTCAAGACTCAATAGGAGTTAAAATCAGGACATGAAATGACAGTTTCACATGCTGGAGTCAACACATGTATTTAATGTTGTGATTATAACTCAATGTACTACTTTAGTCAGTAGATACAAAAACATTTATTGCAAATAAATCGATGTAGCAAACTCTATTTGTTTCTTTATGGCTCCTTTGGGGGATCAATTTATTTTTATTTAAAGTGTTATAGAGACATGGCAGGGAGGGTTATGCAGGGCTATCGTTCATGTGTAGGTTTATGGGAATAATTGTTCAATGTGGATTAGATGGGCTGAAGGTCCTGCTTCTGTGCTGTACTATTCTATGGTTCGATGACCATGACCCTTGTCTTTCATCACTTTATCCAGGAGCATTTGTAAATGTCAAAGTCCTCATCAAAGCACATTGCTGTCATTGTGACAGCGTGGCAGTTTTGCTTGTTCTGAACTAGTTGACCAAAACATATTGAATTTGGGTTTACGCACACTGGAAGTACAATATAAAAGTATCCACACAATATTAGATTTACAACCTAAATTCAAAAGTTTGTTTTTTATGTCTTACTGTCCCTACAAGCTTTCTAGGTTTGTAATAAAAGCATGCTGTTTTGATTTGGAAAGAGGAAGAACAGTAACTATTTTTAATTTATTTTAAATTTAACATACAGCATTGTAACAGGCCAATTTACACCCTGGAACATTTAAAATGGTGGAGGAAACCAGAACCCCCAGAGAAAACCCAAGCAAACATGGGGAGAATGTACAAACTCCTTACTGACAGTGTGGGACTCGAACCCCAGTCCCGATCACTGGCGATGTAAAGGTGTTGCATTAACCGCTAAGCCAACCGTGCCACCCAAGAATGGTGGGACATGAACAAGCAGCTAAAATTATAGTTCATTGTTGCCATTGAAACTTTTTCCATAAAGGGAGCAGTTGCCACACCTGCCAGGTTGATAAAGAAGACCAACAGATAGAACGAAATGCGCTGGGATAATTGATTGGACACGTGCAATGTTGCAAATATGTCTATTGTCATGTGTGCTAAAGTTCAGTGAAAGGTCTTGTATGCTATTCACAAGTCTAACCATATATAAGTACAGCAGAATAAAACACAGACCGACCGACATGTCAGACACAAACAAAAAGGAATTTCACTTAATTCCTCTGAACCTTGTGTGCTATAACACCAATAGAGATGTGCCCCCTTTTTACTTGAGCTGAAATTGTTAATTATGTGACTATCAAACAACCCAAGCTCATCCTTTTCAACCCTAAACCCTAACCCTAACCCCCCCCGCCCCCCCTTATATCCTCATTATTGCAGAGCAACTTGTCTACAACTAGAGCCGATTTCAGAGCTGATTATGACACATCCAGCACGAGGTGTTAATGTATGGGAGTTTATACTTGACAGGAGCAGCAGAATCATGATGTTTACCTTCCAGGTAAAGTAAGTTTGGGTGAAGGAAAAAAGGAGGACACAGCCACATTTTGCAAATTGGAGATGCCAGGGATGACTTCATGTCTGTGGTTCAGTTCAATTTAGTTCAGTGGCATTGTGAGTCATTTTAACCCAGTCAGCAGTGCTCTGCAATATTTTCAAATCACAACTTGCATTGTTTCATTAAAAATACTGCATTACAATAATTACAGCTAATACATAACATTTAAATTTCCATGTAAACATCAGTTTATTAGTATATGATCAATATTAGTTAACACAACAAATAGTAAATACAATTAGGGTAGCCATGGTAATTTTCACAGTAATTATAAAGCATATTAAAAATAGGCTTCAAGTATTCGCCTGCACAAACAGCTGTAGTATAAGACAAAGATTTTCTTTACCTTCTTTTATATGGCTGAGTTATGTGCCACAATGGAAATTCCACATACATTCTCAAACAAATTAAATTTATAATTATATAAAGAATGATTGCACTCATTCTGACAGGTTAATCCTAGACCAGGTGCTACTCTGTTTTTCATTGTCTGGGTGCAAAGATACAATAGGATAAGTTTTCGACTGGGATTAAAGGGCCAGGAAATAGCATGTGCAAATAAACTAGTGAGCACAACTGATATTTTCATCATCTTTTGAGCCTGAAATTTGTTCCTGTCATTATGAAGAGCTTTAAATTTTAATATATTTTTTTTAATTAGGCATACTGAATGGTAACAGGCTATTTCAGCTCACGAGTCTGTGCCACCCTATTTATACCCAATTAACATGTCCCTAGTATGTTTCGAATGGTGTGAGGAAGTCAGAGCCCCAGGGGAAAACCAATGCAGACATGGGGAGTATGTACAAACTCTATACAGACAGTGCGGGATTCAAACCCTGGTCCCGAACACTGGCTCTGTAAAGTCTATCCGCTATGCCAACTGTGCTGCTCTAACACCAACCATGCCACCTCCTTTACTCCCAAATTAAATGGAAAGCCTATGGCAATCATTGAAATAACTATGGTTAACAGATGACAGAGCACCTTTAACATTAGTACATTGTTGTATCGGCAAATCAGAGCACGGGGCCTGGTGAAATTTTCCTTTGGCCTTGTGGGAAGCAAGGGAAGAAATTACAGAGGCCCTTACAGAAATATTTGCATCATCTTTGGCCACAGGTGAAATTTGGGAAGATAGTTGTGAACATTGGATGTAAATTAAGAGGAAAAACAAGGAGAAAATGTGAGCCTGGATTAGTAGTGGGGAAGTTGCTGCAGGTGATTCTGAGAGACAGGATCTATTAGAATTTAACTCCTTTCTCTCAGAAAAATAAAATAAAATCAATCACCAGTTAGCAGTTCTTGGAAGGATAGAAATTTGTTTTGTCACATCACTTCTCAAATATGAAACCTGCACTTTAAGATACAGGTGTAAAGCACAAAAGTGTGTAGACACTGTGACTGGAGTAAAAACGCAATGCTGGAGACACTGAGCAGGTCGAACAGTGTACTTTATATTGCAATGATAAACATCCATAGGTTTGAATGCTTCAAAAAGGTATGAGCAAAATGAAGGTGGGCACCTGAACAAAATGATGGAGGAGAGAGGGTCAGGGGAGGAGCACAGTCCCACAGACAGGAGGAAATAAGTGGATAAAGGAAGGAGGGGCCACTAGCAAAGGGGGGACGGTGATAGCTCTTGAAAGGGGAGGAATTGGGTTGGAGAGCTGGAGGAAAGAAGACAGTGATGGGAAAGAGGGAGAATGGGGAGTGGGCTAGCAGAAATCAGAGAGTTCAATGTTAATGCCATCCAGTTGGAGAGATCCCTGTTGGAAAATTAGATGTTGCTCCTCCAATTTATAGGTGGTCTCATTTTGACAGTACGAGGCCATGGACACACATGTCAGTGCAGGAGGGGGACACAGAATTGAAATGGTTGGCCACTGGTAGATTCCTGTCATTGATGTAGACAAAGCAAAGGTGCTCAGTGAAGCGATCTCCCAGTGTGGGTCCAGTCTTTCTGATATAGAGAAAGAAGGCCACAACTGATGCAGTAGGTCACTCCCGCAAATCTACAAGTAAAGTGTTATTTCACTGGGAAGGACTGTTTGGCTGAGGGAGGGGGCATAGGTGTCACTTAAAGATACAATATTTATTTGGACAGCATATTCTGGAACTGACAGTAAGCAGAGAACATCAGACATAAAACAGTACACCATTGTTTAGCCCCGAGTCTGCACAAATTGAACTGAAACTTTGCAGCTTGCACATGATAGGCATCCCTCTATTCCCTTCATATTCATGTACCTATCTTAAAGCCTCTTAAATGCTACTCAAAACAATATCCTTGAACCTTAAATGAAACAAAAAAAAACAAAGCTTATTAACTTCCAGTCCTTTCACAATTGTATTTCCTCTCCACCCTTGTTGGTTTGTGAACACTGTGTTTCCTCCTCATTGGTTATTTGATAGAAAATACATCAGCCCTTGGGCAGTCTGATGGGTTTGTCTTTGGATAGAATGGGGAAATGGTGCTGGAAAATAAATAAATGACTGATACATACAGTAATAGTTTGATGAAGACTGGGGAAAGGCCTTGAGCAGTAATCCACCTCTACAGATAGCCTCAAGGAAAGATAGTTCCTTTCTTAACTTGACTCTGAATGAGAAGCCCCAATTTCAATAAAGTGTAATGAATCACAGAAGTACTGAACAGGCACAGATAGAACATCTTGTGCCTGGGCAGTTCATCAAGTTAATTGTGAATGGAGTTTGTTGCATATGAATTCAGGCCTGTGGTTGTCACCGATTTCATCAAGACCTGCATGGATGAGTATGTGCCCACGTGTGTGTGTGAATATAATTGGAGTTCCGCAACCAGAAGCCGTGGATGAATCAGAGGATTTGCAACTTGCTGAGGATGAGATCGAAGGTATTTAAAGGCAGTGATCCAGATCTCTATAGGAAGTCCAGGTACAATCTGTTGAAGGGCATCTCAGCAGCAAAGAGAGAATTCCAAGGGAAGCTAGAAACACAATCAGATACTCACCAGCTATGGCAAGGATTGCAGGCCATTACCTCCTACTAAGTGAGGCTGAACACCATAAATGGCTGTGATGTTTCACTACCTAATGAGCTAAACACCTTTAATGCTCACTTTGAGAAGGATATCCCAACAGTGCCCATGAGAATCCCTGTAGAGGCTGACAATCCTGTGAAGTCTGTCTCTGAGGATGATGGTGAACCATTGCAAGGCATCAGGCCCTGATGCTGTACCTGGCAGGATACTGAAAATCTGTGCCAACCAACTAGGTGGTGTGTACAGATATTTTCAAACTTCAGTCAAAGGTTCCCATCTGCTTCAAATGGGCATCAATTATCCCACTGCCCAAGAAGAGCAGAATGAGCTGCTTCAATGGTGGTCGCCAAGTGGCTCTCACATCTACTGTGATGAAATGCTTTGAGAGATTGGTCATGGCCAGAATTAACACATGCCTAAGAAAAGATCTAGACCCACTGCAATTTGCATATCATCATAATCTTTTGGTTGGTGTAGCGGTTAATGCAACACCTTCACAGCACCAACAGTCGGGACCGGGGTTCAAATCCTACACTGTCTGTAAGGAGTTTGTGTGTTCCTTCCATGTCTGTGTGGGTTTTCCCCGTGGACTCTGGTTTCCTCCCACCATTCAAGACTTACCGGGTTTGTAGATTAATTGGGTATAAATCGGATGGCCCAGACTTGTATGCCAATATGGCCTGTTGCTGTGCTGTTTGTTTAAATTACATTTTTTTTAATAATTTTTTTTAAAAAAACAATCGCTTCACAGCAGCTGCAACCTCCCAGCTCTCCACTCAGCTCGGGATTACGAAGCAAACAGCAATACACACAGCAGGCTATCTTCATTGTGCTGGAAATTTGCTTTCTATCAAAGTTGTGAACAAACATGGAAATTAGGTCACTGAATGAGCAATGAGAGCCAAGGATGATGGGTCTGAATGTAAAACAGCAGACCCTGGGAATAGGCCTATCTGTGCTGTACATGATGCCCTAGTTAAACTAAAATTCTGCCACTTGCACAAGTTACATTTTCCTCTACTAACGGCATATTCAGGTGTCTACCTAGAAACCTCTTAAATATTGCTACTGTATCTGCTTCCATCATTACTCCCGGCATTAGCACTCTCTGAGTAAAATAACTTACCCCAAACATCTCCTTTAAAATTCCTCGTCTCACCTTCCAAATCAGAATCAGATTTTATTGCCATGAACAATTCACAAAATTTGTTGTTTTGCAGCAGCGTCATTAAGCAAATCTTCAAGCCTGTCCTGTATAAGAAATTTTTACCCTTAAAAAAAAGATTAGGACAGTCTCTACGCTATCAAATCCTCTCATAACTTTAAAAACTTCCATCAGCAGAGAGAGAAAAAATAAACAGTTTGGCCACCCTCTCCCCATAGTTAATACCTTCAAAAACAGGTAGCATCCTGAAGCACCTCTTCTGCTCTCTTTCCAACAACATTATATTCTTCTTGTAATTGGGAAATGAGAATTTCACATATTACTCCAAAAGTGTGAGCTAACCAAAGTCTTATACAGCTTCAGCATGCTTTGTTACTCTATATTCAGTGCCCCACCCAATAAGGCAGCATTCCATAGACCTTCTTTAGCACCCTATCTGGGTACACTGCCACTTTTAAGGATCTACGGATCTGAACCTACTGATCCTGCTGTACATTAAAGGTTTTGAGCTATGCCATGACATTCAACCTCCAAAAGTGCAAAAAATTATACTTTTACAGATTACAAACAGGGATCAAAAAGCTAATCACTAGTCCCTGCAGAACACCGCTGGTAATAAGCCTCCACGTGTCCACCACTACTCGCTGTCTTCTATGGCCAGCCAATTCTGATTCCAAATAATCAATTCAAGCACTTGTACCTTCAAGATCCAAACTTCTGGATCAGAATTTGAATCCAGAATGACTGCTGTCAAACTTAAACTCAGGCATTTACCTAAATTTGGAACGAAGATTTTGACTTAGTAATAGTATCCATGGAACTGTTGGACTGTGTGAAATTTTTTTTTACTAATTTTGTTTTTGCCATGCAATCTGCTGTCTTTACTTGCTCTGACATATACGTTACTCCAGACACAAAACAATAAAATCAGTTCAACTCATCTTGGAAATGTCTCAGCAAGCCACTCAGATAATAAGGACAATAAATACCAGCCATGCTGACAATCTCACATCCTGCGACGATGAAAGGAATGCTTTCTGGCAGGCTGTTCTGTACAGTTAGCAATTCTATGCGAATGGCCATTATTCCTCTTTGATTGACTAGGTTAACTTCAGTTGGGGTTTCGAGAGATCTGTGTCTCTCATCCAGCTTCTTGCTTGGTGGCTGCATGGATGAAACCATCTTCTCCAAACTACATTCTCTCGGTAAGGTTACAGGTTAGCTTTTCGTGAAAAACTGGGAGCAGAAATAATTGAGCAGTAGATGTTGTTCATCCTGAAAAACATGCCATGTAAGATCAAACTAAAAATAGAAGCAAACAGGTGAAGGAGAAGGGCATGTTGACTGTGTTATTTTGCAATCCTGAAAACAATGCAGCCAATTGGCAGAGAGGTGTCTTGGTCTTCAAGTTGTGAAAAGTGCTGCCATGATTATCAAAGGGTTAAGAGGACAGAGCACTGTGGGTGCTTTGACTATAATTAGTGTAGCTAAGTGCAACATTGAATTGACAGCAGAATTTTTTTTATATTGACCATGTCATTTGTGTTGGTAAAGCAGCCAATACATGGAAGGAAACATTGGAGCAAACGGAGAAAGAAATCATTTTATTTATGTCTTGGACTGGAGCTCAAATTCAGATTCAGAGATCCTGCTGGGCCTGGGGTTCTAAATGTTGGTTCCCAGCATATTTGTTACCTACAATCACACATTATTTTCTATTTCCTGTGAATCTGTTGGGAAAAATTAACTAAATCAGTACTCCTCCTTGAGTACTGAGGAAGGGGATAGTCGGGCTAAGGTAGGCAGTGATGTAGGGTCAGCCTCTGTAGCCCAGAAATGAAGTAATAGGAAGATTAGGGTGATAGTTATAGGGGACTCGTTGGTGAGGCGGACGGACAGAGGTTTTTGTGGAAGAGATAAAGAAAACCAGATGGTGGTTTGCCTCCATGGTGCCAGGGTCCAGGATGTGGCTACATGAGTCCAGGACATCCTAAAGGGGGAAGGAAAAGAGCCTGAGGTCATGGTTCATGTCGGTACCAATGACATTGGTAGGAAGGAAGAAGGGGTCCTGCAAAATGAATATAAGGAGTTAGGCAAGGAGATCAGAAGATGGACCACTAAGGGTGTAATCTCTGGATTACTTCCTGTGCCACGTGATAATGAGGGCAAAAATAGAGTCAGGTGGAGACTGAATGTGAGGCTGAAGGGGTGGAGTAAAAGACAGGGTTTTAAGTTCTTGGACCACTAGGACCGTTTATGGGGGAGGTGGGACCTCTACTGTTAAGGATGGGTTACATCTAAATCCCAGAGGTACCAGTCTCCTGGCAAGGGCATTTGCTAGGGCTTTAAACTAGTAAGGTTGGGGACAAGGGTTCATGTCAGTGAGGATAGCAAGAACAGAATCTTTGTGCAAAGAAAAAAGTTTTTTTTCACACAATCTGGAGGTGGAACAGCAGCAGGTAATAAATAGTGGCCATAGTAACAATTGTAGAGAGGGTGAGAGGCAGAAAGTTAAATGGGGAAGATCTCTGAGATGCATTTATTTCAATGCAAGGAGTGTGGTAAACAAGGTGGATGAACTAATGATGTGGATTGACATGTGGTGTTATGATGTGATAGTAATGTGTGAGATGTGGTTGAAGGAAGGCTGTGACTGGCAGGTAAATATTCCAGGGTTTTGCTGTTTTAGACGTGACAGAATTGGTGGGGTATGAGGGGGAGGTGTGGCGTTGCTTGTCAGGGAAGATATTACAGCGGTACGGAGGCAAGATAGACTGGAGGACTCATCATGCGAGGCTCTATGGGTTGAACTAAAAAAATAAGAAAGGTGAGGCTACAAATATAGGGGTATATTATAGGCTGCCAAAAGAGGATAGGGAACTGGAAGAGCTAATGTGCAGGGAAATAGCTGAGATATGTAGTAGAAATAGGGTTGTGATTGTTGGGGATTTCAATTTTCCTAACATTGATTGGGAAACATAATCAGTGAGAGGGCAGGATGACTTAGTCTTCATACAATGTGTTCAGATTGCTTTTTACAGCAGTATGTTGAGCTGGCTACTAGAAGGGAGGCAGTATTACATCTATTGTTAGGGAACGGAATAGGACAGGTGACAGAAGTGTGCATTGGTGAGAACTTTGGATCCAGTGATCATGGGTCCATTAGTTTCAACTTAAATATGGAAAGGGATAGGTCGGGTCCAAGGTGGAAGGTCTTCGAGTGGGGGAAGGCCAGATTTAAAGAAATGAGAAGGGATTTGCAGAAAATTGAATGAGCTGATATTTTCTGGAAAGGATGTAGGGGAGATTTGGAGGGTATTTGAAGAAGAGATAATGAGAGTACAGGTTCTTTATGTGCCAGTCAGATCAAAAAGCAAGGCTAAAGGTTCAAGGGAACCGTGGTTTTCTGGAAAAATTAGGAAGTTGGTTCGGGATAAGAGGGGCCATATGTTAAATTTAAGAAGCAAAAAATGGGTAAGATATATAATTATTACATGGATTGCTGAAAAAAAACCTTAAGAAAGAAATTAAAAAGGTGAAAAGAAGGTATGAGGTGTCAATAACTGATAAGGTAAAAGTGAATCCTAAGTGTTTTTACAGAAATGTGAATAGTAAAAGGAGGGTTAAGGATAGAATTTGACCACTGGAAAATGGGAGCGATGAACTCTGCAAGGAACTGTATCAGATGGGAAAGATATTAAATGATTTTTTTTTCTCATCTGTGTTTCCAAAGGAAAGGGACATTGGACATTGTGAGATAAGAGAGGCAAATGGCTTAGATATGGAAAAGATAGGGATCAGTAAAGAGGGGGTTTTGGAGTTTCTAGGGTCAGTAAAAGTGGATAAGTCTCCTGGTCCTGATTAGATTTTCCCCAGTATGTTAAGGGGGCACTGTCAGTGATTTTTCAATGATCACTGGAAGAGGGGGTGGGTGGTGCCATGGGATTGGAAGGTGGCTAATGTAGTTCTGTTGTTTAAAAAAGGCACGATGTGTCGGCCAAGTAATTATAGGCCTGTAAGTTTGACTTCAGTGGTAGGGAAAGTTATGGAGGGTATTCTTAAAGATGGTATGTATAAATATCTGGATAGGCAGGGATTGATCAGGAAAACCCAGCATGGGTTTGTGAAGGGGAAGTCATGTTTGACAAACCTTGTTGAGTTTTTTGAAGAAGTGACAAGAAAGGTGGATGAAGGTAGGGCAGTTGATATAGTCTATCTGGATTTTAGCAAAGCTTTTGATAAGGTTCCAAATGAAATGTTTGTAAGGAAGGTTCAGTCACTAGGAATTAATAGAGAAATAGTAAGATGGGTTCAGAAGTGGCTGGAGGAGAGGCAGTAGAGGGTCATGGTGGGCAACTGTATGTCAGGATGGAAGCCTGTGATGAGCAGGGTGCCTCAAGGAGCGGTGCTAGGTCCCCCGTTGTTCATAATTTATATGAATGATTTGGATGATGGGGTGGTTAACTAGGTAAGTAAATACACAAACAATATGAAAATAGGGGTGATGGATAGCAAGGAAGGTTTTCAAGGATTACAGAGGGATCTGGTTTGTCTGGAAAATTGAGCTGAAAGATGGCAGATGGAATTTAATGGTAAAAAGTGTGTGGTGCTTCATTTCCAAAAAAAAAATAGGGCATATGCAGTAAAGGGGAGGACATCGGGGAATGCACAAGAACAAAGAGATCTTGGAGTTATGGTGCAGTGTTCCTTGAAGGTGGATTCCCATGTTGACAGGATCGTTAAGAAGGCATTTGGTATGTTAGCCTTCATAAATCATAGCATAGAGTATAGGAGCTGGGAAGTGATGTGACTGTTTAAGGCATTGGTGAGGCCAGGTTTGGAGTATTGTGTTCAGTTCTGGTCTCCAAATTATAGGAAGGATATAGATAAGGTGGAGAGAGTGCAGAAAAGATTTACAAGGATGTTGCCTGGCTTAAAATACCTAGAGTACAGAGACAGATTGAAGAGGCTAGGACACAGATGGTTGAGAGGGGATTTGATAGAGATGCTTCTTCACTCAGAGAGTGGTGGCTGAATGGAATAATCTTCCGGAGGAAATAGTTGAGGCAGAGTCAATTCTTTCATTGAAGAGGAGGCTGGACATATACATGGATAAGAGGGGGTTAGAGTGTGATGAGTGGAAAATAGGCGGGGGAGCTAGCGGAATTGTTTAAGTGGACTTGTAGGGCCGAGATGGCCTGTTTCCATGCCATAAACTGTTATATGGTTACATAGTTATAAATAATGATATACAATACCGCCCCACCCCCTCCCCCCTGTTTCTGGAGGATTTTTTTTGCACAATTTATCGCCTTATCTTGATTTTGGTTGTGATGAAAATGCATTTAGACTGATCTGATCAAAGAACAGCCACAGAGCTGTTGATAAGGATGGTAAGGATATTTCACCAAAAGGAAGTGGGTTCCACTGGTGCCAGAGTTAAAAATAGAGAAAAATAAACAATGCTGGAAATCAGCAACTAAAACAGAATTTTTGCAAATGGACAGACCAGCTCTTCTCGGCCTTTGCTATACATAACGCTAGTTAAACTCAAGAAATTCTTGTGACCCTAAGCCATAGCATAAATATTTAGAAATGATCTTCATGATGTAGGCAGCCAGTTCAATTTAAATTCTGATAAAAATATGGGAATCTGTTATCCCATCAGTTGAAATGTATCAATCTTACATTGCATTGTCAAATGCTTTTATAACCTTTCTTTATGACCCCAAAGTGGGTATCATCTTAAAGGGTGAGAATGTATGGTACAGATAGCATTGATGGATACAAAGTTAACTCTTCAGATAAAAAAAGCTTCACTATCAAACTATACACTTCAAATGCCTCAGCTTAGGACTGATTCACATTTCTGCCCTGTAATACAAAACAGATAAAACATGAAGTCAGGCAATGTTCATCAGAGATCTACTTCTATAATATGAGCAGGCTGTGAATGTACGCCCAAACAGCCAAGTAGTACACGAGTATTTCTCACTGGAATTCCAACCACTCAACTATGATTGGATGGGAAGGATGAAATTCAATTTATTGATCATCTTTGACCCTTTTACCAGACTAGTAAGAGGTCCCTTTCAGTGTGGAGATTGTGTTCATGCATAGACTTCCCTGATGCTTTAGTGTTCTTATTACAGCAGAATACACAAAATAATAACTAAATTCCAGTCTTCCTGACACATCACTGTTGATTCATTGCAATGTTTTGTGTTGAGTCTATTCTAACTAAAATGTATATTCAGGTTTCCTTGAGCCTGCTTTGATTTGGCAATCTCTTTTCTTTCTATTCTCACACAGGCTTTGAACACCTCCCAATTTAAATACGGTAAGCTATTGTAATTGAACATAATCAGACAAATTAGTTCATTTTTTCTCAAGCCTTTTGTTACCAATTCAGCAAGTAAAGATAGTCATAGAATTGAAAGTGCCAAAAATACTCTGGTACAATTTACTGGACACTGCGGTAGTGAAAAGAATAGTGAGGGCTATAAATAGTAAAGAGGGATGTGGAGTGTGCTAATGTGGTGAAATGGAACTGAAATCAGGTCCAAGACTAGAGCTATGTAATACAACAGTGATGGCACCCAAGCTTAAGGAACATGATTAAGTATGTTACAACATGCACCCTTTGCTCTAATGAGAAATCTGACTTATTATGAAGATACAATCATAACGCGCACCTAATGTTAACAACGTTAAACTTTAGGCAGTCCTTCTATTTTGAAATTAGCCTTTATCTTGCCAATATCTATATCTTTGTAACTCCCATTGTGTAATCAAAACAGTAAAACTAAGTTAATCAAGTTTTTACAACCATGTCCATTGAGAGTATAAAATATGTACCAAATTCATGCTCAGGAATTTGGTACATATTTTATACTCTCAATGGACATGGTTGTAAAAACTTGATTAACTTAGTCACGTCTCCAGAATGGAGGACTATCGCCTTCCCAAGATCGTGCTCTATGGCGAGCTCTCCACTGGCCATTGTGTCAGAGGTGCACCAAAGAAGAGGTACAAGGACTGCCTAAAGAAATCTTTTGGTGCCTGCCCCATTGACCACCGCCAGTGGGCTGATATCACCTCCAACCGTGTACCTTGGCGCCTCACAGTTCGGCAGACAGCAACCTCCTTGGAAGAAGACCGCAGAGCCCACCTCACTGACAAATGACAAAAGAGGAAAAACACAACACACAACCCCAACCAACAAATTTTCCCCTGCAACCGCTGCAACCGTGTCTGCCTGTCCCGCATCGGACTTGTCAGCCACAAATGAGCCTGCAGCTGACGTGGACATTTACCCCTCCATAAATCTTCGTCCGCGAAGCCAAGCCAAAGAAGATCAGTTTTAGTAATCTGCCTGTCGTTTTTTAAAAAAATATATATTTATTTAGACATACAGCATGGTATCATGTCATTTCACCCCTTGAGTCCATGCTGCCCAATTTACCCCCTAATTTTTACCCCCAATATGCCCTCAACTAACCTACACCCTTGGTACATTTTTTTGAATGGTGGGAGGAAACTGGAGCCCAGAGAAAACCCACACAAACACAGGGAGAATGTACAAACTCCTTAAAGGCAGCCTTGGATTTGAACCCCAGTCTGGTTCCAATCGCTGACACTGTAAAGGTGTCGCACTAACCGCTACGCCAACTCTGCTGCCTCTCAGGTTCCCTTTAAATCTTTCATCTCGCACTTTAAAACTATGTCCTCTCATTTTAGACTCATCTACATTAAAAAAAACAACATTATCTGTGCCCCTCATGATTTTATAATCTTCTAAAATAATCTAAAATAAATTAGAGAAACTATGTGAGACTGAAAGCACTAGAATTCACACACATTGAATTAATGCTTGCTTTATATGAAAATTATAAAAATGTGGAATGTACTATTGAAACTACAAATTTAATGATAGTATGTTGTACGATGGTTATAATAAGAATATTTGCTCTATGATGCTGCTGTTAAACACTGAATTTCATGACTTGTTCATAACAATAAATTCTGATTCTAATTCTGAACATTCAGAGAGAAGCAGTTCATGAGAATGAAATGTGGACAGGCATTTTGAGGTTTTGCATTCTTGCATGGTATCATCTTACCAAGTCTCAACAAAATATCCTTGACTCTTAAACTGAGGGAGAAATCAACACTAACACCAACTCTATGTGGTATTTCTATATGATCCAACAGACAAATGGTTTTTGATTGATCTATTCAAGTATATAATCGCCCTTGACATCATGGTAACATTTGCCCTGGCTCCAACAAGAGAAAATCCAGCAGTCACTCCTTGTCATTCAATGGTATTACCATAACTGAAACCCACCCCCCCACTGCAAAAGTTATTAAGTAATTATAATTTGCCTGTGTTGAAATATTTAATGCAATTATGGAATTAAAAAATGATATTATAGGTACTCAAGGTAAAATTTTGGGTAAAACTCCTTTGTTTCAAAATGAGCTTTTTCCTTTTACAGTTAATAATCAACTTTTGAAGTTATGGGATCAGAAGGGTATTAAATTAGTAGACGATTGTTATGATGGAGGATATTTATTTCATTCTAAAAAATGAAAGAAAATATGAAATATCTTCAAATACTCTTTTTTCTTATTATCAAATTAAAGCCCTATTGTTGGATAATTCTGGGTGAATGTTAGGGTTACTAAAGCTTTCTAAATTTGAAATTTTACTTACTGATGGCAGCAAGAAATGATTTATATCTGAGATGTATGCTTTATTGCAGAATAAAATGCTTAAGTCAGATGTTTATAAATCTAAATTAAAGTGAGAAAAAGATTTGCCCATATCTATCTCTCAGTATGATTGGATGAATCTTTGTGAGGATAGCATGAATAAAATTGTAAATGTAAGGTACAGATTGGTTTATTATAATTTCCTTCATCAAATATATTTAACCCTGGAGAAATTAAAGAAATATAAATTTATTTCTTCTGATTTATGTTTTCGATGTCATAAGGAAATTGGTTCTTTTTTACATTCTACTTGGTTATGTGAGACGGTGAAACCTTTTTGGGGTAGATTTAAGGACCTCTTAGAAGCTATTTTTAAATTGAAAATTCCACCTGATCCTTTAGTATTTTTATTGAGTCATATTAGGAAATTGAGTTTGGAGTTAAAATTAAATAAATTTCAAATTGTTTTTTTGAGATTGACCTTAGCTGTGGCTAGAAAATGTTTGGCAATTACTTGGAAAAATGAGACTAATTTGAGTGTTCAGATATGGCATTTGGAAATGAGCTCTTGTATTTAATTGGAAAAGATCGCATATAATTTACATAATAATTATTCTTTTTTTGTTAAAACTTGGAGCCCGTATTTGGAATATATGGGGTTGAATTATTAGTTTTCTTCCACAGATTGATGGTGTTGCTCCGAATCAGGGCAAACAGCTGACTGAGAGTCTTATGTTATGCGATCTCCTCTTCTTTCTTTTCTTCTTTTCCTTTTTGGGGTAGTTTAGAGGGGGGTGGGAAGGGGTGGATGGGTTAAGGGTGGGAGGTTGTAAGGAGTATATTTACAAAAACATCATGTATGAATTATGTTTTTTCTTTATTTGTATTTTTATTGTACGACTTATCATGATTAATAAATAAACATTTTTAAAAAAGAGAAAACAAGTATGAACATGCTTGATTCAACTGCTATCCTCATATTTTCTTATTGACTTTTAGTGTGGAAAAGTAATGATAATTAGTTTATTGTCATACCTATTGTAAAATGTACATATGCACAAAAGTCTTACTTGCTGAAGTCTAACAGGCACTTGTAAAGAAATGCTATAATTGTAAAGTAATTAAATTAAATTAAATTAAATTAAAAGAGACAAAAATATGCAAGATATGTTATAAATATTTTCACTAATCTTAATCCAAAAAGTGAGGCTAATTCTATTCTGATTGTCCTATCTGAACCTGCACTAAAAGGCTATTTAGATTTGCAAATGGTTCTACCAACATATTTTGGGAATGAAACCTCAGCACATGACGGAAGTAAGAAGAAGAATATGCAGGGTCGACACAAGTGGGCAGAATTGAACTCGGGTCATTGTCACTGTGTGGCAGCAGCAATACCCAACGAGTGAAAAAGACCACAAAAAGTGGCCAAGCTTCCTGAGAACCCTCCCTCAGCATGACATTGATATCTTTGTCAAGCCGCAATGCTATTTCTCAGACACTTGAATACAGTTGAATTTTTTAAACAATAGGAATCAATTAAAAACCTTAAAATGCATAGTCTGCAAATAACATATGGTTTAAAAAATCAATATAACATGAAATAAAGAAAATTAATTAACAGCAGATCTTAAAAAATTTTGCTAAGTCCTTTGAAACAATAGACCCATTCAAGATAATCCAGTAACTTCCCTAAGTATTCCGACTGTGACTTGTGAGCCTTTGGCCTCATCTATTGTCAAGGTAAGGCTAAGTATACTTTTCCTCCTGGGCAGCCTTAAACCTAATGGCATGAAGAATGATTTTGCTATTTTTAGGTAACCTCCACCCCTGACTAATTCCACTTTCCATCTTTTTGCCAACTCCTGCACATTTTGTTTTCTCTCTCTCACTTTTCTTCCCCCACCCCCCACCCCAACCCAATGAGTTTTCCCATCTCCCAGTCTCTCCATCTCTCATACATTCTGACCTCCACTCATTCCTGGGCCTCTTGATAAGGGTTCAGACTCAAAATCTCGACCAACTATTTCTACCAATGTCTCGATACTGTCTCGACTGCTGGGTTCCTCCAGCCAATCTATGTCTGCTGAAGGTTCCAGCATTCCAGCTTTTGTATTTTGGTCTATATATCTGATGAAGGGCCCAGGCCTGAACCGTTAGATATCCTTTACATCGTATGGATTCTGCACAACCTGCTGAGTTTCTCCAGTGCGTTTGTATAGTGCACTCGACACCAGCATCTTCAGACGTGATTGTTTATGTCTAAGTCAGCTTATGCTTGACATATGGTTGGGAGACATAATAGCAAGTGTATCTAACCCCTTGGTTCAGCAGGTTGTGGGTACTGCCTTGACTCAGTAGCAGACCTCCAGAACTTTGTGCACTACCCCTTGGCAGAGCAAATCAAGAACATGCTTGCAACAGCACTAAAGCCAGCCAGCAATTCTCTACTGAACTGCTTGCTTGTCCACAGTACAATGTGGTCGATTGAATTTTAACTGCTTAAGCCTTAGCAAAACAGTCCAGTAAATCATGGTATTATTCAATGAAGAAATTAAGGTGCCAAAGCAGTTGTTTAAGTTTTTTTCCATATGTTCCTTCACATAATCTTTAAAGACCTGAGGAAACAAAGGTCAAAAACTTGAATCACTCACTTGTAGTGAGGTTGCTACAGCTACAGCTAGATTATAGCTCTCGGTTATGGCCCTAAGGCTGTAGCTCAAATCCACAGGAGAAAAAAGACACACACACCAGTAGAGTTTATTTGACACTGAGTTTATTCAGTGGCAACTCTGCCTTTTATAGTCAGCTCGGCTGCATGGCTTGAGTGGGCCAGCTGCTAATTAGTTACTTCAGATGCCCAGGACCCGATTGGGCCCCCTGAGATCGACTGGCGGTGATTGGCCAGTTTCACCGCTCTGCCGATGGCCTATGGAAACGAATGTTTCAGCCCGCACGATGCTTTGCCGGTCGCCGTGTTCGATGGCCATTTCCTGTGTCAGCCCGAGGTTCAGGGCCGTGGGCTGCAACATGACAACCCCCAGAACCAGTGATCGGAGCAGTTTTTAGGTGGCTGACCGCTGCGCCGCGGGGTTGGGTGAGTGATGGGCAGGTCAAAGTCCAAGTAGGCCGGTTTCAACAGGTTGAGTGTAAAAGTCTCTTCCCTGCCACCAATGTCCAAAATATAGGTGGAGCCATTGTATCTAAAGAAATGATATGGCCGCAAGGCCGCTGTAGAAGTGGCTGGTGAGGCCCGTGCCGAACAAGCACGTATTTACAGTCAGTAAAGTTCTTTGGGATGTAAGTGGAGAGTTGGCCACAAGGTCTAGGTTTAGCGGGGGCCAGGGTGCCTAGGTGCTCATATATTTGGGACAATGTGGTCGCTGGGGCTCCACTAAGTCCTCAGGGGCTATCACAAATTTGCCCGCTATAATTAGGGATGCGCCATAGACTAACTCGACAGAGGATGCATCGAGGTCCTCCTTGGGTGCAGTGCAGATGCCTAACAGGACCCAAGGCAGTTCGTCAGCCAAGTTAGGTCTGGTAAGCAGTGCCATTAAGGCTGTTTTAAGTGAATTGGGCCACTCTGTCCGATGAAAAGTGTTCGGGGACCCCGAAACACACTACCTAAGTGTTGAGTAAAGCCTATACGCATATTTCTGTGAATGCCTCTGATAGTGGTGCCGCCTCTTGCCATCTGGTAGACCATTGTGAGAAGGTAACGTGCAACTTTCGATATGGGTAGGGGCCCCACAATGTCAATGTGTACGTGGCTGAAGCGGCAACATGCTGGCTTGAATGTCTGTGATGATATGAGTCTGGATTTTGGATGAGAGAGACTGAGTACACGTCCTGGCTCACAGGGTGACCTCTTTGTTGAGGCCATACCAGACAGTCCTGTTCACCACCATTTTGACTGTAGTCCTGATGGCAGGCTGAGCCAAGTTGTGGACTGAGTCAAAAACCCACCTCTTCCATGCAGCCAGAATGACAGGTGAGGTTTACCTGTCGAGGTATCGTAGAGCAGCATGTGATTGCCAGGGGCGATCTGGATGTCCTCCAGTTTTAAGTCAGTGAGCGCTGTCTGGTTTGCTTGCTGTGCATCAGTCAGGGCTCCTTAATCGATGTCAGGGGTAGGCTCGTGTACCATCAAGATAGCCGGATGGAAGAGGGCGTCAGCCACCACATTGGATCTTTCGGCTTTGAGTTCAAAATCCATTGTGAATTCGGAAATGTAGGACAGGTGCCACTGTTGCCTGGCTGACCATGGATCTGACACCTTACTGAAGACGAAGATAAGGGGTTTGTGGTCCATGCAAATTTTGAACTTCCTGCCCTCCAGGAAGTAACAAAAGTGAGAATTGACAGGTATAAGGCTAAAAGTGCTCTATCAAAGGCATTATATTTGATCTCAGGTGGCCTGAGTTGTTTGCTTAAAAAGGCTAGCAGTTGCCATTGTCCATTCACCAGATGTTCAGGTACACCCCCGACCACTGTGCTGGAAGTCTCTGTCATGAGGCATCTGTCTGCGGGTGCATGAGGAGAGTGGCATTGGCTAAGGCATTTTTGGTGGCCTGGAAGGCCTTGGTCACCTCCTGGATCCATTGTATGTTTTTACTGGATCCTGCCATGAGGGGAAAGAGTGGGGTCATGATGCGGGCTGTGTCATGTATGAAGCGGTGATAAAAGTTAACCATACCTGCAAACTCTTGTAGTCCCTTCACCATTAATGACTTTAGTGAGTAACAGTCTGGTTCCATGTTGGTCAATATGATGGTCCAGGAAGTCAATAGTCTCTTGGCCAAACTACCACTTGGCCAGGTTGATGGTTAAGCTGAAATCACTCAGCCTAGAGAATAATTGTTTTAAGTGAGTTATCTGCTCAGCGCAGGTGAGGCTCGCAATTAAAATGGCGTGAGGTAGACAAAGGCAAAATGCAGATCCCGGCTCACTGCATCCATCAGCTTTTGTAAAGTCTGACCTGCATTTTTTAACCCGAAGGGCATATGGAAAAATTCAAACAATCCAAAGGGGGTTATGATGGTGGTTTTTGGGATGTCTTTGGGATGTACTGGGATCTGGTGATAGCCCCTGATGAGGTTTACCTTTGAGAATATTTGTGCCCCTTGCAGGTTAGTGGTGAAGTCTTGGATATGGGGCACAGGATATCTCTCCGGTATGGTGGTCTTGTTGAGGTGGCAGTAGTCTCTGCACAGCCTCCTACCACCCATTGCCTTGGGGACCTTGTGGGGAGGGGGGCCCAAGGACTACCAGAGTGCTGCACAATACCAAGTTCCTCCGTCTTTTTGAACTCATCCCCTGGCTAGGTTCAGTTTCTCAGAGTAGAGATGCTGAGCCCTGGCATGGAGGGGAGGTCCCTCTGTAACATTTGGTGCCTCACTCCATGTTTTGGTTCTGACGAATGGAGGGGAATTCTGCTAGGACCTGAGTGAATTCATTGTCAACAGTACTCACTCAGTCGACACTGAGTGAGTTCAGTGCCCTTGAGTGAATATGACTGAAATATCCAGGCATGCACCTGCCAGTGCCCCTTGGCATTCACCAGGAGTGAGTTGGCCTGCAGTAAATCTGCATCCAGTAATGGTTGTTGCACGGCCACCACCATAAACTTCCAAGTGAATTGTTTGTCCCTGAAGTGTAAGGAAATGGTGCAGGTGTCGAATGTTCGGATGTTGGAGCCGTTTGCCGCTTGGAGATCCCGGCCTACTTTGCCGCAGTGGGCCTCCATGCTGGTTGGGGGACTGACGCTGCATTGTGCCCCAGTGTCCACCAAGAAATGTTGGCCAGACAGGGAGTCTTGAATGTGTAGCAGGCCGGTCATTGCAGCCATTAATGACGACCAGCCTGGGTGTTTCCCTGGGGAGTGGCATCGATAGGCATCAGAACCCCATCGTTGGTGATAGAAACAGTTCTGCTCACCAGTGGGGCATGACATTCAGGTGGTTGGTCGGTCGGATGGTTGATTGGACGGTCGGGCAGTGGTCAGTGGTCTTCCTGGCTGGGCGCTGATGACGCAGTGCTGGAACAGTGGGCAGGAGTTCTGACCATTGTTGAGAATGAGCATGTCACTCAAACAGTGGGGAAGTGCACTGTGCTTTGAGAGCCAAAAAGTGAAAGTTAACAGCTCTTTGATGGCCACATACCTTCCTTGTTCCAGGAAGTTGATGAGATGGGCTATGGTGTCCTGATCAAGGGTGCTAACCATGTAGTAGTAGCACGTGACTTCGACAGAGATCCATCGAATGGCGAACTATACCTCAGCTTTCTGGAACCACACCTGTGGTTGTAATGTCCAGAAGCCGGCAGCTTCAACGCCACAGCATTGATCGCAGGTTGCTCTTCTATCTTTGGGTCCAAAGCACCACTTGGACAAATTGGGGTCACCACTGTAGTGAGGTTACTACAGCTACAGCCAGTTTAAAGCTCTCGGTTATAGCCCTAAGGCTGTAGCTTGGATACGCAGAAGAAAAACACACACACACCAGTAGAGTGTATTCAACACTGAGCAGCTCTGCCTTTTATAGTCAGCTCAGCCATATCACCACCAGGGTGTGGCCTGAGCGGGCCAGCTACCAATTGGTAACCTCAGATGCCAGGGCCTGATTGGGCCCCCTGCGATCCACTGGAGATGATTGGCCAGTTTCATCACTCTGCCAGCTGTCTATGGAATCTGGCGTTTCAGCCCATATGATGCTTTGCCGGTCATCATGTTCGATGGCCATTTCCTGTATTTCATTGCTATGTTATTGAAAATGCACTTTTGACAGAATTATAACAGCCATCTTTATTGATTTATGTCATTTCATTTGTAATGGCACCATAAATAGCTCAACATTTGCTCATTATGTTTGAGCTGTCTCCAATTCAAGCAATTGCTTAACAGAAATCACAGGATCTATTTTAATGAAAATTACATAACTTTTGAAATTGCCAACACAGGCTTAACAGGTACCTTGAAACTGTTAAATGATTGCATTTCATTGAAATCTTAAAGAACATTAATGGAAATAATTGATTTCTGTGAAGAACCATAGGCATAATCATCCAATAATGATTCACTGATTATAATTAATTATGAAGAACTTTCACAGATGGACCCCTTGTAACTCTTTGTGCTTTTCAATACAAGACTGCTCTGCATCTAGAGGTCATATTAACATTGGTAATTTAGTATATCTCTGTCCATAAGTAGAAGCCTCCCACTAGTTTTCATGATTCTTTACTGGAACAGGAATCCTCAGTGTCTTCAGCATGGAATTGATAGGAAGAATCTCAGGCAAGGTTTAGACTTCAAATGTTGACTGCCCATTTCACTCAATGACTTTCTCCTACAATTTGTTTAATGCTCATAGATTGTTGCTTTTTTGCATTTGAAGACTTGTGGATTCTGGAGAGGAGCCTGGATTGTTACAATAATGCAGCTCATCACTGATTGAACATCGCCAAAGCTGTTTTAACCATGCCTTTCCTTATCCCTGTTAATCTAGTGAAAAACATATATTGAAGGCACGTTTATCCCTGATTTGACTTCTTCACTGTGCTGAGCAAATTGTGACATAAGGCAGAAATTAGGTGGTGGCATGACTGACATACTGGGATGACAGCGAACTTGGCCTCCCTGGGCAGAGTGGTCCAGGGACATGAAAACAGTGTGTCACATTAGCACAATCACATTTGGCAGCTATCTGTCTGCAGAATGTATTGGAACAGATCTACAAACTTGAGTCTTGCTGTGCTATCTTCTTTGTGCTCCTTGTCTGCATGGAACTCCAGCTCATGTGGCACAGCTGGTGAAACCAGTGCTCTTCACAAGGTGGTGGAAATGACAATGGAACTTAGCCAAAACCTCCTCACAATTGATAGATTGGCAGCAGAACAAACATTCAAGCAAATATTCCACTACTGCTTTACTGATAACAGCAAAAAAAACCCTAAGTAAACTGAGAGTTGCAGGAGGAACTCAGCAGGTCAGACAGTATCCATGAGTAGAAATGTTTTGAGTCTGGACCCATTAACTAGTCTGACAGAATTGGGTCCCGACCTGAAATGTTGACTTCCCATTTCTACCCATGGATGCTGTCTGACCTGCTGAGTCCCTCCAGTATTTATTTTTGCTCAAGATCCCAGCATCTGTAGTCTTTGTGCTTCTTGAAGTGACCTGATTTTGTGGTGCATGGAATTCTCCTGTGTGTGCTATTGAATAGGCTTTGCATGAGAAAATGATACTTAGGTGTCACAAGAACTGGGCTAGGGCAAAAGGTGAAATGCTTAGGGAGAACATTGGGTGAACATTGGCCTTCGAACATGAGAGTGATAAGCGTGCTGATTGAGTTGAGAGCTGAAGTGGTGAATGTGGACTCGATGTTGACATTGAAGAAACATTTGGATAGCCACCTGGATTGCAGGGATATGGAGGGAAATGGTCCGAATGCTGGTCAATGGCACTAGGCCAAATAATAGTTTGCCATGGACTAGATGGGAAAATATCTATTTCTATGTTGTAGCATTCTCTGGTTCTATGTTCACATGTATAAATCATTGATTTTCCTTAACATATTGTTTGAAAATACAGTGGAAGGAATTTCTAGATATATTGATCTATCTTTGATGAAATATATTTTTTTCAAAAAAAACAGTACCTTATAATAGAAAAAAAAATCTCTGAAATCAACAAGATTTATTTGCATCTCTTTCTGCTTCTTCTGAGAAAATATTTTTTAAAAATTGTCTTTTGAGCTGGTAGAGATCAAGTTTAGAAGATGTTTCATAAGTAGTTAAAGTTTTTGACAACCTGTATGCAGGGAAAAGGTAGCATGAGGAGTTGTGAAGGTTGTTCAGAAGTACAAGGTTGAGTTGAATGTAAGTGGAGCACATGTCAGTAACTTTTTTAAACCAGCCACTAAATGTGTATGTGGTTTCTCAACTTAAAGTCCTGAAGATAGTCTTTTTGTTTGATAGATTTTCATTTAACTTTCTTTAAATATGATTGACAACATCTGGCAGGTTCCTGAACCACCCTTATAGCATTCATCAGGGACTATTCCAACTCCACAAAAAGGATAGTTTGGACTATTGCTAAAACAGGTTTTTTTTGCACTAGGATAACTGTGAATAATTATTGTTTTTTTCTGTATTTATTCCCTTTTTAATTCAACCAGGTATACCATTGTTACTGCTTTTTTTGTGAAGCACCTGCTCAATTTCAGCAAGAATTTTGGTGCATGGTAGATCTTCATTGTACACTTATGTTAATAAACATTGTAATTATAAATAGGATTCAATATTTTCATAGTAATACTTCAGGATACATTTGGACGACAGCTGTTTAACTCTTGTACAGACTATTTTTTTCAGCCAGATTGTAATGCTGTTGTACAAATCAAATCATATATTTATAGATATAACAATGCAAATCATTGGTTTACAAGTTTCTATTAGCCTTCATCTATCATTATGCCATCCCAGATAAAAGGTTGTTGACTTGGAATATTAAGCCTGTTATCTTTTCTCTTATGGGTGTTATCTGACCTGCTGAATATTTCCAATGCCTACTGAATTTTGTTGCAGCATGACACAGATAGCATAGCGTTTAGCATAGGCAATTACAGCGCTAGTGACCTGGGTTTGAAACTGCCACTGTCTATAAGGAGTTTGTATGTTCTCTCTGTGTCTACATGAATTTCCTCTGGGTGCTCTGGTTTCCTCCCACATTCTGAACATATACAGGGTTAGTAGGTTACATATGTGTCATTGGGTGGCATGGACTCATGAGCAGGAAAGGCCTGTTTCAGAGCTGTAGCAAAGAAAGCCATACATTTGTGAAACAAATTAAGCCTTTTATGTTCTAAACGTGATTTAAATAGGATGATTTATTGCAAAGTTCACAATAATAGGTGCTATAGAAATGAAACAATTCAAACTAGTCCTACAGAGAATCTAAGGGTTAACTGATTTGGAGGCTAGAAATTAATTTATTTCCAGACCTGGTCCAAACTGCACTTGGCACAGAATGTTTGATGTCAATGGTAGATGTCGAAATGTGACAAAATTTCTTACCTTTTGCAGGCATCTTAATGATTTTGCCATTTGAGAAAAAAATAGGTAAATGCCTGAAGAATAATTGTTTTCATCATGGCACACCAGCTACATCCTGCCTTGACTGTAAATTTCAGAGGATGAAAGCATATTGTGAGTCTTTGTCTGAGGAACAATGCATTTCATGCTGTAATTATTCCCTTTTTAATTCAACCAGGTTATTGTTTTTTTTTGTCTTTCTTTTTCATGAAGCACCAACCTCATCACTTGGTGAGATATTCTAGGATGAAGACAATTCTGTCTTTTGGCTCCCCAAACAAGATATTGCTCCAAAGCATTTTATTTTAAGTGCCAAGTATCAGTGAAAGATACAATTCTTGTATTTTTTTTTAAATCAACTCTCATTGTCAAATCAGTTGTAGATTCTACACTGTATCAGAGTTTTGCATGAGCAAGTTTGTTTATTATCATCTGACTATACATGTACAACCTGATGAAACAGTGTTTCTCCTGACCACAGTACACACATGTGCAGCACATAATACACAGCACATAATAATCATGTATAAAGATAGAATTTTAAATAAATGTATATTATGTATATTGTTCATCAATCTCACAGCCTGTGGGAAGAAGCTATTTCCCACCCTGGCCATTCTGATTTTGACACTCCTGTACCACCTTCTTGATGGTAGTGGTTCAAAGATACCATGTGATGGATGAACAAGGTCCTCTTTAATTTATTGAGTTCTATTTGGACAATACTCTAGATAAATTTCAACAATCTTCTCAGCTGTTTTGAGGATCCTCTGTATTGACTTCCTGCACATAATGATGCAGCCAGACAGGACACGCTCAATTGTTCTCCTGTAAAATGTTGACAAGTTGGGGGCTGGTAGCATTGATCTCCTCAATCTTATCAGGAAGTGTAGATGCTGCTGTGCCATCCTGACTACTGAGGAGGGTTTGTGGTCCAGGATAGGTTATCCTTTGCATGCACACCAATGAACTTTGTATATCAGGATAGAACTTCAATATTTTCACTCATGACTAAGTAATCGACATTGGGAAATGTCAAAGTTTTGTGATTGTTCAACAAATGCTTGCATTTTTAATGACTGCATAATATATCTCTTGTGCACAGGGTCAGGAGAGAGGGGAGCCTACGAGTACAAAGGAACAACATGCCTGCACTGCACAGACAGTATCAGAAGCAAGATCAAGACAATGGCTAGAGTTGGTCCATCTGCAGCATCACTCTGCTACACTGTGCTGTGAGTGGGCCTGTTTGATTTCCTTCTACCATAGATTGCCCACTGCTCTGTGCAACTTGTATCAATACTTGAAACAAATGAAAAGAAAACCTGGCACTTAAATAGAAATAGATCCTGTCATTAAGAATGGCGTGGGCATCTGGTACTATTAATCACTTAACTTAAATCACAAAATGAAAATCAACCAGGATAAGTCACAGTCCACAGTTCTTAAATGTTATGGAGCTTATATTCCAACACTGGTCAGAAAACAAAATTGAAGTCTA